>NC_087063.1:28408598-28766821 GCF_963678635.1 Symsagittifera roscoffensis | reverse complement strand
AAGGATTTAGACATAAAGCCATGGGGCTAAAATGCCCCGCGTTGGGAGTTTTAAACTGAGTTTTATAGTTTCTTTGAGTTTACACAGCTATTGCAGCAGTTTATTCTCCATGAGCATGGGACACTTTCCTCATATTTACTGATGAAATATATCCAGAAAACGTTTTTGAGGCTTGATTTGAGTCTTTCGTATTTCATCGCAAACAGGTCTTCTTCTTCCTGAGTCTGTAAAATTTTGTTTGCTAGTATAGGTGTTCTGTGCCAGAAATTGCTTTTCGATTTTTCGTAATGATAATTTTTATGCGCTAAGTTATTTTTCGTTGATCTTCTTGTTGGGGCTGTAGATTCTTTGAACTGAACAAATTGTCTCCAATGGAAGTTGTATTGGTCGTTTATTATTTTATGAAGCAAGAGAATGTCGTGCATTTCGTGGTAGAGAGACAGTGGAAGCAGGTTTAATCTAATCAGTCTGTCTTTATAGTTGATGTTGTTACATGACAGTATCCAACGTGTAGCTTTTCTTTGGACATCTTCAATAATTTTTAATTCACACTTATTTGCTTTCCATATGGGTGAGCCATATGACACAATTGGAGTTACATATCCACAGTAGGAGTTCAGTTTCATTTTTAAGCTCGCTGATTTTGAAATATTTCTTTTAATTAAAAATAAGCAGCCTATTGCTTTTTGGGCTCTTATTTTTGCGTGTGCTGACCAGTTTAGGTTGTTGGTTATTTGTATACCAAGGTCTTTTTCTGAACAGGTTTTTTCAAGTATATGGTCACCGAGATACATGTTTAGGTCAAGTTGGGGGTCTTTGAATATTATATTGTGACATTTTTTCAAATTAAGACTCATGGAATTATCTTTGCACCATAAGTTGATCGTGATTAGGTCATGTTGGAGCAGGGAAGGGTTCGTTGCAACAATTTTATAATCGTCTGCGTAACCATAGCACGAGTTGGTGAGTGATGACGGTAAATCGTTGATGAATGTAATGAAGAATACTGGCCCTAACAGTGAGCCTTGAGGTACGCCGCTACTAACTTCAAGATGGCTGGATACTGCCGAACCTATTCGTACTTGCTGTTTTCTGTTGGTTAAGTAGTTTACTAATAGTTTAAGTGCGTTTCCTGATATGCCAAATTTATTGAGTTTATATATGCACAAGTCGTGAGGAACTTTGTCGAAAGCCTTTTCGAAGTCTAAGTATATTGCCTGTAGAGACTTGATATTAGGGTTATCAAAGTCATCATAGATTTTGTCGAGGAATTGGAGCATTTGCAGAGTTGTCGATCGTTTAGGACAGAAGCCAAATTGGCTGTCATGGATTTGCGAAAAGATCTTTGGTGAGATTTTAAGGAAGATCAGTTTCTCTAAGACTTTGGATACTGCAGTTAGCAGGCTGATGGGCCTGTAGTTTGTGACCGATTGCTTGTTTCCATTTTTAAAAGTTGGGATGATTTGGCTAAGTTTCCAGATCGTTGGAAATGTTGCTTTGTTGGTGATGGTGTTATAAATCAGTTTTAGAGATGAGGTTATGCTATCTGCTAAATTGGTTAGGACTGTGTTACCGAGTCTATCTGGTCCTCTTGCTTTTTGGAGGTTTAATGTTTTAAGGATGTCGTATATCTCATTTTCAGAGAAATTGAAGCATTTGATTGAGCCAGGTAATTCAGCTATTGGTAAAATGTTTTCATTCTGTTTAATGTTAAAAACGCTTACGAAGTAATTGTTTAGAAGATTAGCTTTACCGTGCTCTGTTGATTCGGTTTTTTCATTCCAGTACATTGTTTTTGGAGTACTTGAGTTTTTTCGTATGCTTTTAAAGTATTTTTGGAGCTTTGAGAAATTTCTGCCCTTGAAAGTTGATTCTTCGAAATTTTTCTGATCTAATTCGGATAAATGATCTGCAAGGTTTTTAAGTCTTTCAAGATTGCGGTTATTAGTATGAGTATTTTTAAAGGCTACTTTTTTTGATGCTGTGTTGAGTCTTTTGATAATATTGGAGATTTCAGGTGTGATCCAAGGTGCTAGGTTCATACGGTGTTTGGTCTGTTTTTTCATGTGTTTTTCTAGTGCTATATATAGCCAGAGGTACCATGAGTTGATTAAGTGGTCAATGTTAGAGTAGCAGTACGGTTGAAATGGGTGTTCCAAAATGTATTTGTTTAAAGTAATCCAATCGACGTTGTTTAATGAGAAGACACCAAAGTCCAGAAAGTCGGATCCGTGTTGTATGGGATTGGCTTTTTCGTCATTGTGTGTAAGAGATGATATCGTGATTAGAAAAGGGTTGTGGTCTGATAATTCTCTTTCTTGGTGTGAGAAGTGTTTTTTCATATGGTTGTCTATCGTGGTGTTTAAAATAATGTCGGGGTTGTTGCAAAGGACAATATCTAATTGGTCATGAGGGGGTTCGATAAACTGTTGAAAGTTCATATCAGTAAAAGTCTGCAGTACTAATTGTTCGTGTTTTTGGGTTGATTGCAAGGTTTGCCAATGCGTATTAGCGAAGTTGATGTCACCAACCAATAAAATATTTGGGCATTGAAATTCATTTGAGTAGTCAGTTAGCATATTCAATAGTTTGTTGAAGTCATCTGTGGATAGCTTATATTTGCTTTCGTTCG
Organism: Symsagittifera roscoffensis; assembly: GCF_963678635.1. Lineage (NCBI taxonomy): Eukaryota > Metazoa > Xenacoelomorpha > Acoela > Convolutidae > Symsagittifera > Symsagittifera roscoffensis. The sequence goes on along the minus strand of NC_087063.1, from coordinate 28,764,189 downwards.
GGGCACTGTAGATACAGCATAGGATGAGAGGTGTCGGAGTGTTAAGGAGGAGTCCAACGCAGTCCGTAGTGTGTATTTCAAGTTTTGTGAAAGCTAGGGATTGCTTAACAGCAATAAGCACGTCCCCGTGTTTCGATTTTGTTGAGTTGGTAGGTCTATCACATCTAGTTATTATGTGTGCAGGCAGAAAAAGCGCGTTGTCAGGGATGTTTTCAGTTAACCAAGTTTCGCTTAAGCAAATGATGTCATAATCGTTCGATAGTATTATATTGCTAAGTTTCATACGTCTATTTATATCCAGTATACTTCGTGTATTGAATGACATAACATTCAGCGATTCTAGTCAGTTGTCATTTCTGGTCTGAATTGTGCTGTTTTCCTCCGGTTTAATTGTAACTTTTGTCCAGGTGTCGTCTACTTTTTCGTGCAGTTCTAGGTTTCTGATTCGAAGATTTTTGGGGTTTTTACCACTGCTGATGAGATTTCTACGTTCTCTCAGGATGGCTTTTTCCAGTTTCATTTCTTCGACTGAGAGTTCCTTACTTATGAAGACATTTTTGTCATAATTTTTGAGGGCCGGTGTTGATGATAGTCTCAAGTCTATTTCTCTTGGACAGGTTACTCGTACCAGTATAGTTCTGTGGTTTGCTCGTTCTTCGCTGAACTTTCCCACACGCTTGAGATCAGTGATATTGCATTCGAGGTTTAAGAATTTCATGATTTTATTTACCTCATCATAGTCATGGTCAAGTCTTTTCCTTCCATCTCTTTCCTTGATCTCGGGGACCCCTCTTATTCTCAATCCTTTGCTCAGGGGTTTGATTATGTTTTGCGCCGCTACTTGTGACCAGGTTTTACCCTTTTCTGCTATTGGCAGGCTTTGGATGGGATCTTTAAAATTTTCCATTTTTGTCGAGACTTCGGCTACTACTTTACTTAGTTTTGAAATTTCTTCTTCAATTTTTTTGATGTTTTCACTTTTCTCATGTGATGCTGTGCTTCTGATTACTTGATCTCTTTTTCCGTTGGACAAACAGGTATTGCATATCAGTAGTGCGTTGTTACCAAGTTCCAGTATTCCATTGAGTGCAACGGTCGAGAGGCCAGTGCAGACAACTTCAAGGTGCATAGAGCAATTACAGGTGATGCAATTGTATATTGGGTCATTTTCGTTTATGGGTTTCTTGCATGTTTTGCAAGGTTTTTTGTCCTTTGACATTCTCAGTTTTATTTATGTTTACGTCCTCTTATCTCTGTGGAAACTGTGTTTGGGGGATGAAGGTTTAGGTAGTGTACTCGAGTCCTCAGGGTGGTACCTAAAGGGCGCCGGTTGAGGACTGAAGTATCAGTGTTAGGGTTATGAAAACAGTTGTTTGGGACCTTAAGGGTACTTGATGACTAGCGGGAGAAAACGGTTTTATTTATAGATGTGAATTCACAAAGACATCAAATCTGGCGATACCTAAAGGGTATCAATAGAAAATTCAGTCTCTGTGAAAATGATGACACCGACAAGTGTTGTTGCCGCAGTGGTATATATTCGAGTAGCCCTCGCTATCAGTTTTTACACAGAACTTCTTGTAGATGATCTTCTTTTTCAAAATCGTTTGGAGACTCGCAAGCGACGCTGTTGTTAAATGCACTTCGTCGGAAGATAGAACAGTTTTGGTGGTTATTCCTTTCGATATACCGCGATATCGCCAGAGTTCTTTCTTTTTGCAAAGAATGTCGTTTACACGTTCCGTTCGGGCTGGTCTTCCGAGTCTGGGTGGTAGAGCGATAATGAAAACTTTATTGCAACGTTCTGTCAACCGTAGGCCAAGTTGGGATAATTCTTCAGCAACGTCTTCGGGTGTTCTCGTTAAGTCTTTTTTGTCTTTCGTAAACAGATCGTTCGCACCAATGAATAGAGCTATAATATCGTATTCGTTCTTGCGGGGCAAGAAGTTTAGAACATCCGCGATACCTGCACCAGGAAGGCTGAGGATATTGAAATTTGGGAAAGTTAGACTTTTCAATTGAGAGTCTCCGATCAACAAATGTTGCGACGACGATTTCTTGAATATGTGAAATCTCATTGGTTTTCACCCATCCACGGCTAGGAACGGACGGGACTTTTTTCGTTTCGAATAAGGTGTTCTTTTTCCTAGCTACAACTTTTCTGAAAACACACAGTTTGAACGAGGGAAGAGGAATCTATTTAATAAGTTTATAAAAATGTTAATAAAGTCACAAAATGTTTACAAAAACGAGCACCCACCTCCTCCTGTCAGCCGGCGGAAAGAGTCCAGCTCCCTCTTAGAAGGACTCCTCTCCCGTGGCCTCCCAGATGTACCACTGGGCTCAACCGACTCCTTCACTTCTGAAAATTTTGGGGAATACTAAGATTCGGAGTTAGAAATTTTGTCTCAATTTAACTTATAAATAAAGAGGTAGCTAACAGTTTCTAAAGCATAGCCAAATAAACAATTTGTTATACTTAATGATCTGAATCACTTTAACAAGTTTCAAAAATATGACTCAAGTTTTTAGAATGCATTGCAATAAAAACCGAGTAGCCTTGATTAAAACAATTCGTTTTCATCTCAATTCGTTTTCATTATCCCCTTATATATATATTCATCTCATTAGCAAACATCAACTGTTCCTCTAGAGAACACCATAAAAACAGTTAAGCCAGTCGATTGATGCTTCTAAAATTGCTGTGCATTCGAGACGCGAGGTCTAAATTCCTACTGCTCACAATTTGGTGAATACTATCGCCTCACTTGGGTGATGGGCTTTAGCATTCGAGGAAGCCCTCGTTCCAAGAGGAACGTATTATAAAAAAAAAGTTAATAGATTATCAGAACTCTGTAAATCTGAACGTAACCGAGTAGTCAGTTTTGCAATTTCAAAAGAATTTTGTTTGTCCAAATTTTCTACCATTTGGATCTTCTGTCCTGAGATTATCCTTGTAACCAATTATACAGTGCTGATTTAAATTATCCTGTCAAATCATGAGAAATGAAATTTAAAATGCGTTTTTCTCAATTTAAGTTAACTTCAGACAAAAAATGATGAAAACAAAAGTGACTTACAGTTTTACAGTGCTTACTGTGCAATTTGTTTTGCAAAATTTGGGCTTACAGTGCAATTTGTTTTGCAAAATTTGGGCGTACAGAGCAATTTGTTTTGCAAAAATTAGGCTTACAGTGCAATTTGTTTTGCAAAATTTGGGCGTACAGTGCAATTTGTTTTGCAAAAATTAGGCTCAAAATTTCTTCCAAGAACGGATCATTTTTCATTTTATTCAGTCAACCAAAAATTATGCCAACCCAATTTGAGAAAAGCGGATTTTAAATTTCAAGTTTTATTCGCTTTGTCCAGATAAATCAAATCATCACTGTAGTAAAACTGACCCTGTTTGGCTTGTGAAGATGGCCTGTTAGCCTCCTGAAGTGCAGCCACTCCATCTTCGGCACCTTCGATATCTTCATCTGAAATTGAATGCAGTTATGAATGTTAATGTTATGAGTTGATATTCAACGCTGAGACTAGCTTTTTAAACCAAGCCGTTTGTCAAGTCCTTCAAAAGTTGCTTTTGCGTTAGAGAATACCGAAAAGGCAATGAAAAGAGGGAATTATATGTAAAATGCTCTGAATTACTGTTTTTTTGTACTTGAGAAGTGCAAATATGCCTCTATGTCAAAAGATAGCCAACAGACAGTTGAAAAAGTTTCACTGAATGCATGGAAATATAAAATAAAACTGCTCGCAGGAATACCTTTGTTTTGTCGAGCCTGAGTTTCTGTGGCTGACTCCGCTTTATGTTCCTCCGAAATACTGTCCTTCACTTTCGAACCTGTTCCTGAAAATAATTATTCCGAAAATTGAAAATGGAGAACTTTGGGTTCGGGTGTTTTAGTTTTTTTGTTTTCCACGGCAAATCAAATACCGCACTAATAATTATCGTACTGGGTTAAGTGGTATATCAAGTTAAAACCCTTTCAGTCGTGATTCGAACCACATAAAAAATTTCCAGTTTCGAGAAAACTGTTTCAATAGTTTTGATTTTTACACTATTTTGAGCAAGTAAAGCGATCAAGTAACAATCATCATCTGAATATTTACTCTAATGGAAGTTTTTAGGCTGAAAAAAATTTAATTTTTTTGTAAAATCTAGTTTTGGATGTTTCGCTTAGTGCTTTCTTGTCAATAAAGGTTTTCAAAAAGAAAATTAAACTTTTCTGCACAACATTGCAGAAAGATTTTAGATTTTTTTTACTTATTTTTTTTTCTTTTTCGCTTATCATTCATTTTTGCAGATAAATTTTGCAATTTATGATTTACAGCACTCTTTTTGTACGCGTTTTTGCAGTTCTCGAATCACACCGCCTACTAAAAAGACATTAATATCAACATAAACGAAAAAATAATAATATCGGAACTTTCTGTGCTACTTGCACAGCAACGGACTATCCTTGCTTGACATGTTTTCCTGTAATTTTTTCATCAATTTTTTCTGTTTGAAATGTTTTTTGTTCTAACTCTCTAGACTTAATTTAATTTGTAAAGCAAAACTAATGTTATTGACGCAGTTTTAAAGAGAACAACTGTCAATTTATCTCAAACACAGCATCACATCGTATGGTATTTCTAAAAAAAGATCTGGCTCCTTTTAGAGCACATTCTCATAATCGAGTCATTGAGGGAGACCAGAGAAAAAATTAAAATTACCGAGTGAACCAAAAAGGCTAGTCTTACAATTTCATATATAGGAAAAGCTAATTGCACACTTTTCATGCAACTCCATAAATACAAAAGGTTGCATGGAAGGTTTATGATTAGTGAATTTTTTGAATTTGGAAATTTTAATACAAGCATTTTATCTGTTGCATTTTAAAATTTGTTGAATATCTTGGTTTACTCAGAGCTAGAGTCAATTAAAGTTTGATCTTCTGCATTGAAAACGACCTGAATTGTTTCAGAGTTGTTTTACATATGCGATATAATGGAGGTAACAAAATTCTAAATATTGGGAAAAGTTTTCAATTTTTTGATTAATCAGGCAAAGATCAAGGCACATATAAAGTTGCCATACAAAAGGAATAGGCGTGTTAAGCGTTATGGAAAAATTTATGTAGAGAAACGGAACAAAATTCACTTTTTGTGTATCCAGGACTACTCGCAAAAAATTATTTTAGAAAAAAAACTTTTGATTAATCTAGGAATGATCGAGGCATGTATAAACATGCCATACAAAAGGAATTGGCGTGTTAAGCGTTAATACTCAAGCACAGCTTGAGTTATAGCATGAACTCTCTTTTTTTAACCTAAATCGCAAATATTGTTGCGACAAATTGTGTCCATTTTGAAGTGTGCCTTTTGATCAATAATTGGCTTCTAGGTATCATGGATCTTTAGCGTAAGGAAGGATACCCGCAACAAAATAAGAGAGTTCGAACGTGGACACGGCCGGATGTTTTCAATGAACTTTTTCGTATCTAACTAAAATGCGTCGGCTCTATAAATTGAGGCATGTTAGTTGGTGATTTCTTTTTTTTTTTTCAAATTGCTGGTACTGCTAATGCGTCATAATTGGCGTGTGACACTTGAGACATTTTGTCGACGCAAAGTTATACTCATTCAGTTTTTCCCAGTAGCGTTATTGGTCATATTTAAGCTTGTATATGCGAAGTGCAACTTCGCCTCTGTGTTGAAAAAAATATCTAGAGAAACGGAACAAAATTCAACTTTTGTGTATCCAGGACTACACGCATTTTGCATGCATAGGCTTTATATCAAGTTTTGGCGTAAATTTTAAAGAAGGTTTGACTAGGTGAAGAAAAACAATGAGGAAGTATTATGATTTAAAAGGCAAGTAGAATTTGCTCACCGAAAGACGTTGAATTGACAATGTTTCAGCCTTCCAAGTCTGTCCATGTTTATCAGACCCATTGGCATTTCGTATTCCCCATTGGTTTTCACGTTTCCTGCTTTGCCGAGATCGTAGGTTGTGACTTTGTATTTCTCAGCCACCATCTAGATATGGGGTAGAGGGCCGGTTCATCCTTCACGTTGTGATATGCGGCAACAAAGCAGTAGAGAAAACAACGGTCATCATCTTTAGTGTTGATATTTGTGAGCAGAGTAGAAGCAGCGCTGAGTGCATCAGGTAGCTCGAAGTAGGATCCTGCTCTTAATGGAGAGAAGCCCGCGAAACTGATTTGCATTTTTTATTTGGTCAATAACCCATTCGCTTCCATGAGAAGAGAACGAATTATTTTGGTCGACCATATGTCCAATCATTTCGAAGTATTGATCACCAGCTATTCCCTCAAAATACACTGTCAATGTCATAGTGTTTAGAAATAGCGTGCTCCTAAAGAAGTTTCCAGTGTCCCAGTCTTGCAAAGCAAGATTTTGGATCATTCCCACTTCCACATGAAATTGCGCTTTGTTCGGACCCTCTATGACCTTTTCCAGTACGAGAGTATCTATTTCCTCCTTCAGCAACTTTGAAATCGTATCGACGCAATTTCTCTCTGAACGCGCTTTCCGTTGGGGCAGCGGAAGAGATTGTCTCGAGGCCATCCCAAACTGGCAATGCGTGTTTCTTCAGAAAATGTTGTTGATAGCTTTCCGCGGTGAGAAAATTTGTTTGGCAGTATATACAATAACTATCAGAAGTCATGTCATGTGCCAGCTCGTGCCAGCTTGTCGTGCTCTGGGGCTTCCGACAAATTGTCGAACGATTCGAGACATTCACCGCAAACAGTTTGAGGAGGAGGGAGAAAGGATCTTTCGAACTTTCTGCTCATGTCATCTCAATTTCCTTTTAGAGCTCAGTAATTTTCCTTACTGCTGGCAAGGAACAGGTATCGCGGTAGAAGTAGAGTTCGACACTGTTTGTTGAAGATGCTGAATCAGAAAATGTTGTTGGTAGTTTTCCGCAGTGAGAAAATTTGTTTGGCAGTATATACAATAACTATCAGAAGTCATGTCATGTGCCAGCTCGTGCCAGCTTGTCGTGCTCTGGGGCTTCCGACAAATTGTCGAACGATTCGAGACATTCACCGCAAACAGTTTGAGGAGGAGGGAGAAAGGATCTTTCGAACTTTTTGCTCATGTCATCTCAATTTCCTTTTAGAGCTCAGTTATTTTCCTTAGTGCTGGCAAGGAACAGGTATCGCGATAGAAGTAGAGTTCGACATTGTTTGTTGAAGATGCTGAATTAACATTTCAGCTTTAAATTACAAAATGTAACGCTTAGAATGATTCAGATTGAGCTTGAAACTTTTTCTGATTAATTTTAACTGGAACACAGTATTTTTTCATTGATTTCAAGTCCGCTTCTTTGTGTGCCTAAATTGGTATAATAAAAAATAAAACCAATTAATGAAAATGTTCAGAAAAAAAAGGCCTCAACTATATAATTAAGTTCAAAAATAAGATAGTAAGTTTAAACGTTTTGCAAATTGGATATTTTGACAGTTGCAGATGCATGATAAGCATAGATTGCCATTTGAAAATGTTTAAATGATATCGAAACCAAAATTTCTTTCATGTGATTCAGTGTACTGTGAAACATTTCATATCATATCTTTCGAAATATTAAGGCTTGGCCGTTTGGTTTAGGGGGGGGGGGGGGCGATAGCTAACCCGGCCGTTGCTTGTCGCTACGCTCATCGGAAACGCGTTCCGTTCAGTGAAGTCAACTAAAAAAAATTCCTATCAATTTGAAGGAAAAACTTAAAATTTTTATGTTGTGAAAAAAAATTCACAAAAATGTCTTTAAAATCAATCTAAAAAAAACCAGCTGATTTTATATGATGCGGAGCACAGTTCTACTGGTCTTGTTCAAATTTGTTTTCGGTCATTTTTACCGTAAAGTATTCATTCTCAGTTTAAATTCGAAAGACTATGTGAGTCGAAAATTTTAAAAATTATCTGACGCTTTGTTAGGACAAGCGTAAAAGTTAAAAATATTTAAATCCGAATCAATGAGAAAAGAAGCTTAAAAAACTAAGATTTTTTCTAGAAAACCTGATTTTTGAGTAACACAGAAATTTTTCGTGATTTTTGAGCAGGGTTCAGGGTCATGTTCACTTTTGGAAAAAAAAACGTTTATGTTTTTAACCAAAAAAATATGAGTTATACACCCAAAGCTTGTATTTTAATGTAATCTAAAGCAGAATTTCGGTCTAAAACAGACAATTCTATCCTTGGTGATTAAGTTTTAGGATTATGGCTTAGGGCGCTCGTAAGGTTGTCACATAAACTTTCCTTTCGAGAACGCATGATCTGTCTCGTATACTGTGATTAGTCATTCATCAACGTTCCACAATAAAAACCAGTTTGTTGTGATTCAATCATAATGTACGCTTCTCTTAAACGAATGTTGACTATTTCAATAATTTTCGGGATATATAACGAATGGTAAACATTTAGTTATCGTCGGTGCAAAAGGATTCGTACAGACCGGTAAATATATAACTATCAAACTGTACAGAAAAGACGAAAAGGGAACTTTCAAGTATTGACAAGGAATAATCTTGTCAACTGGTGAATTCGAATCCTTGGCGGACAATTAAACAAAAATCAAATGATTGACGAAAGGAAAAATTTGCGAAGGGACAGAAAAAATTAGAAGAAAGCCAACTAGATCTGAAAAAATTTCCTGCTCGGAAAAGGAGTGCGAAAGTGAAAACGATGACAACTGTCAAGTTGCGAAAAATTACTAACCCGTGTATTAATTGAAACTACCAACAAAGCAATGGTTGAACCAATGTATGAGCAATCCCTTGATTATTTCAAACAATTCTATAAAAATTACAAATTTTTCATCCTGAATCATGAACACAATTTTTCTGGCTTCGCTTCAAATACATGTTTCGCGGTATCCTCAGAATTCGAATAATTTAGATTTTTGCAATCATTCGATTGACAACGAAAAACATTATAATGTGCTGGTCGAATTCACAATTGAGTCTACCGATTTATTGAACAAGATGACTTCAAACGCCTTCGTCGTCGTTCGCCTCTCTCTGCATTCATACATTTAATTTTGGTTTGCTCCAAGTATCAACTGACTGGCCCTCTGATGGAAAAACTGAAAATAGCTGGTAATTATAACTCTTCGAATATTGTAGAAATTAGTGGTGTTCCACTTCGCAGGCAATTGCCCTAAGTTTGCTTTGGCTCAAGGCTAAATCTGTTCAAACTTAAAGTTGCATGACTACTAACGTAACAATTGCACGCTTTACTAATAATTTGAATGATGAGAATGCTGTTGCATTTTCTTGAAAAATTTACTTAGTTTTGAGTGGACATGGTTGAATGGAAACTATTTCAAACACATTGTTTGTGAAATTTATGATGAAGGAAAATTCAATTTTCAAAAATTTGTTTTTCTTTTGCTCTCTTGTGTATAAAACTTTTACTACGCCAGCGAGAGGCGTTCCCAATCAGCCTAGCGATAAGCAACGCCGGGTTAGCTTTTGTCCGCTCAAATAAATGGCCATGCCCTAAAACTTTAAAGGGATTGATCTCACACTTTTCGTGGTTCAAACTAACTGGTAGGAAAAGAAAGTCTGTAATTGATAAGATTGATTTAAAGAAAATTATTTTATAAATTTAACAGAAACCTCATTAATTAGTTTAGAATAACGTATGTTTAGCAAATATTATCAATTCATGATGATCAAGTTCAAAACTTATTGGAAATGCATTTGTAATTATAAAATGAGCATTATAAATACAAAAAAGTCTGTATAACAACAAATCGGCTGATTGTATTGGTTTTTTCATCAGTAGCTGACTTCCCTCGAGATTTGTACGTCACATATTCTTGTACACGAGAAGATATTCATATAATCTTTAATCTAGAGGATCTGCAAAGAATATCTGCCCTCCAGGTTGAGCAAAAAAATAGGTTTTGTATCAGGTTCTGGCAAAAAATGTAAAGAAAGTTTGACTAGTTGAAGAATAACAATGGGGGAGTATTAAGATTTTTATAAGGCAAGTAGAATTTGCTTACCGAAAGACGTTGAATTGACAATTTTTCAGCCTTCCAAGTCTGTCCATGTTCATCAGACCCATTGGCATTTCGTATTCCCCATTGGTTTTCACGTTTCCTGCTTTGCCGAGATCGTAGGTTGTTTTCCTCAGCCACCATCTAGATATGGGGTAGAGGGCCGGTTCATCCTTCACGTTGTGATATGCGAAAACAAAGCAGTAGAGAAAACAACGGTCATCATCTTTAGTGTTGATATTTTTGAGCAGAGTAGAAGCAGCGCTGAGTGCATCAGGTAGCTCGAAGTAGGATCCTGCTCTTAATGGAGAGAAGCCCGCGAAACTGATTTGCATTTTTTATTTGGTCAATAACCCATTCGCTTCCATGAGAAGAGAATGAATTAATTTGGTCGACCATATGTCCAATCATTTCGAAGTATTGATCACCAGCTATTCCCTCAAAATACACTGTCAATGTCATAGTGTTTAGAAATAGCGTGCTCCTAATGAAGTTTCCTTTGTCCCAGTCTTGCACAGTGAGATTTTGGATCATTCCCACTTCCACATGAAATTAAGCTTTGTTCGGACCCTCTATGACCTTTTCCAGTACGAGAGCATCTATTTCCTCCTTCAGCAACTTTGATATCGTATCGACGCAATTTCTCTCTGAACGCGCTTTCCGTTGGGGCAGCGGAAGAGATTGTCTTGAGGCCATCCCAAACTGGCAATGCGTGTTTCTCCAGAAAATGTTGTTGATAGCTTTCCGCGGTGAGAAAATTTGTTTGGCAGTATATACAATAACTATCAGAAGTCATGTCATGTGCCAGCTCGTGCCAGCTTGTCGTGCTCTGGGGCTTCCGACAAATTGTCGAACGATTCGAGACATTCACCGCAAACAGTTTGAAGAGGAGGGAGAAAGGATCTTTCGAACTTTTTGCTCACGTCATCTCAATTTCCTTTTAGAGCTCAGTAATTTTCCTTACTGCTGGCAAGGAACAGGTATCGCGGTAGAAGTAGAGTTCGACACTGTTTGTTGAAGATGCTGAATCAGAAAATGTTGTTGATAGCTTTCCGCGGTGAGAAATTTTGTTTGGCAGTGTATACAATAACTATCAGAAGTCATGTCATGTGCCAGCTTGTGCCAGCTTGTCGTGCTCTGGGGCTTCCGACAAATTGTCGAACGATTCGAGACATTCACCGCAAACAGTTTGAGGAGGAGGGAGAAAGGATCTTTCGAACTTTTTGCTCATGTCATCTCAATTTCCTTTTAAAGCTCAGTAATTTTCCTTACTGCTGGCAAGGAACAGGTATCGCGATAGAAGTAGAGTTCGACATTGTTTGTTCAAGATGCTGAATTAACATTTCAACTTTAAATTACAAAATGTAACGCTTAGAATGATTCAGATTGAGCTTGAAACTTTTTCTGATTAATTTTAACTGGAACACAGTATTTTTTCATTGATTTCAAGACCGCTTCTTTGTGTGCCTAAATTGGTATAACAAAAAATGAAAACAATTAATGAAAATGTTCAGAAAAAAAAGGCCTCAACTATATAATTAAGTTCAAATATGAGATAGTAAATTTGAACGTTTTGCGAATTGGATATTTTGATAGTTGCAGATGCATGATAAGCATAGATTGCCATTTGAATATGTTTAAATGATATCGAACCAAAGTTTCCTTCATGTGATTCAGTGTACCGTGAAATATTTCATATCATGTCTTTCGAAATATTAAGGCATGGCCGTTTGGTTTAGGGGGCAAAAGATAACCCGGCGTTGCTTGTCGTTACGCTCATCGGAAACGCCTTACTTTCAGTGAAGTCAAGTAAAAAAAAATTTCTACCAAATTGAAGGAAAAACTTAAAATTTTTATGTTGTGAAAAAAAAAATCACAAAAAATGTCTTCAAAATCAATTTAAAAGTTAACCAGCTGATTTTAAATGATGCCGAGCACAGTTCTACTGGTCGTGTTCAGATTTGTTTTTCGTCATTTTTACCGTAAAGTATTCAATCTCAATTTAAATTTGAAAGACTATGTGATCCGAAAAATTTAAAAGCTATCTGACGCCTTGTTACGACAAGCGTACAAATTAAAAATGTTTAAATCCGAATCAATGAGAAAAGAAGCTTAAAAAGATAAGATTTTATCTAAAAAACCAGATTTTTGAGTAACACAGAAATTTTTCTTTGATATCTGAGCAGGGTTCAGGGTTATGTTCATTTTTGGAAAAAAAACGTTCATGTTTTTTACCAAAAAAATATGAGTTATACACGCAAAGCTTGTATTTTTGTGTAATCTAAAGCAAAATTTCGGCTTAAAACAGACAATTTTATGTTAGTTTGAGTGAGACCTGGCTGACCCCACCGCGCACAAAGTATCATGACAGAGAGAGAGAGAGAGTGAGATAGCAGAGAGTGTTTGAAAAAGCCAATTAAAATAGTTGGACCACCAACTTGAAAATGTTGGACCCTTCCATGTTTGTCTTTGTTTTGAAAAGAAATCAATATCCTCAAAAGCATATTCCAAAAGGTGTTTAGTAATGATCAAGTAAGTTAATCTCTCTATAAATCTTTCTCTCTCTCTCTCTCTCTCTCTCTCTCTCTCATTCTTTCTCAAACAACAATTTTGGCGATAAATTATTCTCGATATATGATTTTTTTAGTTGAAATTTTATCCTTTTTGCTGAAAATTTTGAAAACTTTACATAGCAAATTTGAATTGAACTAGGCAAAAAAACTGAGACAAAAACACACACAGTATTGTTCAAGCAAGTAAAAAGTTATATCAATCAAAAATGAAAACATAAAACCAATGGGAAAATAATTGAAACAAAAGACGTTTTTTGTTTAAGTTATTAGAACTCTCGAAACTGTAATTTTTTTGGTTAAGAACGAAAAATTTATTAATGAGAATGCGATCAAGAAATGGGTGGCATGGTTCAATTAGGTCAAAGTATTAATGTTTTAGGCGATTCTATCAAGTTTTAGATGTGACAGCTTTTATTATTAAGTTTAGATTTATGTGATAGCTTTATTATAGTGGTTACGGGCGAAAGCTTTCAAGTTCAAGTTTTCTTGTTAGTTTGTCAGACATTCTTTGTCATGCTGTTAAATTTTCATACCATGGTTTATAGCATTCAAAAAATTAACCGTCACAAAAAAAACACTAGAAAATTTTTAGAGTACACTCGGGGGAGAAAGCAACTAAATACCCATAAAAATAGTGGTTTCTTGTTGAAGACATTTTATCTTTGGTGATTAAGTTTTAGGATTATGGCTTAGGGCGCTCGTAAGGTTGTCACATAAATTTTGCTTTTAAGAACGCATGATCTGTCTCGTATACTCTGATAAGTCATTCTTCAACGTTCCACACTAAAAACCAGTTTGTTGTGATTCAATCATAATGTACGCTTCTCTTAAACGAATGTTGACTATTTCAATAATTTTCGGGACATATCTCGAATGGTAAACACTTACTTATTGTCGGTGCAAAAGGATTCTCACAGAGCGGTAAATATAATACTATCAAACTGTACAGAAAAGACGAAAAAGGAATTTTCAAGTATAGACAAGGAAAAACCTTGTCAACTGGTGAATTCGAGTCCTTGGGGGACAAATAAACAAAAATCAAATGATTGACGAAAAGAAAAATTGCGAAGGGACCGAAAAAATTAGAAGAAAGCGAAGTAGAACCAAAAAACTTTCCTGCTCGGAAAAGGAGTGCAAAAGTGAAAACGATGACAACTGTCGATCAAACAATTCTGTAAAAATTACAAACTATTCATCGTGAATCATGAACACAACTTTTCTGGCTTCGCTTCAATTGCATGTTTCGCGGTATCCTCAGATTTTGAATAATTTAATATTTTGCAATCATTCGATTGACAACAAAAAATATTATAATGTGCTGGTCAAAATCACAAAGGAGCCTATGGATTTATTAAACAAGCCGACTTCAAAAGCCTTCGTCGTCATTTGCCTCTCTCTGCATTCAAACATTTAATTTTGGTTTGCTCCAAATATCAACTGGCTGGCCCTCTGATAGAAAAACTGAAAATAGCTGGTAATTATAACTCTACCAACATTCTAGATATTAGTGGTGTTCTTTTTTGCAGGCAAATGCCCCAAGTATGCTACGGCTCAAGGCTAAATATATTCAAAGTGACATGACTAGTAACGTAACAATTGAACGCTTTACTAATATTTTGAACGATGAGAATGCTGCTGCGCTTTCTAGGAAAATTTACTTAGTTTTGAGTGGGTATGGTTGTATGGAAATTGATTCAAACACATTGTTTGTGAAAGTTATGATGAAGGAAAATTCAATTTTTAAATTTTTTTTTGCTATCTTGTGTATAAAATTTTTACTACGCCATCGAGACGCGTTCCCGATGAGCGTAGCCACAAGCAACGCCGGGTTAGTTTTTGCCCCCTGAAACAAATGGCCATGCCCTAAGACTTCGAAGGGATTGATCTCAAACTTTTCGTGGTTCACATTAACTGGCAGGAAAAAAAAGTCTGTAATTGATAAGATTGATTTAAAGAATTTTTTTTTATAAGTTTAACAGAAACCTCATAATTAGTTTAGAATAACATATGTTTAGCAAATATTATCAATTCATAATCATCAAGTTCAAAACCTATTGGAAATGTATTTGTAATTATAAAATGAGCAACATAAAGACAATAAAGTACGCATAACAACAAATTGGCTGATTTTATTGGTTTTTTCATCAGTAGCTGACTTCCCTCGAGATTTGTACGTCACATATTCTTGTACACGAGAAGATATTCATATAATCTTTAATCTAGAGGATCTGCAAAGAATATCTGCCCTCCAGGTTGAGCAAAAAAATAGGTTTTATATCAGGTTCTGGCAAAAAATATAAAGAAAGTTTGACTAGTTGAAAAATAACAATGGGGGAGTATTAAGATTTTTATAAGGCAAGTAGAATTTGCTTACCGAAAGACGTTGAATTGACAATTTTTCAGCCTTCCAAGTCTGTCCATGTCCATCAGACCCATTGGCATTTCGTATTCCCCATTGGTTTTCACGTTTCCTGCTTTTCCGAGATCGTAGGTTGTGACTTTGTTTTTCTCAGCCACCATCTAGATATGGGGCAGAGGGCCGGTTCATCCTTCACGTTGTGATATGCGGCAACAAAGCAGTAGAGAAAACAACGGTCATCATCTTTAGTGTTGATATTTGTGAGCAGAGTAGAAGCAGCGCTGAGTGCATCAGGTAGCTCGAAGTAGGATCCTGCTCTTAATGGAGAGAAGCCCGCGAAACTGATTTGCATTTTTTATTTGGTCAATAACCCCTTCGCTTCCATGAGAAGAGAACGAATTAAATTGGTCAAACATATGTCCAATCATTTCGAAGTATTGATCACCAGCTATTCCCTCAAAATACACTGTCAATGTCATAGTGTTTAGAAATAGCGTGCTCCTAATGAAGTTTCCAGTGTCCCAGTCTTGCACAGTAAGATTTTGGATCATTACCACTTCCACATGAAATTGCGCTTTGTTCGGACCCTCTATGACCTTTTCCAGTACGAGAGCATCTATTTCCTCCTTCAGCAACTTTGATATCGTATCGACGCAATTTCTCTCTGAACGCGCTTTCCGTTGGGGCAGCGGAAGAGATTGTCTCGAGGCCATCCCAAACTGGCAATGCGTGTTTCTTCAGAAAATGTTGTTGATAGCTTTCCGCGGTGAGAAAATTTGTTTGGCAGTATAAACAATAACTATCAGAAGTCATGTCATGTGTCAGCTCGTGCCAGCTTGTCGTGCTCTGGAGCTTCCGACAAATTGTCGAACGATTCGAGACATTCACCGCAAACAGTTTGAGGAGGAGGGAGAAAGGATCTTTCGAACTTTTTGCTCATGTCATCTCAATTTCCTTTTAGAGCTCAGTAATTTTCCTTACTGCTGGCAAGGAACAGGTATCGCGGTAGAAGTAGAGTTCGACACTGTTTGTTGAAGATGCTGAATCAGAAAGTGTTGTTGATAGCTTTCCGCGGTGAGAAATTTTGTTTGGCAGTGTATACAATAACTATCAGAAGTCATGTCATGTGCCAGCTTGTGCCAGCTTGTCGTGCTCTGGGGCTTCCGACAAATTGTCGAACGATTCGAGACATTGACCGCAAACAGTTTGAGGAGGAGGGAGAAAGGATCTTACGAACTTTTTGCTCATGTCATCTCAATTTCTTTTTAGAGCTCAGTAATTTTCCTTACTGCTGGCAAGGAACAGGTATCGCGATAGAAGTAGAGTTCGACATTGTTTGTTGAAGATGCTGAATCAGAAAATGTTGTTGATAGCTTTCCGCGGTGAGAAATTTTGTTTGGCAGTTTATACAATAACTATCAGAAGTCATGTCATGTGCCAGCTTGTGCCAGCTTGTCGTGCTCTGGGGCTTCCGACAAATTGTCGAACGATTCGAGACATTCACCGCAAACAGTTTGATACTTTTGAGTGCCTGCATAGGGCTTTTTCTTGTTGTTGCAGCTTCTATCAATTCTGGAGCTGCTTGAAAAAGTAGTTCTCTTCCGATCTTTTTTGCTGCTGGTATCACAAACTTTCGAGCCAATGAAGGTGCCACTCTTGCTATTCCCAAGACTAATGCACCAAAGCCACCGTTTCGTGGTCTATAATGCCCTGAGAATTGTGCCAGAAATTTGCTTTGTTGTGGTAATATGAATCCATATTGATTAGTTGCGAAGCTTTTGGAACTTCAAAGTCAGAACAACTTCCCCCTCCAGCGAAAGGAACAATTCTTCCAATTTCTCTGCGCAAAATCACAGCAATAGTAGAAGTTTCAGAAATTTTGTTGATCAAAAACATTTTAAAATGCAAATTGCTAAACGCTGTACAATGATCCGGTTCAATTGTACATGCATAACTTTTTTCACTCGATGATATGTATCATTGACTCGTAATAGGGGTCATTTCTGTCTCCTACAATTTGATAATGAATTATGCTCAGTTAAATAAATGTAACCTATATGATATCCAGTTCCATCTCTGACAACTTTGAACCCAATTAGACTAGAATTTCGCGGGCTTGAAAACGTTATACCTTCCCAATAAAGTAGCCATCTTAAAAGACGTTTGGTTGTTGGATCTATAACGTAATTCAATTTCTCTAATTCTGTTTTAGACGAATCTCATCCAGTAGTTGTTCAATACTCATATACTCTCCTTTCGTTAGTTTTGCTGTTTTTTTAAGGTAAGGTCTTGACATCTTGTCTTTCACAACCTACATGCTGGCTATAACCTGATATTTTTTGTAGTACACAATGTTGTTGTCAATTAGGTTGTTTATCTGAGTAAAAAAAGTAATTTCTGCAACTGCTACTCTCCATTCACCTTGCAAATTTATTTCCTCACTCAGGCCGTTTTTGAAGTTAATCAGAGTGTTATCTTTAAAAACTTTCCTTGATGCAGATGAAACAAGGGTAATTGTGAGGGAAGGGGTAATTTCATGGGTGAACAGGCTGGAAGTCCCCTCAGTCATGATTGCTTATGATTTCTCCTTCTCCAGAACGCGAATTAGTTCAGACTGGTAAAATTTTCCCTCAATCAGTTCTCTGTGAGTATCAATCAAAATGTATAATTGTGGATTTTGTGATGGTATGTCAAAACTTTAAACACTTCATCGTTTAACATTTGTTTGTATACCCTTGCGAAATGGTATGTCTATTTTGGCCAGACTATAATAATAACAGACATAAAGTTTCGGACATCGAACTAATTTCAACGACTGTTCTGCTCTTAATGAAACCAGGCGAGTAACATCCTAGTAAAACACTTTGTTTGGTGCTAGATTTGTGACACAATTTGCTCTCGAATTAATTGTTTTGACAAAGTCTTGCAGTTTGTCAATATATGAGTATGTTCATTCATCCTCCAAAAATTTAGAAGGAACGGGTATCTCTCTCAGCAATTGCGGACTCTTTCTCGCTCTCTGTGTTATATTTTTATGCCTTTCTTATCACATGATACTTCGAAAGATCCTTTAAACACTGTGCTCTTGTGCACCCATCTTTTTTTGGTTGTTTTGTCGTTTTCATCATTTTGAAGGCGTCTGCTGTTGTAGTAGCATACTTTGATTTCAAGGGTTGCACTCTGAGGTTGCGGGATAAGCAGTCAATTGCAACAAGCAGATAATTAACATCAGGGTTGTACTTGGCAAGTTTATCAACATTTGCCCAATTTTAATGACCAGATTTCGTCGATATCGTAGGCTATGACCTTGGTTCGCGGAATTTTTTTGGATGGCAGTTCGGTATTTGGTGTAAGAAGGCGAAGGCTCAGAGTGAAGGAAATGTTTAAGTTTTTGTCGCGGCAAGTTGGTGGCTTTCATCAAGTTATTCACACTACCAAATAACGCGGGAACTTTGACACTGTATGTAGTTTTCAACAAATTTTCTTCAATCTTGGTAGTTTTCCATTGTTTTGTTTTCGCTTTTGTTTTTCTGACGTTGATGAACCTAAATAGTTCCGTACAATTTGAAGTATTCTTCTACTCTTTTTCACGTTTTTGGCTGCGGGTTTTTCTATTGTCGCTAAGACTTTTCTTTTTTGTTTATTACTTCTCTTAAGGATTGCACTTCTTTTTTTCCTGCCTAGCGGGGATGTTGGGCGGATTCTTGAAGGTCCGGATTTTGTTTCCCTTGAGCGTTAAAAGACGACGCTGACTGAACCGCTTGTTTGGCTTTAAGATTTTTTACAAGCTTTTTATTCAAGTTGAGAGCAGTTAAACTGATAATGAACGTCGGAGTGTGTAACTTTTTGTTGGTTGTTGTATGTCGTATAAAAATACTGCAGCCGCCTTAAGTCCTATTGGCACTTTATCCACATATATCGCCTTATTGACACGGTTTTTGGTTACTTTTCTGAATTTTTTATGATTTCAAGAATGATTTTTGCTCTAACAAGTTTTTCTTTTCTGAAATCTGTAACTGTCCTACAATTTTTTTGTCTGATTGTAGTTCTTTTCTTGTATTTTTTATCTTTATCACGCGTGACTGGTACTTTCTCAGCGTCCGTTAGCAGTTCAAGTTGTTCTTGATGGGGCTCAGCATTTTCAGTAAATTTTTCTTTCGTTGCATTAGGTCTTACTAGTTTGAGGTGGTAAAAGGGGTCGAAGCCGGTTAAGGTAGGATAGTTGAGCGTTTTTACGTTTAATGCTATTATTTTAAAAAAAACGTGTAGCATGTGGATGCTGTTTAACATATAAGGGTTTAAGTTGCATTTGGAGGGGTTCTATGAACGAGGTCTGGATTCATTAGATCAATTATCTCCACACTCTGTTTCGATAAAACCCAAGCATACGCATAGGCAGTTGATTGTTCTGGAGTTAAAACTGCTCCCCTTAAAAACGACTCAGAAAGTCCCAATACGATTCGCCCTCTGTATAATCACGAATGCGTCCCTCCTAATTTTTATACATCGGGTGGACTCGCAGTCATACGCGAAGAAAATTTTTCTTAAAGACAGCGCGAGCGAGGTTTTGTCGTTTGTCTCCGTCCATTCTAATGCCGAATAGCTCTCATGAATAGTGCAATTCTCGTACGTTCTTCACGATTCTGTCGAAGTAGATCGATATGATCAAGGAGGTAGTTCGGTAGCAATTCATGACTTTTTGTAGTCCATTCCTCGTTTTGGTTACCGTCGTTTTTTCGGGGAGCCAAGTGATTGACCGGACTTGCCCTAGACGGAGAGACTCTGTCTTTCTGCTGATGGATGACTGCAATCGATTCTCTCGTGTATTTTTGGTAAATAATTGTTCTTTCTCAATCAGACACTGATATTAATTGTAAAAAACTAGTCATTACTTGAAGAATTCTTAAGTTTTTGAAATAATATGACTGAATTACCAAAATGAAATTGAGAGAATGAAAAGTATGAAAATTTTATTAATGAGAATGAGATCAAGAAATGGGTGGCATGGTTCAATTAGGTCAAAGTATTAATATTTTAGGCGATTCTATCAAGTTTTAGATGTGACAGCTTTTATTATTAAGTTTAGATTTATGTGATAGCTTTATTATAGTGGTTACGGGCAAAAGCTTTCAAGTTCAAGTTTTCTTGTTAGTTTGTCAGACATTCTTTGTCATGCTGTTAAATTTTAATACCATGGTTTATAGCATTCAAAAAAATAACCGTCACAAAAAAAAACACAAGAAAGTTTTTAGAGTACACTCGGGGGAGAAAGCAACTAAATACCCATAAAAATAGTGGTTTCTTGTTGAAGATATTTTATCTTTGGTGATTAAGTTTTAGCATTATGGCTTAGGGCGCTCATAAGGTTGTCACATTAAATTTTGCTTTTAAGAACGCATGATCTGTCTCGTATACTGTGATTAGTCAATCTTCAACGTTCCACACTAAAAACCAGTTTGTTGTGAGTCAATCATAATGTACGCTTCTCTTAAACGAATGTTGACTATTTCAATAATTTTCGGGATATATCTCGAATGGTAAACACTTACTTATTGTCGGTGCAAAAGGATTCGTACAGAGTGGTGAATATATTACTATCAAACTGTACAGAAAAGACGAAAAGGGAGTTTTCAAGTATAGACAAGGAATAACCTTGTCAACTGATGAATTCGAGTCCTTGGCGGACAAATAAACAAAAATCAAATGATTGACGAAAAGAAAAAATTGCGAAGGGACCGAAAAAATTAGAAGAAAGCGAAATAGATCTAAAAAACTTTCCTGCTCGGAAAAGGAGTGCAAAAGTGAAAACGATGACAACTGTCGATCAAACAATTCTGTAAAAATTACAAACTATTCATCGTGAATCATGAACACAACTTTTCTGGCTTCGCTTCAATTGCATGTTTCGCGGTATCCTCAGAATTTGAATAATTTAATATTTTGCAATCATTCGATTGACAACAAAAAATCTTATAATGTGCTGGTCAAAATCACAAAGGAGCCTATGGATTTATTAAACAAGCCGACTTCAAAAGCCTTCGTCGTCATTTGCCTCTCTCTGCATTCAAACATTTAATTTTGGTTTGCTCCAAATATCAACTGGCTGGCCCTCTGATAGAAAAACTGAAAATAGCTGGTAATTATAACTCTACCAACATTCTAGATATTAGTGGTGTTCTTTTTTGCAGGCAAATGCCCCAAGTATGCTACGGCTCAAGGCTAAATATATTCAAAGTGACATGACTAGTAACGTAACAATTGAACGCTTTACTAATATTTTGAACGATGAGAATGCTGTTGCGCTTTCTAGGAAAATTTACTTAGTTTTGAGTGGGTATGGTTGTAGGAAATTGTTTCAAACACATTGTTTGTGAAATTTATGATGAAAGAAAAATTCATTTTTAATTTTTTTTTTGCTCTCTTGTGTATAAAATTTTTACTACGTCATCGAGAGGCATTCTCGATGAGCGTAGCGACAAGCAACGCCGGGTTAGCTTTAGCCCCCTGAAACAAATGGCCATGCCCTAAGACTTCGAAGGGATTGATCTCAAACTTTTCGTGGTTCACATTAACTGGTAGGAAAAAAAATTGATAAGATTGATTTAAAGAATTTTTTTTTATAAATTTAACAGAAACCTCATAAATAGTTTAGAATAACATATGTTTAGCAAATATTATCAATTCATAATCATCAAGTTCAAAACCTATTGGAAATGTATTTGTAATTATAAAATGAGCAACATAAATACAATAAAGTACGCATAACAACAAATTGGCTGATTGTATTGGTTTTTTCTTCAAAAGCTGACTTCCCTTGAGATTTGTACGTCACATATTCTTTTACACGAGAAGATAATCATATAATCTTTAATCTAGACGATCTGCGAAGAATATCGGCCCTCCAGATTGAGCAAAAAGCAAATATTGGTTTCCAGATTGATCTGAGGGTGAAGCATTCATAATCATGAACGTATTATTGTTTTTCAGTACTCAAGAGCATGGAAAAATTTCTGGAAAAATACCTCTGAAGCGATATTTTAATTGCTTACAACAGTTAATAAGTTCCATTATTTGAAGTTCATCCGTGGCTAGCTTAGGTCAAAAGAGTGTTTTTGGTAAATTTTCTATTTGGATGCACATAAACTGTTGATGCACGTTTTCCCAAAAATGATAATACGACGTTATTACCGAGATTTGTGTCAATTTTGTGTTCAACCAAAATAACCCAATTAATCAATTCGGGATGAATAAAACCTTTTGAAGCCTCCTTAGTAGACTTCAAATCAAAAGCCATATCACAACGATTATCATAATTAGCGAGACTAATTCCAGGCAAGTGTTCAAATCTAGTGTTCAAATGGTTAGCGTTCAAAACAAAATCAAGAGCCTAAGTTTTTTTCTATAAAAATCTTTTTTCGTCTGTTGTTGAGATGGGAGTTCAGGCAGTTGAGATGGGAGTAGGCCGATTCTGTACACAATGAAATTATTCACTTCCAACTTCTGGTAATGCAAAGTGTTCGTCCTATTAGAACCAAAATCTGCTTCGTTTATGCTCACTGCTGCTATCATTTTTCCAACAAGATCTTTTGCAAAATCATGTTCTTGTCGCCAGCCTTGTTTTTTTTTGCAGTTGCGAGAAACGTTTTTGGCACTACTTCGATGTATTTGAAAAGTTTTTTTTCTGGCATAGAGATTAGCTTCGATTTTTTGAACTTTGTAGTGTTGAGCTGAATGTTCAGATTTGACGAAAAGTGCTGGGAGATTTTCTAAAAGACAACCTAAATGTCATTTAACAAGAAATCGCAAGCAATTTTACCGAAAAAAGCTTCAGCTCGTTTGAGGCCGCAACGAGAGCGTTACGCTCCGTAACATCCTTAGCTCTCCTTCCCTTATCGCCAACAACTGGTGAGTTTTTTTTTTCATAGAAATAACTTTAACAAGCTAACCATGCTTTCTTGGTATCAATAATGTATGAAAAAACGGTCTCAATAAAGCTTTTATGGGCAAAAGTAGCGTTGGTACTTGATATTTTCTCAACATTCAGAGACACTGTGCACTCAGAAAATCAAGAAAAAAGTGTTAACAAAAAGGGCGTATTTCTGTTTGCCGCCTCACAGCATGTGCGTGAATCAAGGTTCCATTGCTACGAACAATTCTTGCTTTAATTCCAAACGAGTACGTTGGAGATCGATGAAATTGTTTCTGTCGCCGAGTATTTCAAACTCGAGCATAAGACCATCAGGAGAGTAGGAAGGTCCAACTTTTTGGGTGAATGCATTTTCAAAAGGGACAAGTAAGGGCGGTTTTTCAAATAAATCCAACGAGCTGTGAGTTAATCCACTCGGGATTAAATTAGAAATCACTTTTCGCCCTTGTAAAGAAACAGGAGCAATTTTTCTGTGCAGCTCGTTCTCTGGAAATGATTTGTCCGTTTTTCGGTTCGCCTCCGTTGTTCTTTTTGGATAAATTTTTGAGATCTAATCCTCCTCCTACTTGCTTTTTGATTGTTTGTCTGACGATACTTTTGAGTGCCTGCATTGGGCTTTTTCTTGTTGTTGCAGCTTCTATCAATTCTGGAGCTGCCTCAAAAAGTAGTTCTCTTCCGATCTTTTTTGCTGCTGGTATCACAAACTTTCGAGCCAATGAAGGTGCCACTCTTGCTATTCCCAAGACTAATGCACCAAAGCCACTGTTTCGTTGTCTATAATGCCCCGAGAATTGTGCCAGAAATTTGCTTTGTTGTGGTAATATGAATCCATATTGATTAGTTGCGAAGCTTTTGGAACTTCAAAGTCAAAACAACCTCCCCCTCCAGCGAAAGGAACAATTCTTCCAATTTCTCTGCGCAAAATCACAGCAATAGTAAAAGTTTCAGAAATTTTGTTGATCAAAAACTTTTTAAAATGCAAATTGCTAAACGCTGTACAATGATCCGGTTCAATTGTACATGCATAACTTTTTTCACTCGATGATATGTATCATTGACTCGTAATAGGGGTCATTTCTGTCTCCTAAAATTTGATAATGAATTATGCTCAGTTAAATAAATGTAACCTATATGATATCCAGTTCCATCTCTGACAACTTTGAACCCAATTAGACTAGAATTTCGCGGGCTTGAAAACGTTATACCTTCCCAATAAAGTAGCCATATTAAAAGATGTTTGGTTGTTGGATCTATAACGTAATTCAATTTCTCTAATTCTTTTTTGGACGAATCTTATCCGGTAGTTGTTCAATGCTCATATACTCTCCTTTCGTTGGTTTTGCTGTTTTTTTAAGGTAAGGTCTTGACATCTTGTCTTTCTCAACCTACATGCTGGCTATAACCTGATCTTTTTTGTAGTACACAATGTTGTTGTCAATTAGGTTGTTTATCTGAGTAAAAAAAGTAATTTCTGCAACTGCTACTCTCCATTCACCTTGCAAATTTATTTCTTCACTCAGGCGGTTTTTGAAGTTAACCAGAGTGTTATCTTTAAAAACTTTCCTTGATGCAGATGAAACAAGGGTAATTGTAAGGGAAGGGGTAATTTCATGGGTGAACAGGCTGGAAGTCCCCTCAGTCATGATTGCTTATGATTTCTCCTTCTCCAGAACGCGAATTAGTTCAGACTGGTAAAATTTTCCCTCAATCGGTTCTCTGTGAGTATCAATCAAAATGTATGTTTGTGGATTTTGTGATGGTATGTCAAAACTTCAAACACTTCATCGTTTAATTTTTGTTTGTATACCCTTGCGAAATGGTATGTCTGTTTTGGCCAGACTAACATAATAACAGACATAAAGTTTCGGACATCGAACTGATTTCAATGACTGTTCTGCTCTTAATGAAACCAGGCGAGTATCATCTTAGTAAAACACTTTGTTTGGTGCTAGATTTGTGACACGATTTGCTCTCGAATTAATTGCTTTGACAAAATCTTGCAGTTTGTCAATATATGAGTATGTTCATTCATCCTCCAAAAATTTAGAAGGAATGGATATCTCTCTCAGCAATTGCGGACTCTTTCTCGCTCTCTGTGTTATATTTTTATGCCTTTCTTATCACATAATGCTTCCAAAGATTCTTTAAACACTGTGCCCTTGTGCACCCATCTTTTTTTGGTTGTTTTGTCATTTTCATCATTTTGAAGGCGTCTGCTGTTGTAGTAGCATACTGTGATTTCAAGGTTTGCACTCTGAGGTTGCGGGATAAGCAGTCAATTGCAACAAGCAGATAATTAACATCAGGGTTGTACTTGGCAAGTTTATTAACATAGGCCCAATTTTAATGAAAAGATTTCGTCGATATCGTAGGCTATGACCTTGGTTCGCGGAATTTTTTTGGATGGCAGTTCGGTATTTGGTGTAAGAAGGCGAAGGCTCAGAGTGAAGGAAATGTTTAAGTTTTTGTCGCGGCAAGTTGGTGGCTTTCATCAAGTTATTCACACTACCAAATAACGCGGGAACTTTGACACTGTATGTAGTTTTCAACAAATTTTCTTCAATCTTGGTAGTTTTCCATTGTTTTGTTTTCGCTTTTGTTTTTCTGACGTTGATGAACCTAAATAGTTCCGTACGATTTGAAGTATTCTTCTACTCTTTTTCACGTTTTTGGCTGCGGGTTTTTCTATTGTCGCTAAGACTTTTCTTTTTTGTTTATTACTTCTCTTAAGGATTGCACTTCTTTTTTTCCTGCCTAGCGGGGATGTTGGGCGGATTCTTGAAGGTCCGGATTTTGTTTCCCTTGAGCGTTAAAAGACGACGCTGACTGAACCGCTTGTTTGGCTTTAAGATTTTTTACAAGCTTTTTATTCAAGTTGAGAGCAGTTAAACTGATAATGAACGTCGGAGTGTGTAACTTTTTGTTGGTTGTTGTATGTCGTATAAAAATACTGCAGCCGCCTTAAGTCCTATTGGCACTTTATCCACATATATCGCCTTATTGACACGGTTTTTGGTTACTTTTCTGAATTTTTTATGATTTCAAGAATGATTTTTGCTCTAACAAGTTTTTCTTTTCTGAAATCTGTAACTGTCCTACAATTTTTTTGTCTGATTGTAGTTCTTTTCTTGTATTTTTTATCTTTATCACGCGTGACTGGTACTTTCTCAGCGTCCGTTAGCAGTTCAAGTTGTTCTTGATGGGGCTCAGCATTTTCAGTAAATTTTTCTTTCGTTGCATTAGGTCTTACTAGTTTGAGGTGGTAAAAGAGGTCTAAGCCGGTTAAGGTAGGATAGTTGAGCGTTTTTATGTTTAATGCTATTATTATGAAAAACACGTGTAGCGTGTGGATGCTGTTTAACATATAAGGGTTTAAGAATCAGAATGCATTTTTCAGCAGTCATAAATAAGTTGTGAGGTAATTCTAACAAAAATAAAGTATTTGTCGCACTAGATGGAAATATTCTTTACTCAAAATAATTGCACGTTCTGGACAACATTGGTTTTTAGAATGATTAAATACTTGTATGCTGTCTCAAAGCGTTCGAAGCTTGCACTTTTTACGGGTACGTTTCCAATGACTACATTGAGCAAACACTTGCAAATAAGTATAATGATGTCGCGATTTGAAGTTTTCCTCATTAGACGTCTTAGCTGGTCACGTTTCAGTTGTATCACATGTCGCAGAATAGATCAGTTTTTCTTTTTCATTTTTATTTGGAGTAATTTTGCTTTAGATAAGCGTAAATAAAAAACTGTTGGCCAAGGCCGTGTGATATTTGACCAAAATCTCATTTTTCTGATGTACGGGGGTCCAAATCTATAAGAAGATGTCCAAAAGAGTCTCTGGTATCTAATTCGTAACAGCTTCTCAAAAACGTTGATACATTCAGTTGCTTTCCTAAAAACCTAGTTGCTGAACGTCACGAGGCGATTTGAACGGAATGATGTGTGAAGTGTTCAAATCAAGCGTACGCGACTATCGAATTTGTTGAAACAAGTTATGCTTAACGTATATTACATCTAACTCTCTATGTCTACTCGCTGTCACTAATCTAACAAAATCTTTGTCATTATAGATGTCTTCACATGCATCATCGAAAACATCTTCGAATCCATTGAACTTCATGAACTTTACACTAATTTCGCGAGAAAGTTTTTTTCTGAGAATGCAGGTTGCATTTTTTTCTAAAGATATTGAACGGTTCCATTTTCACGGTAAAAAGTTTTTCCCATGAAAAGTTTGAAAATTAACTCAGTTTTCCCGGATCCAGAGGGTCCCACTATCGCCATTAAAACTCCTGTCGAAGTATCAATCATTTTTTTCGAATCCTTGGTTTCGGTAATACGTAAGCAACCAAGCCGGATAAAATTGAGACACAAAATGAAAATTCTTCCTAACTTTATTCAGTGAAAGAAGTTTTAAAATGCAGAAAAATAGTAAAATAAAAGTTACAACCAATTGCGCAACAAAAATTACTTCAGACCTTGGCAAAGTTACATTATTACAAAACTTCTATGATTTTTTTCACTGCTTGTTTTGTTATAAAAAACTCTGTTACTAATTTTGCGTCAGGTTCATCTACTGCTGTTTTTGTTTCTGACCTTTGAGAAACGATATATACTACAGACTTTGTTAGACTTTTTCTCACGGTAAATGAAATTTGTAAAAAACAATAAATTGAATTAAGATTATGAAGAGTTCAAAATTTCATAACATTTGAAGTCTCTATAATTTATGACATGCATTTCTAGAACACAGTTTGCTGGGATTTTTATAGTTTTTTCGTAGTACATTGTTTTCTTCACAGTTCTCTCTTTCACAATCGTCTTAATCTCAGCTGGCAATTCACTGCTGCTTAGATCCATCTGAACTTCTGGCAAAGGTTTGGATACTAAGACTGTTTCTGGTAGATATACTGTTCGCTTGCTGATTAACATTTTTGATAAACATGAATCTCTGGAAGTATTCAAATTGATCAATAACTGGAGACAATATCTTTAATGTAGATAACTCTTCTTCGAAAAACATCATTTGCTTTCTCCTCTGAACAATTTGGTCGCTGCAATCAACACGCTCTCTACTTATTGATGAAATTTTAGTATCATCCTCGGGAGTCCTCCACGCACAAAGCATTGAATTTGGCGATAGGTATGTCTCCACTTTCGATCTCTCGCTGTTTTTCATTTTTCAACCGATCATTAAAAATCTTGCTTTTATTCAGGGCACTATGATTCCTCTGTTGTAATGAGATATATGTCTAAAGAAACTTGAATACTTTTTGAAATAAAAGATTTCAACCCCAGGAAAGCCCAAATCATCTAGGTTTTTAACCTTTCGGTCCGAGTGCTTGACCAAAAACTCAAGCACAACTGATTTCTCGCTTTGCCTTTTAGTAAAGGATAAACTTTTGGTTTTTCAACTTAATGAACCTTTTACACTCAAATGTCCCAAATGGCTGTTGTTCCAATTCCAGGGCAATATCTAACAGTACGTGGGACCCTTTTGATAAAATTCAGGTATAAATCCGGCCGCACTGTGCAAAATAGCGTGCAATCCTAAAATGTTGCAACTTTTCAAGTATTTTTCCGAGGAAGAATTATCAATTCCAATCAAGCCACCTTATGGTCTCAACTTAATTCAATATCGTAATTAAGATTATCTGAACTAATAAAAAACAGAGAACATGCAGCTAGAAAATAGTTTTGTTGGTTAGAATTATCAGGATAAGTTTGTTTCAAAGACGTATAGTTTTCGTGAGTTATTTTTAAATCAATATGGAGTTTTCTGCTTTTCTGGCGAACCGACGCAAGCCGCATTTAACCTCCGCGACTTTTTTCTGGCAATCTCAGACGAGTTTTTAGACTCCGAACCCAGCTCCAGCACTAAGTTTTCAGCTCCACCATTCCATCCTATCATATAGCAAGCCCCTATTTTTAACATTCTTCAAACGCTAGTTCTTTCTTGAGCATGTTTCAGATAATTTTATACAACAAGAAAAAAATCACAAAGCTAACCCATCAAAATCAGTTCGCTGACTAACACATTCCGCCTCTTCATTCACTGGCACTTCTGGCCCTAATCCTCCACACAGAGCCGCACGCGTTCTAGGTAAAGGTAGATATCAAATAATTGTCTGCTAATATTATGTCAGCTGCACAAGTACATCACGACTACAATGAAGCGATAATCCAAAACACACTACTTTACAACTTTACTCTATTCCATGCATCCCACAGTATAGCTTCGGTAATAAGCAAACACAAAGCCAATGCAACCTTTACCTTGAAGAAATAACTTATTCCTCGCTCTTCAATGGTTTTTCCATTATAAATTTACTACCCCCTCAATATTCCTACTGAAAACATGACGATGGAATTCTACACGCAACCATTATACACCAAATAATTTGTACAGTTCATCTAGAAGTAGTAGATGTTGGAACTGAAGTGGGGGGGGGGGGGTGCATGGCGGACCCCATGTATTAAGATACGTTATAGATTTCCGGTCCGCCATGATATGTATTAAGATTGGGTATAGAGTCTACAATGTACTAAGATAGGGAATACCGATGGTAAGGTTTCAGTGTGATAGTAAGAGAAAGAAAAAGTTTTTTTTTTCGGTTTTTGTTTAGTTTTTTCGCAAAAATCTCGGCGCGCGTTATCTAATTGGGAAAAATTAATTGTTAATTACTTGGAGATTGTAGAATTAAGGTTATATTTTCATTTTTTTGTTGCATGGTAAGTCAATGGTAAGAGTTTTTGTGCAAAAACTTGGAAGTTTTATCAAAAAAATTTAAAATTTTTTCGAAAAACTTCAAAACACGATAAGATTAGCTAATATTCGACGTAATTTATTGAATAATCTTATTTCTATCTACTTGAAAAAATGCTGAAAAACTACTGAAGTTTCAAAAAAATTCAATTTTTTTGATAAAAAATTGCAAAAATTTCAAGTATTTGGAAAAAACTGCAAAAATTTCAAGTATTTGGGAAAAATAGCAAAAATTTCAAGTATTTGGAAAAAATTGCAGAAATCTCATAGTTTTGGCTAATATATTGTTGCTTCTGATCTAATTTTAAACATACTTTTACCTATAGATTTTTAAAATAAGCTAAGACTGTAGTTTATTTGGCATTATGTTGAGACAATGATACAAAATTTTGAATAAAAAAATGACTTTTTCCACAATTTTTTCTCAAAATATTGAAATACAATGAGGTTTACCTTAATTTTAGCTAAATAATTAGTTATACAATGCTCTAAACACTGAAAATAAGGTTCATAATAGCAGAATCAATATTGAAACTTCCGGAAAACAGTGAAATAAGTCGTAAGGTAAAATAAAAATTAATCCATTAATCCGATAAAAATTTTCCATTTCGAACCTTTTATTTTGGTTTTTAACTGTTTTTTTTGTCCAGTTCAGGGATTATTTTTAGGAATCTCAATTCAAATAAACAGAAAGGCAATATTCTATGAAATTTCTAAATCAAACTCCATGATTCAACTCCTCCTCATTTTTTTTCTCATTGAATTACCCAAATTTGTACAAAAATTACAACTTGTAAGAAATTTTTCATGTTAAAAATTAGAAATTGCAGATTATTGATAAAAAAATGAACAGTTTATTGCTAAAATTGTTTAAAATGGGATAAATGTTTCTTAAAAATTTATTCGTTATTGGCTCAAATTCAACAAAAATTTCTTCATAACTGATGATTATCTCTCTGTTGCTTCTGCAACATAACTTTCAAGATTTTCCGTAGAGTTTTTCCATGTTTTAAAGTTATTCTTGCTTTCTGTTTAAAACATGTTTTCGCTTTTGAACACACTTTACTAGAAAATTTAGTCAAAACTGGAGGAGGAAAATAGTATCAATTGAACGAACAATTTGCTGGCAGAGATGAAATTAGAACTGATACCGTATGATTATTACAAAAAAAAATTGTAAATAACTTCCTCAAGGTTCCCCTGTGCAGTTGCTATCGTAAACTATTTAAGCAAATACAACTTTTGGGATCAATAACTATCTCTTTTCTTGCAAAATAATTATTAACTCGCTTTTTATTCTTAATTTATGACGGAAACTTTCTCAAAATATCCAAGTGAGAACGAATTGGTGTTAGTTAAAGCATTCAAAAGTATATGTACAAAATGAGAATATGAAGGTGTATTTTTATGATCTAAGAACAAATTAGGAGCAGCTCTTTTAGTTATAATCTGAAAATCTCTGGAAATACGCAAGGGAACCTAGTTCCTAACATCTACAATATAAAAACTTATGAAAGAGCGAGTCTCAAAAAATTGATTTAGCAAAGCAAATCAAGGTCCAAACTGGAACAATTGTGTAAATTTCCGATCTTTTTTCAGAAAAAAACTCTATATAGTAAAAATGTAGTAATGTATTGTATATAGTCTTGTATATGTATGTAGTATTGTGTATGTAGTTTTGTGTAATGTATATAGCAAGGAAATGTAGATCTTGAAAGCAACTTTTTGATTTATGCTTTATGTATCTTCTTCCAAAAGATGTCGAATTGGGTTTGCTTCACAAAAATTATCCTCAAAACATTTGATCTTTCATATAAAGTACCTAATATATCAAATGATAACAAGTTTTTCTAATGAATTAAGCATAAATATAAGACTTTGAGAATTTTTATGTCGGATTTTTTCTCAAGATATACTTTATAAGCTAAATTTTAGTAAAATTATCTCAAAACTCTTAAGGAGCAATTTGGGTTTCTATCTCATTTTAGCATTTTCTCAGTTTCTGCTTCATCTAATATCTACCAAATGAATCCAATTTGAGCAAATTTTTACTTGAAAAATGAATTCTAGATAGAAAAATGTATCGTTTCAACGAACGTTCAATAATCCGAAGCTGAATTAATACCATAAATCATTAACTAAAAGCCTTTAAAGGATTTTCTCAACCTCATAACTGTATAATGCTGTTTTAAATCTGAATTTCTATCTTAGACTAAATTTTTGGTTGGAATGATGTATATCATTATCTTGAAACTTTCAAAATTTAGCAAAATATACATTTTTTTCAGGTCATTCATCAATTTCTTTTCTGAAATCATCAAAAAAAAACAATAGAAAAACATAATTCTTAATAAGTTAAACCACATTATCTGCTTTAAAAATTCTACTCTATGAACACTTTTACAAGCACTAAACAAGGAAAACCTTAAAATAGTAACTACAAAAAACCTTTCAATTAGTTGATGTTTTCCAAATATTCAAGTTTTACAATTTTTAGGCGAATAATTAAATACTCATTAGCATATGTTATGCACTTTACTACAAGTTTATCACAACAATGTCTCCGCAAGCTTGCAACCAAGAGAGTTTTTACTGTTGATTAAAAGTTTTTGGATCGAGCTCTATGGAAAGTTTCACGACAATTTGAACTTGATTTTTGCTGTCTTTAACATCAATCAAAACCTTTGAAAAAAAAATAAATGACACTTCAGGTAATGTAATGAAAACACTGTATAATTTCTGACTAGAATTGTTACAATTGCTGAGACTTTTCAGATTCAGTAAAAACTAATAATCATAGTAATTTCTATGTTTTTTTTTAAAATTAAAAATTTTACCTTCTCCTGATGTGTGTTTGGAGACTGCAGAGCACATAATTTAACATTATGCTGAAAATGCTTCTCTTTGAAATGATTAGCGAGTTCCTCGCTGCTATAAGTATAAAAATTACAGTTAGGGGGGAACACTTCAAAACAACACATGTTCTACGATGTCTTGATGCATCTTTGTGAGTGTATTCCCTGCCACATTCAAGACATGCAACCCTTCCGTTTCTATTGAGTAACGGCATCTCAATGGTAAAGAAAAATTGAATGGGAGATTTCAAATGTACCAATTTTTTAGATAAGGTGAGTTGAATAGCCTCAAAAAACGAATAAAAGTAAATAAAAACAGCAAACTTATTAACCAATTGTTTTCAATGTGAAAGAAAATCAGAATGGATATGCTATTTAGCCTAGCTGAAATAAAAATCATCCAATCTAACCATGGAGTTGTTAAAAGTATCAACCAATCAGAATCGAGCATTAATTACAAGGAGACTTTTATCTTTTCTGATATCAAATAATCAGAATCGAGCTTCAATAGTCATGTAATTTTCAACAAATTCCAGTCCACCCATCAGAATTGAGCTTCAAAAGTCATGTAATTTTCAAGAAATTCAATGTCAACCTATCAGAATTGAGCTTCAAAAGTCATGAAATTTTCAAGAATTTTAATGTCAACCAATCAGAGTTGAGCTCTTCTTCTCAAGAATTTTTCAACAATTTCTTTAAAATTTGTAGATTATGAGGATACTTTCACAGACATTATTTGTGTTAATAACCAATCAGATTGAAGTATTCACAGATTTTAAAAAACTTTGTAGATCAGAACCAGACTATGTTTATGAAACTTCTTAATCAATAAATTTTATGAATTTTTGCAACATAACTAAGATTTGAAGTTTGATACTCTAGTGGGATAAATGAGATTTCTTGTCTAGTTTATATTGTTTTTTCGATATTCAATTCAAATTTTGAAATTTCGATCAAAATTTTTTCGATTTGTTCTATTTCTAACCAGTGAAAAAAGAAATTAACAAAATATACGTTTTTATCGTTTTCTTTTTGGTATATTGTAGTATAAACAACCGGAAGTTTATTAAATTTGGATAAACAATCAAAAGACATTCTGACAAATCTGGATTTTGTATTTGTATCAAATTCGAAACAGTAATCAAATTGATGTTCCTTATCTCCAATTTTCGTTTCATAGGCTATTCCATTGTTTTGTTTTTTACTGCTCGACCACTCAATCTGAGTTAACTCTTCTAAATAAAAACCTTGTTGATAAATCTGACTGTACTCTTCTTTTTTGTAATCTCCTCTCCATCTTTTTAACAAAACTATTGAACTTTCTGTGTACAAGTTAAAACTAAAACAATCTCCATCAACTTCATCTGTCCACCACTTTTTTGTACTTTTTTGTAGTAGTGCAATTTTAAAATCTGATTAATATTCAATTCAGTCATTGAAAACGCTTTTGATGGAAACATTTTTCTTACTGAAATAAATGAAGAAAGTTAAAAACTCGAATTGTTTCATCATTTTTAAAGTACTTTGTAGTAACAATCACCATAAATATTTTTTAATTATTTAGAGTCTAATTAGTTTCAAGGAAATTCATGTAGCCAATAAAAACCTCAAATTAAGGCAGAAAAAAATTGAAAACAACCAAAGAAATTCAAAAAATCTAAAAAAATCATGATAATGTTTTCATTTAAATATACATTCTTGTTTGTAATTTTCTTAAATGGAGGCAAAGTTTAGCTAAAAATTGATGAAAACACTTATCAAATAAATTTATCTGTAATTTTATAAGCAAATACTGGAAAATTATTTGATAATTGGTTAGTGTTTCATGTCAATTTCGATTAAATTGTATGTTTTGTCTGACTTTTCCTCAGATCTTATAGCTCTAAATATACACTTTGGTGAGAAAAAACAGTTTTGAACCAATATTATCTCAATTACAAAACATACAAAACATCACAAAGCTTTACTGAGGCTTACAATTATCAACAAACATAAAGTCTCTCATTATTTGGGACAGTTCATTGAATTCATTCAAAGTATAGTCGACATATGCAACTTGCTTCAAGTCTTCATTTTCCTTTGCAGTGAAGAGTCGAATCTGAATGTAGGGTGGCTTGCTCACGTTGTACTTCTTGATTGTGACACACACCCTCCTCATGTTGTACGTTGCTTTTTCATATACTCTATTACAGATGTCGAGCGAGCTCCTGATCCATAGTTGATTCTCAGCCAGATTTGGCTTCATATATAGGTACGAGTCCAAGATTTTCAGCATCGTGAATAACAGTATTCCGTATTGCGGATATTGTTTCGCCTTCTTTTTCACTAAGATAGACTTGTTGAGACTTTTCAAATTGTCCCAAATAATTTACTTTTAATAGTTGAAAGCACAGTTCCAAGCATATTTTCCCCTTGTAGGATTTTTGGAACCAAACAAATCTCTCAATTCTTTGTGGATTTTTTGAAAATTCAATATAGTTGGGACTATCATTTTTTCTCGAGTACATTTTGAAGAACAAACTGATCAGATGAGGGGAAATGAGAGAAATGATTTTGAGATTAAATGAAAATGGAAGTAAGCGGTATGAGTCATCGCGATTTCCATATATAGAAGTAGTACCAAATATGGAAGGATTTTCCTATATGGAAGCTGCGTAGGCGTTACTACTACTATATAACTCCACCTTTCTCTGGAAAAATCATTTTTCCCAATGGCAGCTGCTATGTGTCAAGCTCTTCCCAGCTTTTATTCAGATTATAATAGTAAATCATTGTTCATTTTTGTTTCCAACGAATTTTACGAAAAGTACATAGTAACCCAAGATTTTTGCGTGTCTACTCATGATTTTTTCTGCTCGTTGGGAAATTGCAAATTTCATATAATTTTAATGATTTTAAGAGATTAGACAAAAACCAATATATATATATATATATATATATATATATATATATATATATATATATATATATATATATATCAAGAAATTGATTGTCTTTACACTTTGTACAAACACAGATTCTTTTGGAGTTTTGTAACATCAAGTGGGGAAGTCTTCAATCAGCTTAGTTGCGGAGTTCAGCATAATTTACGATGGAAAGGAGCAGAAAAAACACCAAGCGTGTCAAGGAAACGACTTGTTTGGAAAAAGTTCAAAAAATTATCAACTTATCTAAGTTCTAATCCGAAACTTGCATCTACGCAAACTCTTGGCTCACCATTTTTAGACTTCGAAAAGTTCAAAACTCAAAATATGAATCTGATTTGTTCAAAATAATTGATTGTTTTATTGATGGTTATGGTTGTGTAAATAGTGAGCGTGTCAGTTTTTCTATTAATTTTTGATTATTTCTTCATGAAAATCTAGTCAAGGTTAATTAAATGTCAATTCAACTGCTTTTCAACGAATAAATGTATGTTACTTTTTTACAAGATGCAAAAAAATCAACCATTTTATAACAAATATGCGTATTTTATAGAAAGTTGTTGCCAAACGCAAATTTTTCATATTTTAAAAAATATGTACATTTGCAAAACCTAACTTCTTTTTTCTTATTGTTTGGAAATTATCAGTATTGATGACTTTGAATGCTTTTCCTTCTCTTAATTCACTGTTTCTTTGCTGTTTTTGATTTAGATACGTGCGAAAGTAGAATTTTCACTGATTAAATTTAAAACAAAGAAATTCTTAAACATTAATTTTTAGCATTGAAAGAAAATTTTGTTACGGTTTTCTTTAAAATGTGAAAAAATACAATAAAAAACTTTCTTAACTTGCTTGATTTTCTTTGATTTTTTTAAACACGTAAGCAAAAAATATTATAAAAAGTTTTGAATGGTGCAAAATTATTTTAAAATTTGTAACATGTGTGCAAAAATTGTGGTGATTTCTTATCTTGTGTGCAAAAATGTTGTGAAGTTTTTCACAAATATCGAAATTGATTCAACTTTTTT
Organism: Symsagittifera roscoffensis; assembly: GCF_963678635.1. Taxonomy (NCBI): domain Eukaryota; kingdom Metazoa; phylum Xenacoelomorpha; order Acoela; family Convolutidae; genus Symsagittifera; species Symsagittifera roscoffensis. Next base: position 28,727,733 of record NC_087063.1, on the reverse strand, counting down.
ATCATCTTATGATGAAAAATTTTTTGAAAATATTTACATTTAATTTTTGAAATTGTAAAATTAGTTTGATTTTTAAAAATGAATTTTACAAATTTTTAATCAAAACTTCGCCTATGCAATTTTTCTAACAACTTTTTCAATGATCTTATCACTTTGTTACTATCTCTTTAAAAAAAATACTTGATGCAAAGAAATTAAATTACAAAATACAAGACAATTACCAATTTATTTACAAATCTAGAGCTGTCGAGCAGCTGAAGAATTTTGCAAGTTCTCAATGGAGCGCAAAGCTGGTCTTGCCTCCATTGAAAAATGTTTATTTTTATTCAAGTTGTCGTATCCAATCAGAGGAACCTTTTAAAGACTTAAAACTTCCAAATAAGTAAAAATATACACAAAAGCAATTGCAAAAATAAATGACCAAAAGTTGTTTGAAGTAAAAATAAGAAATATTGTCGATATAAGTAACAAAAGAAGGAAAATAAATAAAAGTAGCATCTCTGCAAGTCTTCTCATCAAGTTAATTGAATTTTTTGAGAATAATCGATGAGAAATTGTTGATTTTTGAGTAGTTAGTCAAGTTCTTTGATTTTGATGTAGATTTGAGATGATAATTCAAAGTTAATGAAATTTTCAAAGCAAATCTCTGGAAATCTGATTCCAAACTTGATCATGCAAGATTTTGAACTTTGAAAATCTTTTAAAAAATGGAGGAATAAAGAACTTTGCTGGGGAGTTTTGACAAATTTGGGAGTTGGGTAGGGAATAAAAAGAGTCTTTGAAATAGTTTCGTACGACTTTTTTATTAACTTCAAGTTCTCCAAAATAAACAAAATTTCTTTTCTAGTCAGGTGTAATTCAGCAGTAAGTTTATAACTTTGATACGCAGTATGGGGATCAAAAAGAAACTCTTTGATTGACTAAGTTTCCCTAAAGAGACCTTTACTTAGTCGAAGAACTCTATTTTGGACATTATAAACGTCCAAAAAATTGTGAAAAAGGTAAGAATCTACAACTATTTCATCAATAAGGAATCACACGGAATATTTTATTTTTTTTTGTAGACTAATTCGAGGAAGTTCAAATGCTTTTTAATTGACATTCTTCTAAATTGAAATTTTTGGATCCAAAGTTATATCTAGAAACTGCTCAATTCTGATTGGCTGACAATAAATTAGTTGAAAATTCCATGACTATTGAAGCTCAATTCTGATTGGTTGACATTAAATTTGTTTAAAACTCAATGACTATTGAAGCTCGATTTTGATTGGTTGATATCAAAAAAGATAAAAATTTCCTTATAATGAATGCTCGATTCTGATTGGTTGACACTTTTGAAAACTCCCTGGTTAGATTGGATGATTGCATATCCATTCTAATTTTCTTTCACGTTAAAAACAATTGGTTAAAAAGTTTGTTGTTTTTATTCACTTTTAATAGAAACGAAAGAGTTGCATGTCTCGAATGTGGCAGGGAATACACTCACAAAGATGCATCAAGACATCGTAGAACATGTGGTGTTTTGAAGTGTTCTAACTGTAATTTTTATACTTATAGCAGCGAAAAACTCGCTAATCATTTCAAGAAGAAGCATTTTCAACATAATGTTAAATTATGTGCTCAGCAGTCTCCAAACACACTTCAGGAGAAGGTAAAATTTTTTAATTTTTTCAAAAAACATAGAAATTACTGAGATTATTAGTTTTTACTGAATCTGAAAAGTCTCAGCAATTGTAACAAACCTAGTCGGAAATTATACAGTGTTTTCATTACATTACCTGAACTGTCATTTACTTTTTTATTCAAAAGTTTTGATTGATGTTAAAGACAGCAAAAATCGAGTTCAAATTGTCGTGAAACTTTCCATAGAGCTCGATCCAAAAACTTTTAGTCAACAGTAAAAACTCTCTTGGTTGCAAGCTTGCGGAGACATTGTTGTGATAAACTTGTAGTAAAGTGCATAACATATGCTAATGAGTATTTAAGTATTCGACTAAAAATTGTAAAACTTGGATATTTGGAAAAGATCAACTAATTGAAAGTTTTTTTTGTAGTTACTAATATAAAGTTTTCCTTGTTTAGTGCTTGTAAAAGTGTTCATAGAGTAAAACTTTTTAAGCAGATAATATGGTTTGACTTATTAAGAATTATGTTTTTCTATTTTTTTTGATGATTTTAGAAAAGAAATTGATAAATGACCTGGAAAAAATGTATTATTTGCTAAACTTTGAAAGTTTCAAGATAATGATATACTTCATTCCAATTAAAAATTTAGTCTAAAATAGAAATTCAGATTTAAAACAGCATTATACAGTTATGAGGTTGAGAAAATCCTTTAAAGGCTTTTAGTTAAGGATTTATGGTAATAATTCAGCTTCGGATTATTGAACGTTCGTTGAAACGATACATTTTTCTATCTAAAATTCAATTTTCAAGTAAAAATTCGCTATAATTGGATTCATTTGGTAGATAGTAGATGAAGCAGAAACTGAGAAAATGCTATAATGAGATAGAAACTCAATTTATTCCTTAGGAGTTTTGAGATAATTTCACTAAAATTTAGCTTATAATGTATATCTTGAGAAAAAATCCGACATAAAAATTCTCAAAGTCTTATATTTATGCGTAATTCATTAGAAAAAATTGTTATCATTTGATATATTAGGTACTTTATATGAAAGATCAAATGTTTTGAATATAATTTTTGTGAAGCAAACCCAATTCGACATCTTTTGGAAGAAGATACAAAAAGCATAAATCAAAAAGTTGCTTTCAAGATCTACATTTCCTTGCTATATACAATACACAAAACTACATACATACACAATACTACATACATTATACAACACTATATACAATACATTACTACATTTTTACTATATAGAGTTTTTTCTGAATAAAAGTTGGAAAATTACACAATTGTTCCAGTTTGCACCTTGATTTGCTTTGATATATCAATTTTTTGAGACTCGCCCTTTCAGAAGTTTTTATATTGTAGATGTTAGGAACTAGGTTCCCTTGCGTATTTCCGGAGATTTTCAGATTATAACTAATAGAGCTGCTCCTAATTTGTTCTTAGATCGTAAAAACACACCTTTATATTCTCATTTTGTATTTTAATTTTTGAATGCTTTAACTAGCACCAATTCTTTCTCACTTGGATCTTTTGAGAAAATTTCCGTCATAAATTAAGAATAAAGGTATGTTACTTTTTTACAAGATGCAAAAAAATCAATCATTTTATAACAAATATGCGAATTTTATCGAAAGTTGTTGCAAAACGCAAATTTTTCATATTTTAAAAAATATGTACATTTGCAAAACCTAATTTCTTTTTCTGGAAATTATCAATATTGATGACTTTGAATGCTTTTCCTTCTCTTAATTCACTGTTTCTTTGCTGTTTTTGATTTAGATACGTGCGAAAGTAGAATTTTCACTGATTAAATTTAAAACAAAGAAATTCTTAAACATTAATTTTTAGCATTGCAAGAAAATCTTGTTACGGTTTTCTTTAAAATGTGAAAAAATACAATAATAGTTTTCTTAACTTGCGAGATTTTCTTTGATTTTTTTAAACAAGTAAGCAAAAAATATTATGAAAAGTTTTGCATGGTGCAAAATTATTTTAAAGTTTTTAACATGTGTGCAAAAATTGTGGTGATTTCTTATCTTGTGTGCGAAAATGTTGTGAAGTTTTTCACAAATATCGAAATTGATTCAACTTTTTTATCATCTTATGAAAAAAAAAAATTGAAAATGTTTACATTTATTTTTTGAAATTGTAAAATTAGTTTGATTTTTAAAAATGAATTTTACAAATTTTTAGTCAAAACTTTGCCCATGCAATTTTTCTAACAAAATTTTCAATGATCTTATTACTTTGTTACTATCTCTTTAAAAAATTACTTGATGCAAAGAAATTAAATTACAAAACACAAGACAATAACCAATTTATTTATAAATCTAGAGCTGTCGAGCAGCTGAAGAATTTTGCAATTTCTCAATGGAGCGCAAAGCTGGTCTTGCCTCCATTGAAAAATGTTTATATTTGTTCAAGTTGTCGTATCCAATCAGAGGAACCTTTTAAAGACTTAAAACTTCCAAATAAGTAAAAATATACACAAAAGCAATTGCAAAAATAAATGACCAAAAGTTGTTTGAAGTAAAAATAAGAAATATTGTCGATATAAGTAACAAAAGAAGGAAAATAAAAAAAAGTAGCATCTCTGCAAGTCTTCTTATCAAGTTAATTGAATTTTTCGTATATAATCGATGATAAATTGTTGATTTTTGAGTAGATAGTCAAGTTCTTTGATTTTAATGTAGATTTGAGATGATAATTCAAAGTTAATGAATTTTTCAAAGCAAATCTCTAGAAATCTGATTCCAAACCTGATCATGCAAGACTTTGAACTTTGAAAATCTTTTGATAAATGGAGGAATAAAGAACTTTGCTGGGGAGTTTTGACAAATTTGGGAGTTGGGTAGGGAATAAAAAGAGTCTTTGAAATATAATCGTACGACTTTTTTATTAACTTCAAGTTTTCCAAAAAAAAAAAATTTCTTTTCTAGTCCGGTGTAATTCAGCAGTAAGTTTATAACTTTGATACGCAGTATGGGGATCAAAAATAAGCTCTTTGATTGAGTAAGTTTCCCTAAAGAGACCTTTACTTAGTCGAAGAACTCTATTTTGGACAACATAAACGTCCAAAAAATTGTGAAAAAGGTAAGAATCTACATCTATTTCATCAATAAGGAATCACACGGAATATTTTCTTTTTTCTTGTAGACTAATTCGAGGAAGTTCAAATGCTTTTTAATTGACATTCTTCAAAAATGAAAATTTTGGATCCAAAGTTATATCTAGAAACTGCTCAATTCTGATTGGCTGACAATAAATTAGTTGAAAATTCCATGATTATTGAAGCTCAATTATTATTGGTTGACATTAAATTTGTTTAAAATTCAATGACTATTGAAGCTCGATTTTGATTGGTTGATATCAAAAATGATAAAAACTTCCTAATAATGAATGCTCAATTCTGATTGGTTGACATTTTTGAAAACTCCCTGTTTAGATTGGATGATTGCATATCCATTCTGATTTTTTTTCACGTTAAAAACAATTGGTTAATAAGTTTGCTGTTTTTATTCACTTTTATTCACTTTTATTCACTTTTTGAGGCTATTCATTCACCTTATCTAAAAAATTGGTACATTTGAAATCTCGCCTTTAATTTTTCTTTACTATTGAGATGCCGTCACTCAATAGAAACGAAAGAGTTGCATGTCTTGAATGTGGCAGGGAATACACTCACAAAGATGCATCAAGACATCGTAGAACATGTGGTGTTTTGAAGTGTTCTAACTGTAATTTTTATACTTATAGCAGCGAGAAACTCGCTAATCATTTCAAGAAGAAGCATTTTCAGCATAATGTTAAATTATGTGCTCTGCAGTCTCCAAACACACATCAGAAGGTAAAATTTTTAATTTTTAAAAAAAACATAGAAATTACTGAGATTATTAGTTTTTACTGAATCTGAAAAGTCTCAGCAATTGTAACAAACCGTAGTCAAAAATTATACAGTGTTTTCATTACATTATCTGAACTGTCATTTACTTTTTTATTCAAAAGTTTTGATTGATGTTAAAGACAGCAAAAATCGAGTTCAAATTGTCGTGAAACTTTCCATAGAGCTCGATCCAAAAACTTTTAATCAACAGTAAAAACTCGCTTGGTTGCAAGCTTGCGGAGACATTGTTGTGATAAACTTGTAGTAAAGTGCATAACATATGCTAATGAGTATTTAAGTATTCGACTAAAAATTGTAAAACTTGGATATTTGGAAAAGATCAACTAATTGAAAGTTTTTTTTGTAGTTACTAATATAAAGTTTTCCTTGTTTAGTGCTTGTAAAAGTGTTCATAGAGTAAAACTTTTTAAGCAGATAATATGGTTTGACTTATTAAGAATTATGTTTTTCTATTTTTTTTGATGATTTTAGAAAAGAAATTGATAAATGACCTGGAAAAAATGTATTATTTGCTAAACTTTGAAAGTTTCAAGATAATGATATACATCATTCCAATTAAAAATTTAGTCTAAAATAGAAATTCAGATTTAAAACAGCATTATACAGTTATGAGGTTGAGAAAATCCTTTAAAGGCTTTTAGTTAAGGATTTATGGTAATAGTTCAGCTTCGGATTATTGAACGTTCGTTGAAACGATACATTTTTCTATCTAAAATTCAATTTTCAAGTAAAAATTCGCTATAATTGGATTCATTTGGTAGATAGTAGATGTAGCAGAAACTGAGAAAATGCTAAAATGAGATAGAAACTCAATTTATTCCTTAGGAGTTTTGAGATAAATTCACTAAATTTTAGCTTATAATGTATATCTTGAGAAAAAATCCGACATAAAAATTCTCAAAGTCTTATTTTTTGCGTAATTCATTAGAAAAAATTGTTATCATTTGATATATTAGGTACTTTTTATGAAAGATCAAATGTTTTGAATATAATTTTTGTGAAGCAAACCCAATTCGACATCTTTTGGAAGAAGATACAAAAAGCATAAATCAAAAAGTTGCTTTCAAGATCTACATTTCCTTGCTATATACAATACACAAAACTACATACATACACAATACTACATACATTATACATCACTATATACAATACATTACTACATTTTTACTATATAGAGTTTTTTCTGAATAAACAAACTTTCTCTAAATAAACTTTTAAGAAACATTTATCCCATTTTAAACAATTTTTAGCAATAAACTGTTCATTTTTTCATCAATAATCTGAAATTTCTAATTTTGACATGAAAAATTTCTTACAAGTTGTAATTTTTGTACAAATTTGGGTAATTCTATGAGAAAAAAATGAAGAGGAGTTGAATCATGGAGTTTGATTTAAAAATTTCATAGAATATTGCCCTTAATGTTAATTTGAATTGAGATTCCTAAAAATAATCCCTGAACTGGCCCAAAAAAAACAGTTAAAAACCAAAATAAAAGGTTCGAAATGGAAAATTTCATGTAAATTTGATTAATTTTATTTTACCTTCTCGAAAATTACGACTAATTTCACTGTTTTCCGGAAGTTTCAATATCAATTCTGCTACTATGAACCTTCTTTTCAGTGTTTCGAGCATTGTATAACCAATTGTTTAGCTCAAATTAAGGTAAACTTCATTGTATTTCAATATTTTGAGAAAAAATTGTAGAAAAAGTCATTTTTTATTCAAAATTTTGTGTCATTGTCTCAACATAATGCCAATTAAAATACAGTCTTAGCTTATTTTTAAAATCTATAGGTAAAAGTATGTTTAAAATTAGATCAGAAGCAACAATACATTAGCCAAAACTATGAGATTTCTGCAATTTTTTCCAAATACTCGAAATTTTTGCAATTTTTCCCAAATACTTGAAATTTTTGCAATTTTTTCCAAATACATGAAATTTTTGCAAATTTTTCTCAAAAATTTGATTTTTTTTGAAACTTCAGTAGTTTTCAGCATTTTTTCAAGTAGATAGAAATAAGATTATCCAATAAATTACGTTTTTTTCACTGTTTTTTTGATGTTTTTGATTTAGATACGTGCAAAAGTAGAATTTTCACTGATTATTTTTAAAACAAATAAATTCTTAAACATTAATTTTTAGCATTGCAAGAAAATTTTGTTACGGTTTTCTTTAAAATGTGAACAAATACAATAAAAACTTTTTTAACTTGCGAGATTTTCTTTGATTTTTTTAAACACGTAAGCAAAAAATATTATAAAAAGTTTTGAATGGTGCAAAATTATTTTAAAATTTTTAACATGTGTGCAAAAATTGTGGTGATTTCTTATCTTGTGTGCGAAAATGTTGTGAAGTTTTTCACAAATATCGAAATTGATTCAACTTTTTTATCATCTTATGATGAAAAATTTTTTGAAAATATTTACATTTATTTTTTGAAATTGTAAAGTTAGTTTGATTTTTAAAAATGAATTTTACAAATTTTTAATCAAAACTTTGCCTATGCAATTTTTCTAACAAATTTTTCAATGATCTTATTACCTTGTTACTATCTCTTTAAAAAATTACTTGATGCAAAGAAATTAAATTACAAAACACAAGACAATAACCAATTTATTTACAAATCTAGAGCTGTCGAGCAGCTGAAGAATTTTGCAAGTTCTCAATGGAGCGCAAGCTGGTCGTGCCTCCATTGAAAAACGTTTATTGTTGTTCAAGTTGTCGTATCCAATCAGAGGAACCTTTTAAGGACTTAAAACTTTCAAATAAGTAAAAATATACACAAAAGCAATTGCAAAATAAATGACCAAAAGTTTTTTGAAGTAAAAATAAGATATATTGTCGATATAAGTAACAAAAGAAGGAAATTAAACAAAAGTAGCATCTCTGCAAGTCTTCTCATCAAGTTAATTGAATTTTTTGTATATAATCGATGAGAAATTGTTGATTTTTGAGTAGAAAGTCAAGTTCTTTGATTTTGATGTAGATTTGAGATGATAATTCAAAGTTAATGAATTTTTCAAAGCAAATCTCTGGAAATCTGATTCCAAGCCTGATCATGCAAGATTTTGAACTTTGAAAATCTTTTAAAAAATGGAGGAATAAAGAAATTTGCTGAGGATTTTTGACAAATTTGGGAGTTGGGTAGGAAATAAAAAGAGTCTTTGAAATATTATCGTACGACTTTTTTATTAACTTCAAGATTTCCAAAATATATAAAATTTCTTTTCTAGTCAGGTGTAACTCAGCAGTAAGTATTTAACTTTGATACGCAGTATGGGGATCAAAAATAAACTCTTTGATTGAGTAAGTTTCCCTAAAGAGACCTTTACTTAGTCGAAGAACTCTATTTTGGACAACATAAACGTCCAAAAAATTGTGAAAAAGGTAATAATCTACATCTATTTCATCAATAAGGAATCACACGGAATATTTTATTTTTTCTTGAAGACTAATTCGAGGAAGTTCAAATGCTTTTTAATTGACATTCTTCAAAAATGAAATTTTTGGATCCAAAGTTATTTCTAGAAACTGCTCAATTCTGATTGGCTGACAATAAATTAGTTGAAAATTCCATGACTATTGAAGCTCAATTCTGATTGGTTGACATTAAATTTGTTTAAAATTCAATGACTATTGAAGCTCGATTTTGATTGGTTGATATCAAAAAAGATAAAAATTTCCTTATAATGAATGCTCGATTCTGTTTGGTTGACACTTTTGAAAACTCCCTGGTTAGATTGGATGATTGCATATCCATTCTGATTTTCTTTCACGTTAAAAAATAATTGGTTAATAAATTTGCTGTTTTTATTCACTTTTATTCACTTTTATTCATTTTTTGAGGCTATTCATTCACCTTATCTAAAAAATTGGTACATTTGAAATCTCCCATTTCATTTTTCTTTACTATTGAGATGCCGTCACTCAATAGAAACGAAAGAGTTGCATGTCTTGAATGTGGCAGGGAATACACTCACAAAGATGCATCAAGACATCGTAGAACATGTGGTGTTTTGAAGTGTTCTAACTGTAATTTTTATACGTATAGCAGCGAGAAACTCGCTAATCATTTCAAGAAGAAGCATTTTCAGCATAATGTTAAATTATGTGCTCAGCAGTCTCCAAACACACTTCAGGAGAAGGTTAAATTTTTAAATTTTTTCAAAAAAACATAGAAATTAGTGAGACTATTAGTTTTTACTGAATCTGAAAAGTCACAGCAATTGTAACAAACCTAGTCAGAAATTATACAGTGTTTTTATTAGATTACCTGAACTGTCATTAATTTATTTATTCAAAGGTTTTGATTGATGTTAAAGACAGCAAAAATCGAGTTCAAATTGTCGTGAAACTTTCCATGGAACTCGATCCGAAAATTTCTAATCAACAGTAAAAACTCCCTTGGTTGCAAGCTTGCGGAGACTTTGTTGTCATAAATTTGTAGTAAAGTGCATAACATGTGCTAATGAGTATTTAAGTATTCGCCTAAAAATTGTAAAACTTGGATATTTGGAAAATATCAACTAATTGAAAGGTTTTTTTTTGTAGTTACTATTTTAAAGTGTTCCTTGTTTAGTGCTTGTAAAAGTGTTCATAGAGTAGAGCTTTTTAAGCAGATAATGTGGTTTGACTTATTAAGAATAATGTTTTTCTATTTTTTTTGATGATTTTAGAAAAGAAATTGATAAATGACCTGGAAAAATGTATATTTTGCTAAACTTTGAAAGTTTCAAGATAATGATATACATCATTCCAATTAAAAATTTAGTCTAAAATAGAAATTCAAATTTAAAACAGCATTATACAGTTATGAGGTTGAGAAAATCCTTTAAAGGCTTTTAGTTAAGGATTTATGGTAATAATTCAGCTTCGGATTATTGAAAGTTCGTTGAAACGATACATTTTTCTATCTAAAATTCAATTTTCAAGTAAAAATTCGCTATAATTGGATTCATTTGGTAGATAGTAGATGTAGCAGAAACTGAGAAAATGCTAAAATGAGATAGAAACTCAATTTATTCCTTAGGAGTTTTGAGATAATTTCACTAAATTTTAGCTTATAATGTATATCTTGAGAAAAAATCCGACATAAAAATTCTCAAAGTCTTATATTTATGCTTAATTCATTAGAAAAAATTGTTATCATTTGATATATTAGGTACTTTATATGAAAGATCAAATGTTTTGAATGTAATTTTTGTGAAGCAAACCCAATTCGACATCTTTTGGGAGAAGATACAAAAAGCATAAATCAAAAAGTTGCTTTCAAGATCTACATTTCCTTGCTATATACAATACACAAAACTACATACATACACAATATTACATACATTATACAACACTATATACAAAACATTACTACATTTTAGCTCAAATTAAGGTAAACTTCATTGTATTTCAATATTTTGAGGAAAAATTGTGGAAAAAGTTTTTTTTTATTCAAAATTTTTTATCATTGTCTCAACATAATGCCAATTAAAATACAGTCTTAGCTTATTTTTAAAATCTATAGGTAAAAGTATGTTTAAAATTAGATCAGAAGCAACAATACATTAGCCAAAACTATGAGATTTCTGCAATTTTTGCCAAATACTTGAAATTTTTGCAATTTTTCCCAAATACTTGAAATTTTTGCAATTTTTTCCAAATACATGAAATTTTTGCAATTTTTTCTCAAAAAATTTGATTTTTTTTGAAACTTCAGTAACTTCAGCATTTTTTCAAGTAGATAGTAATAAGATTATCCAATAAATTACTTCGAATATTAGCTAATCTTATCGTGTTTCGTAGTTTTTCGAAAATTTTTTAAATTTTTTTGTTAAAAATTCCAAGTTTTTGCACAAAAACTCAAACCATTGACTTACCATGAAACAAAAAACTAAAAATATAACCTTAATTCTACAATCTCCAAGTAACTAACAATTAATTATTCTCAATTAGATAACGCGCGCCAATGTTATCTTCAAAATAATTGATTGTTTTATTGATGGTTATGGTTGTGTAAATAGTGAGCGTGTCTGTTTTTTTATTAATTTTTTTATAATTTCGTCATAAAAACCTAGTCAAGAAAAATTAAATTTCCATTCAACTGCTTTTCAACGAATAAAGGTATGTTACTTTTTTACAAGTTGCAAAAAAATCAATCATTTTATAACAAATAAGCGTATATTTACATTTGAAAAACCTAACTTCTTTTTTCTTATTGTTTAGAAATTATCAGTATTGATGACTTTGAATGCTTTTCCTTCTCCTAATTCACTGTTTCTTTGATGTTTTTGATTTAGATACGTGCAAAAGTAGAATTTTCACTGATTAAATTTAAAACAAAGAAATTCTTAAACATTAATTTTTAGCATTGCAAGAAAACCTTGTTACGGTTTTCTGTAAAATGTGAAAAAAAACAATAAAAGTTTTCTTAACTTGCGAGATTTTCTTTGATTTTTTTAAACAAATAAGCAAAAAATATTATGAAAAGTCTTGCCTCCATTGAAAAACGTTTATTTTTGTTCAAGTTGTCGTATCCAATCAGAGGAACCTTTTAAGGACTTAAAACTTCCAAATAAGTAGAAATATATACAAAAGCAATTGCAAAAATAAATGACCAAAATTTTTTTGAAGTAAAAATAAGATATATTGTCGATATAAGTAACAAAAGAAGGAAATTAAATAAAAGTAGCAACTCTGCAAGTCTTCTCATCAAGTTAATTGAATTTTTTGTATAAAATCGATGAGAAATTGTTGATTTTTGAGTAGATATTCGAGTTCTTTGATTTTGATGTAGATTTGAGATGATAATTCAAAGTTAATGAATTTTTCAAAGCAAATCTCTGGAAATCTGATTCCAAACCTGATCATGCAAGACTTTGAACTTTGAAGCTCAATTCTGATTGGTTGACATTAAATTTGTTTAAAATTCAATGACTATTGAAGCTCGATTTTGATTGGTTGATATCAAAAAAGATAAAAATTTCCTTATAATGAAAGCTCGATTCTGTTTGGTTGACACTTTTGAAAACTCCCGGGTTAGATTGGATGATTGCATATCCATTCTGATTTTCTTTCACGTTAAAAATTAATTGGTTAATAAATTTGCTGTTTTTATTCACTTTTATTCACTTTTATTCATTTTTTGAGGCTATTCATTCACCTTATCTAAAAAATTGGTACATTTGAAATCTCCCATTTAATTTTTCTTTACTATTGAGATGCCGTCACTCAATAGAAACGAAAGAGTTGCATGTCTTGAATGTGGCAGGGAATACACTCACAAAGATGCATCAAGACATCGTAGAACATGTGGTGTTTTGAAGTGTTCTAACTGTAATTTTTATACGTATAGCAGCGAGAAACTCGCTAATCATTTCAAGAAGAAGCATTTTCAGCATAATGTTAAATTATGTGCTCAGCAGTCTCCAAACACACTTCAGGAGAAGATAAAATTTTTAAATTTTTTCAAAAAAAACATAGAAATTAGTGAGACTATTAGTTTTTACTGAATCTGAAAAGTCACAGCAATTGTAACAAACCTAGTCAGAAATTATACAGTGTTTTCATTACATTACCTGAACTGTCATTTACTTTTTTATTCAAAAGTTTTGATTGATGTTAAAGACAGCAAAAATCGAGTTCAAATTGTCGTGAAACTTTCCATGGAACTCGATCCGAAAACTTTTAATCAACAGTAAAAACTCCCTTGGTTGCAAGCTTGCGGAGACTTTGTTGTCATAAATTTGTAGTAAAGTGCATAACATATGCTAATGAGTATTTAAGTATTCGCCTAAAAATTGTAAAACTTGGATATTTGGAAAATATCAACTAATTAAAAGGTTTTTTTATAGTTACTATTTTAAAGTTTTCCTTGTTTAGTGCTTGTAAAAGTGTTCATAGAGTAGAGCTTTTTAAGCAGATAATGTGGTTTGACTTAATAAGAATAATGTTTTTCTATTTTTTTTGATGATTTTAGAAAAGAAATTGATAAATGACCTGGAAAAAATGTATATTTTGCTAAGCTTTGAAAGTTTCAAGATAATGATATACATCATTCCATTTAAAAATTTAGTCTAAAATAGAAATTCAGATTTAAAACATCATTATACAGTTATGAGGTTGAGAAAATCCTTTAAAGGCTTTTAGTTAAGGATTTATGGTAATAATTCAGCTTCGGATTATTGAAAGTTCGTTGAAACGATACATTTTTCTATCTAAAATTCAATTTTCAAGTAAAAATTCGCTATAATTGGATTCATTTGGTAGATAGTAGATGAAGCAGAAACTGAAAAAATGCTATAATGAGATAGAAACTCAATTTATTCCTTAGGGGTTTTGAGATATTTTTACTAAAATTAAGCTTATAAAGTATATCTTGAGAATAAATCCGACATAAAAATTCTCAAAGTCTTATATTTATGCTTAATTCATTAGAAAAACTTGTTATCATTTGATATATTAGGTACTTTATATGAAAGATCAAATGTTTTGAATATAATTTTTGTGAAGCAAACCCAATTCGACATCTTTTGGGAGAAGATACAAAAAGCATAAATCAAAAAGTTGCTTTCAAGATCTACATTTCCTTGCTATATACAATACACAAAACTACATACATACACAATTTTACATACATTATACAACACTATATACAACACATTACTACATTTTTACTATATAGAGTTTTTTCTGAATAAAAATGGGAAAATTACACAATTGTTCCAGTTTGCACCATGATTTGCTTTGCTAAATCAATTTTTAGAGACTCGCTCTTTCAGAAGTTGTTATATTGTAGATGTTTGGAACTAGGTTCCCTTGCGTATTTCCGGAGATTTTCAGATTATAACTAATAGAGCTGCTCCTAATTTGTTCTTAGATCGTAAAAACACACCTTTATATTCTCATTTTGTACATATATTTTTGAATGCTTTAACTAGCACCAATTCTTTCTTACTTGGATCTTTTGAGAAAATTTCCGTCATAAATTAAGAATAAAAAGCGAGTTAATAACTATTTTGTAAGAAAAGAGATAGTTATTGATCCCAAAAGTTGAATTTTTGCTTAAATAGTTTACAATAGCAACTGAACAGGGGAACCATGAGGAAGTTATTTACAATTATCATACGGTATCAGTTCTAATTTCATCTCTGCCAGCAAATTGTTCGTTCAATTGATACTATTTTCCTCCTAATTTCTCCAGTTATGACTAAATTTTCAAGTAAAGTGTGTTCAATAGCGAAAACACTTATTAAACAGAAAGCAAGAATAACTTTAAAACATGAAAAAAAAACTCTACGGAAAATCTTGAAAGTTATGTTGCAGAAGCAACAGAGAGTTAATCATCAGTTATGAAGAAGTTTTTGTTGAATTTGAGCCAATATCGAATATAACTTTTAAAAACATTTATCCCATTTTAAACAATTTTAGCAATAAACTGTTCATTTTTTTAATCAATAATCTGAAATTTCTATATTTTGACATGAAAAATTTCTTACAAGTTATAATTTTTGTACAAATTTGGGTAATTCAATGAGAAAAAAAATAAAGAGGAGTTGAATCATGGAGTTTGATTTAGAAATTTCATAGAATATTGCCCTTAATGTTTATTTGAATTGAGATTTCATAAAAATAATCCCTGAACTGGACAAAAAAAAAAACAGTTAAAAACCAAAAATAAAGGTTCGAAATGGAAAATTTCATGTAAGTTTGATTAATTTTTATTTTACCTTCTCGAAAATTCCGACTAATTTCACAGTTTTCCGGAAGTTTCAATATTGGTTCTGCTACTATGAACCTTCTTTTCAGTGTTTAGAGCATTGTATAACTAATTATTTAGCTAAAATTAAGGTAAACTTCATTGTATTTCAATATTTTGAGAAAAAATTGTGGAAAAAGTCATTTTTTTATTCAAAATTTTGTATCATTGTCTCAACATAATGCCAAATAAACTACAGTCTTAGCTTATTTTAAAAATCTATAGGTAAAAGTATGTTTAAAATTAGATCAGAAGCAACAATACATTAGCCAAAACTATGAGATTTCTGCAATTTTTTCCAAATACTTGAAATTTTTGCAATTTTTCCCAAATACTTGAAATTTTTGCAGTTTTTTCCAAATACTTGAAATTTTTGCAATTTTTTATCAAA
The DNA here is from genome assembly GCF_963678635.1 of Symsagittifera roscoffensis. NCBI lineage: Eukaryota > Metazoa > Xenacoelomorpha > Acoela > Convolutidae > Symsagittifera > Symsagittifera roscoffensis. The sequence continues at coordinate 28,712,055 of NC_087063.1, read as the reverse complement.
AAATTTTAATTTTTTTGAAACTTCAGTAGTTTTTCAGCATTTTTTTAAGTAGATAGAAATAAGATTATCCAATAAATTACGTCGAATATTAGCTAATCTTATCGTGTTTTGAAGTTTTTCGAAAAAATTTTAAATTTTTTTGATAAAACTTCCAAGTTTTTGCACAAAAACTCTTACCATTGACTTACCATGCAACAAAAAACTGAAAATATAACCTTAATTCTACAATCTCCAAGTAATTAACAATTAATTTTTCCCAATTAGATAACGCGCGCCGAGATTTTTGCGAAAAAACTAAACAAAAACCGGAAAAAAAAACTTTTTCTTTCTCTTACTATCACACTGAAACCTTACCATCGGTATTCCCTATCTTAATACATTGTAGACTCTATACCCAATCTTAATACATATCATGGCGGACCGGAAATCTATAACTTATCTTAATACATGGGGTCCGCCATGCATCGCCCCCCCCCCACTTCAGCTCCAACATCTACTACTTCTAGACAAGTTCACAAAAGTCAATTTATCACAATTACTCAACCGCCACATTTCACGAAGATCCACTCAATGCCCATCGCTTTTTATGATCACAACGTGAACAGATCCATGAAATATGGAAGACTCACCACATAACACTGGTCCGGAAGTTAACCCAAAAATAACACTGAAACTTTCATCAAGGTAGATTACAAGATATTATAATTCATCATTTATTGTACAATGTTAAATAAAACTGGTAATTGAGACGTAAGTTCATCAATTAAATAAATGAAACTTATAATACCCAGCAGAAAAAAAATGAATTATTAATTACAGCTGAACTAACTTGTATTTGTAAACTTTCTTAATGCTTGAATTTTTTCTTTTTCACCGACTCACCTCACAAATCGCCCCTTTTGAAAAAACTGTTAACATCTTTTATAATTGGCATGACAGTTTGCAGCAAATAATTGAATTTCATACTTCACTAACCACTGATAACAATTCCCAACAGCTTTCAGAGCTTTCAACTTGTCCTTTAATACGTTTGGAAGATAGCTTAAATATGCATCGTAGCTTATTTAACACCATCGCATTACCAGCATATACACAGAAAATCCACTATTCCGAAGTCAGATCAAACTGAATAATCATTGCTTTTGAAACCAAAACAGGATTTTTTAACGTAACGCCAGTTACATTTTTAGTTAGCTACAGTTTAACACTAAGCACAGACAAGCCATTTGAAATGCAAGGACACAAACATAAAATATAGCTGAAAAATCACCAGATATGTAGCAAGAAAAAGTTATAGTCAATAGAAACTTTTTCTCAAATAATCACTCTCAGATATACTTCAACACGTGGCCCAACCCTCCAGTAGGAAGTCATGCGCATGCTTTATAGCCAGCCTCACCAATCGAGCTACATCACGCTCAGACACCTTGCACACCACTTTCGCTAGGAGTGGCTCCACGAGAAACTTCTCAAAATAACCAAACTAAAATAATGATTTCTGCTAAAACAACTAACTAATTCATTACTGAGACTGAAACTAATGACAGGCCGAAATGAATTTATAACAGATTTCACAGGGTGTATTTTAAGAGCAGCTTATTGGAATTGATCACTCGCCGTCAATCCGACTTCGGATTGGCAATTCTCTTGGTTTTGCTTGCCGCAATCTCAACTGTCTCTGGATTTGAATTGTAGAGTGGACAAGGAAGAAAAAGAGTCCATTGAATTAGAACAATGGCCAACTCGGCGTCAAACTCAACATACGTGTCTTTTTCACTTGAGACTTCAATCAGAAAAGTCAACTTTTCATCTAGCACGTAGTCACGCTCTGAATTATGAAATCGATTCCCTAAAATCAATTTTCCGCACATCCTTTCAATCTCTCTGAATTTACGATAATCTTTGCTCATCATATATATTTCGCAGACACATACAAGCAAATTTCTTAGTAACTCTTTCGAAAAACTCAGAAATCACTCCCATTAGAAAGACTCGGAGTATTTAAACTCTCTAGACCCGGGATGAGTGGAACCAGTTTGAAACTAGATATTTTGATTGTATTTTGTTTCTCATAATTACTAACGCATCTTGATACGTGATTAAATTTTACTCTAGATTTGTAAATCTGAAACTTTAGTGGTTGCGAGAATTAATAACAACGGATTGAAATCAGGCGCTGTCTTCTCTCCTGTAACTCTAGTAAGAATGGGATAAATAATAGACTAAGAAGTTGCACGACATTATCGAGCCGAAAATAGATAGCGTGAGAAGAAGACCGTGTAACCTATCCGAAATTACTCTATGAGACTGCCACCCGGACCTAAGCTAACAAATAACTAGAGACCCCATTTTGACCAAAATTTTTGCTTCGCACATAATTTTTTTGAATAGAAGCAAAACAATTGATTTTTTTTGAGACTGAGGCTCCTCATATCCTTATGTAGCTTGCACTTATGTGCGGCCGGAAAAAAAATGAAAAGATATTTAAAATGGTTTTAAAGTGCAGTTGGAAGGTTCAGAGTTTTGACCGGATAAGCGAACAGACATGCGATAAATGAAGATATAGAGACAAATTGTCAAAATAAAAGCTCGCAGCTTGGGTTAAAATTCTAACAAAACTTAATAGTCATACTTAAAAGTATTTTGAAAAGTTCCAATTAGATCGGTCCAATTTCAAAAGAGATGTGTTTTAGTCTTGGGTAAGGGAGGAAATTGCAATTCTTATGATACTTCATCCCCGGGATTCCATGACATCCACCTGTCTGGCACTCCCTTCATGTTCGCACCCGGGTTAACCTTCGTCAGTCGAGGCTGGCAGGGACATTTACAAGGAACCCCTCTTCTGCAAGCCCAACGTTCCTACGTAGCGGGAGGGGGAGGCTGCGCTACTATCAACCCCTATTCGGTCAAAGACCCGAAAACAAATCAGGATTTACAGCTGTTCTACATCCCACTCAACATGTATGATCGCACTGGAATGGCAACTACTTAGAATATTCAAAACATCAATTCTCTGAGCAGATTCAATAGCAGATTGGCTGGCTGTACTAAGGATGAGCTAATAATACCGCAAATTTTTCAATTATTATTTTTTTTTGCATTTAAGTTATTAAAACCTACCCCCCCCCCTCTATTTGCGTGTATTGCTAATGTGAGCCAAATTTTGTGTGCTTAAGTTTCAGTTTGCTCGAATATATCTATATCTTGATTATTGTGACTTTAATGATATCCTATAAGGTAGCATAAGGTATAATGATACTATTCCAAATATGCTTGATCTTCCTTAACCCATCTAAAATCAGTTCATAACCTATAAAAAGGATGCTTATGTGACGTGGCGAACGCGGGAGGTGGGAATGAGGCCTAGCCATTCTGTTCTGGTTGCGGTAATTGAGTATTAAATGAGACTCATGAGCAATTCTAGATGCTTTCAAGGGAGTGCAGGGAGTGTATTTTCTTTGGAGTGCAGACTGTTATTCTGCGTTAAATTCGTTTGCTTAAAAAGGATGGTGATGATCCTTATGGTATACTCTGGATGCTTTACCTTTCTTTTTAAATCAAATCAGTTTGCTCAATATAGTTGCATTTATCAATCCAACATGATTTTCAATGTTTGAAGTCTTTATTAAAAACTTGGTTATAAATTGTCATGCCTCCATCACCAAAACTAAAAAACTACAGAACATTTAAATTTTCAAAACATTTACTTTTTTGCTAAAAAATTACTGCACAAAACTTTAATGAAATCATTTCTCTTAAAGTCACTCTATACCCTACAAAAATGATACTTATGTGAGATTGCGAAGGCGGCAGAGGAGGGTGGCGATGGGGCGATTCATTCTGCTTGTAGTAAATTAGTTTTAAGTGAGACACATGAGCAATTCTAGATGCTTTTAAATTGAGTACTGCTATTCTGCAAAAAAATCATTAGCTTAAAAAGATTGGCAATGATCCCTACAAAAAACTCAAAATGCTTTAAATTTGTTTTTATTCTGTTCAGTTTGCTTCATTAATTTGTATGAAACAATGTAACTTGAATTTCATTGTTTGGAGTCGTATTTGAAAAATTGATTATCAGTTTTCATTCCGTTATCACAAAAACTAAAAAACTAAAGAACATCCGAACCTTTTAGGCATTTAATTTTATTTAAATGAACTAGACTGTTCGTTTCAAGGTGAAACTCTGATTGTATTTACTGCCGTTAAGTGATACATTTTGCATCTAGTACGTATTAATAAAACTAACGAGATTGCTCGTTTGAGGACAAAACCCTAAAGCTTCCAACTGACCTTTAACTGGTCTCGAATAATTGAGCAAAGAAATTTTTGATGAGCTTTAGACTTTGGACTCAGGCAATATCAAATAGCAAATGTTAAAATTTATGATTTTTATCGCATCGGAAACTAACATAGACCAAATATCTTGCCTCTGTTCAATTTGCTACAATTTAGATCGCAGGATAGCTCACCACGCATAAAGAATCCGCGATACTTTTTCAGCATCAAGTTCAAGATACAATCGTCAAAATGCACATCAATGATCCCAGAACATTGCCAAATTATCAGCTTTCAAACGCCCAAATTTTTTTTTTTAGCAAAGAGTGTTTCTTGTGAACTACTTTATTACATTTTGATTCAAGGAGTCAATATTTTCATTACGGTGACAAAATCTTGATTTCGAGAGACAAAATTGATGTGAATAAAAAAGCAAACATATTTTTGGTTTTCCTTAAAAATGAGGTTAAGTTCCCACTTACGCGATACAAGAACGCAATTAACTGCTCGTGAACAACCCATCAGCCAAATAAGTAGTTTTTAAACCTCAATAATTTCAAAACAAAATTACAGATGAAATATTTTTGTTCCGACCAATGAAAATGGGGAGGAACTTTGTATTCGTATGTGTTTTAGTTACCGTTACCCACCCAAGATCAGGTACCACAAATAATCATCGGCATGGGTTGAGTGATATATCATATCAAAGCCCTTACAGTCGTGATTCCAACCAAATTTAAAAAATTCAAAAAATTTCCCCCAGTCGAGAAAAACAGGTTTGAAATTTTCGATTTTTTTATCTTAATTCGACAGAATAAAACGAACGAGTAGTCTTATTTTAACTACTTAAAAGCCCATAATATCTTAAAATAAACCCTTTTAAAATTATTTTTACTTGTTTAACATTAGTTTAAATTGAAAATTTTAGCGCCTTTTGAATCAAAATTTTCAAAAAATCATAAAACTGCAAAACCTGAAAAAAAAAAATGTTGTTTGTTTTTTCATTTTCCAAGTAATTTTTCTAAAAAAAAATTGTTTTTCAAGTTGCTGATTGTTTTTCAATTTGCATATGAGTGCCGAATCTACCTAATCTCCAGTTTTTTGTTCAGCACTTTTTATCGCATCACGCCGAAAAAACGACACTAATTCGAAAAACTTTGTTGTATTTTTTAAGACTATGTTTGGAACATCATCTGCCACTTGCTCAGTAACCGGCTATCTTTTTTTCAGTTTTGAGTTCAAGACACTAATATTTTTCAGACTGTGTAAGAATTCAAACTGATTTACACCCACTCCAGCTCAATTATGCAATCAGTTTCATCGAAGTCAGAACAAACTAGAGTTTAAACTACGCAAATATAATTTGATAAGAAAGTAGTCTCAAATGTAAAAAGTCCTACATTCCTGCGGATACTTTTACTTCTTGGTCGGTTTTTGGTTTTGAACTTGGATTGATGACTGAGTTATAAGCATAAACGAAGGCGTAGATAATGGCAAAGGTTGTAGCAAACAGCGACGTGTAAAGAGCCAGGAATTTCATCATGAGTCTTGCTGTTTTTCCTTCTTTCTCCAAGTCAGCCACTGCAGATTCCTAAAATCGAACAGTTAATGCCCGATTACCATTATAATTTGACCATGCCGGATTTTTATCGATATTTTATCGGTCAATTTTTTTAGTACTGTGTACTCCGACTAGGTTGGCATCTAAGATTTTCTCGAGCAGCACAGCGCAGAATTTCAAAAAAAACCTTGTCGACTTTTTTTAATTAGAGTAAATTGATTATCCAAGCTCTTCAATAACACTATTAAGAACTTGTTTTGCCAAAAATTTGTGCGCCACAGTCAAGGTTTTGAAAAAAAGTATCCTATTAGATGTACACTAGTAGTTAGAACATAGTTGAAATATGCCCGAGGAAAAAAGAGCCCGGCCTGAGGTCACGAAGTGCCCGAGTGCGGCTCTTTGCCCGAGGCCATCTTCAACTATGTTCTAACTATTGAAGAATATGTTTTTGCTCTTTCTGAGGGAAAGATGCCGGAAAATTGTGAAAGAGCCCGGAAAATTGTGAAAGAGCCCGGAAAATTGTTAAAGAGCCCGGAACATTGTGAAAGAGCCCAGAAAATTGTGAAAGAGCCCGGAAAATTGAGAAAGAGCCCGGAAAAGTGCGCGAAACTGTTCAAATGATTTCTTTTTTCATCCATGCGTTCTAATATTTCAATTTTCATGCATGCCTTGTCGTGAAAGAACATGTGCGAAAGAGCAAAAACATACTCTTCTGCATATTTAGATGCTTTTGGAGATCAGACCAAAGGCAGTAAATCGTATGATAGTTTCTATCTTGATACACCGTCAGTTCGTCGGGCTATAAGTTTTTGGATAGATAAGTTCGAAAAAGTTAGAAAAAGCCTTGACCCAATATTAGGTCTTAGAAACATTGGTATCAACTTCAATCCTTACAAATTGGTAAAGTGGCCCAGCTAGTAGATGAGTCAGGACTGGTTAGTAAAATCAATGTACTAAATGAAACGTTCTTCAAAAACTAACATTGCTAGGATCAAAAAGTATCAAAAATAAACTAATTCCAGTGGTTAAAGCATCAAATTTGGAAGCAATTGTTGCTTCAAAAAACCGTGCTAGAAATTTTGTACCACAAATGATTTGAATGTAAAAGTTGATGATTTCACTAACTGTTGATGAATTCGCGGAAGCTTTGCTGCTGTTGTAGAAACGCTCTGGACACGCCTTTGAATTGGGGTTCTTGTGAGTGCAATAGAAGTGATCTTTGAAATCAGGGGTGAGAAGCGAGATAATAAACAGCAACAGGAACCATACTATGGACACAATGCCCACGAATGTCCATAGAAGTACCTTAAGTAGAAGTTTACGGGGTTCCACTAAAATGATGATTCTAGCTTTGAAATCAGTAGATCTATCCGATGAATTGTCTCTTTTAATGTCTTTGCGACGTTCCTGTTCATTCATATTTAGGAAACACAAGATGTAAGTAAATGATAAAAACACTGAACGCACTTCGGAAACGGTGCCAACATCTGCGATGACTGAAGTTTTGAAAGTGGTGAAACTTTTTTGTTGTTTCAAGCAAACATTTTGTCAAAGGGAAACATTATAGTCTATTTGCATTCAACTTTTTTGTTCTCAACAAAAACAGTTTGATGATATGATATTTTAAGGATGTAGCCGACATGTTTCTTTTGAGTGTGAATTCAAGTAAACATTCCATTAATATGAGTGTCAACAGAGAAAATAAAATTCATACGACCAGCTTCTGGAACAATGGAAATGACGGAGGCGAAATCACACTTTCAAAGAACAAAAAGTATAAATATAAACTCGGGTTGATATCTCTGAACCAAAAATATGGAAAAATAGTGAAACTAGTGATCAGGAAAAACTCCTTCTTTAAATTCTGTATAGTTTCTGGAGAACCTTTAAAGTCTGTATAGTTTCTGGAGAACCTTTAAAGTCTGTATAGTTACTGGAGAACCTTTTATGTAAAGTCGCAGAGTACCTTGCAGTCAGAGAAGTTTTATGGTTAACGAAACTCATTTGATTTTAAAAAGCCTGTAGATTTTCCCATGCTGAAAACTGTGATTAAAGCCTCAGTTGTTTTCAGCTTCAATTTTTTGAGAGTAATCCGACAATATATTTAATTGGAAATCATAATTTTTTGAGGTCTTTTTCGAGAAAAACTTGTTCAAGATATGACAAGAATGTGTTTGATCAGGTCCGATCATTGAAAAGACAGAATTTTTATCCCTTAAACTTTGGTTGAAAATAAGCAAACAAAATCATCAAAAACTTTAATTGAATGGAATTTAGTATCTGGGCGATAGCGATATAAATATTTATTTGGTAGGGATATTATTTGGGAGAAATAAAGAATTCAGGGAAAAAATAAGGATTGAAAAAGTGAGTAGCTTCGCAGCTCTTAAGGTAATTTGAAAGAAATCTGCTCGCTCCTATCATTATCTTGTTATTAAAACCGCAATGAAATGGGCAGTTTGCTCCATTGCTGGGAGTCTTTAAAAAACTACGAAACTTTTTTCTTCAAATTGGTGTACTTTTTTCTGCGTGCTGTGATAAAAGGACCTGACATATAACTATAATTTAACTATATTCGACAGTACTAGTAAGACAGGCAAACATTAAGACTAGAACTAGAAAAATTAACTAGAAAAACAAAGAAAATAAAAAAAATTTCACGATTTTTTTTTTTCAATTTTTTTTTGCAGAATTTTAGAAAAAGTTTTTGATTCCCAAAATGGCACTAAGAATCTCCGAAAACTAAGTTTATTCAAGTAAAGCTTACATTAAGCATGATTAGGCTATTATAAACGGTCTAAATTAAGCATAAAGAGCGTGATTGCTCACTTTACTCGCTAGAATTTAGACGAAAAATCAAAAATTTCAAAGCAGTTTATTTTGACATTGGTAGAACTTTTTAAAAAATTTTCAATGACTGAAAGTGTTTTCATAAGACATATCCCTGCTGTTTTTCCTTCGCCGTCGCTCCCTTTCCTCGCCTCTAGCGTCATCCTTGACAAAACTTTAGCAGGCAACCAACTGTCTTCTCATTTATTCGTTTTTTACGTCGACTAGCTTCATGCTGCCTCGGAGGAGTTCCTTCTTTCAGCTTCTCATGTTCCATTTTAACGGATTTCTCCAGTTCAGTCGTTCTGTTCAACACTTGCGCGTCTTGCTTGTCCAGTATGGTCATACTCTTCACCAAGGCCTCTATCATTGACTTTTCGTAGCCGGCTTTAGGCGTTATGAGAGGGGGTGAAATTCCCACCATAACCAGCAACTGGTACTCGTAGACAATCGCGCTCCTTCTCTAGTCCTTGATGGCTCTTCCTATTCTGACTCGACCTCCCGCACTGTCATGCCTCGTCCAGTTGCTAATGTCGTCATCAGACCAGTATTGGTGCTCGATGCTGCTATTGTTGTGATTAAGTCTGTTCTCAAAAAATCACTGGAGTCCTGCATTGCGCCAGATGATCTGCTACTTGTCCTGACTGCCCCATAACACTCAGAGAGACCAGCTGCATTCCCTGCAAGCATTTTTCTTCGTTGATTGTTGACCGAGCTTCAAAGCCCAGCTGCAATGTATAATCTACTTCGTTGGAGTGTGTGGTAACTAACTAAACCTCTAAGGTTTTATAATGAAAACTGAATTGGTTTCAAAGGATTAATTTAACCGTTGAACCATATTGTTTTTCTTTTGTTTGTTTCCGATTTGTTGACTGTGTACGGATACACAGATCTGAGAGAGAATGACTCTCTATCTTTGCAATAAAGGTCGTGTAGAGTTGACCTTGGTTATTTATAATAATGTACTATAATTTACAGATAACAATATGAATAGCACGTTCAAGGCCACTATGTGATTACTGCATGGTTACTGCAATTGCAGTAGCAGTTGCGGTACCACATACCCCCTCGGCCGAGAAAAATTTTATAATATGTTATCAAATTTTAATAATAATTATAATGAATACGAGTTTTAATACTCAGTTTAAGGAGTTTTATTCTTTGCGCAATTATTTATAATCACTTTCCCTCTCTTTCCTCGTGTTCTTCTTCGAAATTTAGTGGGACTCGCCACTCTGCGTTCCATGACCGGTTTATGTTGAGAGCCTCGCTGCCAAACTTTCTTCGGAAAAGGTGCTTCTCAAGCAGACCAAATTTGGTTTCCACCGAATTCGACGCCCCGGGTCTGAAGTTTGCTAACTTAATTCGGTACGCTTCAAGTGCGGCTCGATTTAGATCTAAAAGATCGTTTTGATCTTCGATAGCCTTCACCGAATGTTTAATCGGATTGCCGTATCTTGTTGGCCCCTTCTTGGCTCTTCCGCTTTTACGAACCGAAGTGTCCTCAACTTCGGATTCATCCGAGAACCCCGGAGGATTCATAGATTCATCTTCGACGTCCGCGTCCTCTTTAGACTGTAAAATTTCTGCCGCCGTGAGTTGTACTCCGCGTTCGAGTACTTGGTCAGCTAACCGATTCCAGCCATTTGCCGATAAATCTTTACTATTGAATGTGTCGAGGATTGTTTCGGGAGATGTATATCGCGAGATTTCTTTCTTGTTTCTCGTATTGCCGTGTGTATTGGATGTTGAATTTGGTACGTCTCTTGTGTTGGACGAGCACGCCTGATCTTCCGCTTGAGGTTCCTGCACTTCTGCTGCCGTCGCAGCATTTTTAGGTTGAAAAGTGCTTTGTTGAACATCCTTTGGGTTTGTGCCCACCTTTGCCTTGGGTTTTGAGACGAAAGGGCCAGCCAGGTTTGGCTCTGCTCTTCGGACTGCTAAATTTAGTCCACCGCCTTGCAGAATGTCCTTTGACGTGACCACCGACGGGCTGTCCTGAAATTTCAGCTTTGCATTAGATGGATCTATGCTTTGCTGCTCTAGCAGTAATTCCTCGTCCGACTGACTAATTTCGGCCTCGTCCTGTTCGTTGGCTTGTCGCTTCGATTGCCGCTGCTGCTTATTCTTAGGCTCTTCTCCTGTTGGAGAACGCCTGTTGTTGCCTTTCTCTTTATCTGGAACAGCAACCTTAACTTTAGCGACGTCACTCTTGCGGTAGATGGACCCTGCTGCTGTCTTGACAGTGGAGGGCGTTTCGGTCACGACTCTTCCTTTCAATGGCTTCATAAGGGCTTTACCACTTTTCCTCCCCTCGTCCTTTCTAATCAGGATTGGTGACGACTGGCGTTGATTGAAGATGGTTTCTGGCTTGTCTTCAATAAACCCACGTTTCCACGAATACAGCATCTCCTTGCGCAATTCGGGGTTAATGGTACTCGTCTCGTTTACCGTACGCCTTAGGTCATTAGCAGAGGTATCGCGGCGTGTTTGATTCCATCTGGCATTGGCTTCTAGAAGCTCTTTCAGGGCCCGCGCTCTTGCTCGATCCTTTGCCATGTCTTCTTGTTGCTTGAATAATGGACTCACGTCGCGGCTATTTTGTCCTTTACGAACAATTTTTAGATTATCGCGAGACTGGTCGATTCGCTTTTTAAGTTGGGAGGCCGTCAGAGCTGAACGTTCCAGGTGTTCCTTATCTAAACGATCAGAGTTTCGTAAAAACCTATCACTGAGAATTTTAAATTCTGTTTTTGGCAATCTCCCAAAGTGAGCCTCAAATGGCGACATTTTAATTGTTTTCTGCTTACTCCAACGGAGGTCACGAAGTATCGTACTAAAGCATAATTTTATTGATGTTACGTTTTCATCGAGTAACATTACTCCCAACCTTCTTTTGATAGTTTGTATAGTGCGTTCCACTAAACCGCATCCGCGATGGTCTCCCACTGGACAAAATTTTTGTTCAATGTTATTATCGGAACAAAATTTTCTCATTGATTTGCCCTTAAACCCGGAAAACTGATCTGTTCTAGCTGATTCGGGTATCCCATGTATATCAATATATGAGCGAAGAAATTTTATTGATGACTCTCCTCCTGTTGATTTAGTGATTTTCACTGACGGAAATTTTGAATACCTATCTATTGCTACCAACAGATAAATTTTTTTCCTTTGTAATCTTCAAGTGGACCCGCGTAGTCTAACTGAACTTCTTGACCTGGCTGCGTCAGCAGTGGCAAGGGCTTTGTAGCATTTTTTGGTATGATGTATTTAGCATTTTAACCGTAGCGAGTGCAGCTTCTGCATTCCTCTGCAAGATTGACGATATCCTTATGCATGTGCGGTCACCACAGGTATTTCGACACATCCAGCATCGCTTCCCGGCCTGGGTGACCGCGGTGGATCCGCTTCAGCACCGCCAAACGCAATTGTTCCGGAACAGCCAGTCGGTTGTCAACCAGTATACAGTCGTCCACGACTGAAAGTTGATGCCAGAGAGGGTTAGTATACGGGCCCATCAACTCGAAGCTGTATCGGTCATTCCTCTCAATCACCCGCCGCAATCTATCCATCCAAACGTCCTCTGATATCAATTCCGCTAAGAGGCTTCGATCAAACAGCTTAGTGAGGTTGTCCAGGCAGATTTCTGTACTCGTATCTCTTTGATGCGATCTGCTTCTTCTGGAATCGTGACCTGTTTTGTCTTTCGTAACTATGCTGACTTCTGGAGTTCCGGGAGGGCTTTCAGCTGTAAGGTCCACTTCGATGATTTGCGGATTTCCTCTCTGGGTATTGGATTCCAATGAAAGGTCACTTCTGTTGAGATCGTCCAGGACTGTCCGTGCTTCTAATTCTAGTATGCTTTTTGGGTTGTTTGGCTTTTCTGCCCCCATGAGATCCCAAAATGACATCAGAGTTGTTTCACTATTTCCTGCAGTGTTTCCGGATGTGATTTCCTTGCATCCTTTAGACTTGACTGGTTTTCTTACTGTCCTCCACTCAACCTGGGGTACATCTGACTCGGAATCGTCTGACTCTTGCCTACTGCACGCAGCACCTCTCTTCACCAATCTTGTTCGGGAGAAGGTGGTTTCCGTCACTTGTTCTGTTAGTTCGTCCTCCTTCCGATTCTCATTCTGTCTGTTCGACGTTTTCTTTAATTTTCCTGAATTGCTTTTCTCCATGTTGTCTTCCAACGCCGCCTTTGTGAAATCTGCTGATTGTTTTGAATTCGAGATATCTTTTTGTTTGATAGAAATTGTATTAAATTTTGATTTATCGACCAACTGTTTCTCACGAGCTAATTTGTCCAATGTGTTTTTCGTGTTTTTCTGGTTCTGATCTGTTTGAAAACTTGAGTTTTGACCGTTTTCGTTCCGGTCGAGCTTTGTCACGTTTTGAACAAATTGGTTGTCATAGCAACCGCGTGATGAGCTGTTTTTACAGTAGTTAGTTTCTCTTGTTATTCTAGAATGTTCTAGAATGTTGATAGCACTATTTTGATTTGTTTCACTAAACCGACTGCTTAAACAGTCGAGTGCTGTATGGAAACTTTCAATAGACGTCACTACAAATTTCTCATCCAGTTCCGATTCCGGCCACCGTTCCCCATTAGGTTCCCTTGACAAATAATCAACAATACCCATATCCCTTCCTGGAATATGAGTAATTGTAAATTGATAAGGTAGTAATCGGTCAACCCACCTGGTTAGTCGAGATTGATACGTTTTATTAGATCTGTGTTCCCCCAAAGCAGATGTTAACGCCTTATGATCAGTTGCTATCACAAATTCTTTCCCCAGTAAATAGTGTTTGAAACGATCTACCGCCCAAACGACTGCTAACAGTTCGAGTTCATTGGTCGAATGTTTTTGTTCTTGGGAATTTAGAGACCGGGATGCAAATGCAATCGGTATCCACTCGTTTTGATGAGACCATTGTTCCAGAGTAGCCCCTAGACCGCTATGACTTGCATCGCACTTTATTCTAGTTTGCTTTAATGGATCGTAATAATTTAATAAAGCGATATTAGCAACTGCCTTTTTGATATCCTCAAAAGCTACTGAGTGTTGGTCGTTCCACTCAAATTTTTTCACCGGTAAACGAACATTTTTCATTTTCTTTTTTTCGTTTTCTTCTTTCAGAAGTGGTCTAAGTTTTTCAGTTAAACTAGCTGCATTTGGGATGAGTTTCGACAAGTGATTGATGCTACCCATGAACGATCTGAGTTGTTTTAGTGACTTGGGGGGTTGGAGATTTGCAATAGCCTCGGTTTTCGTAATTTTTGGTATTATACCGTGTATCGACAAATTATGACCTAACCAGTTCACTGCAGGCTGAAAAAATTCACATTTCGAAATTTTTAATGCGAGATTTTCATCATCCAACTTTTGAAGTACGTTGCGAACCAATTTCTCATGATCTTTAGCTTCCCCCTTAGAAACAATTAGAATATCATCCAAGAAGCAAAATGTATTTTTCGAGTAATTGAGTGTTCTGTCCATCGCTTTTTGGAACTCAGCCGGCTTGTCTGCCAGCCCGTAAAAACCTGTCAGAAATCTGTAAGTTCCCGTTGCATTACCTCCTACAATATTAAAATTGCATTGTTTTGCTGTTTCCGCAGTTAGTCTTATTTGACTGTAGGCATATTTTAAATCCAACACAGTGAAATAAAGAGAGCCTTCTGATGCTGATGTGATAATCTGGCTAACCCCATCGATCAGTTCGTCCACATTGGGCATCTGATATTTATTTTTGTACAGCTGCCTATTAATGGGTTTGGCGTCCAGGGCTAATTTGATAGAGTTATCTTTTTTGACTGTGATAACAATTGGGGCAATAAAGCAATCGCTCGTACATTTATCTAATTTTTCAATGTGTCCCTCTTTTAGCAGTTTCTCTAGTTCTGTTTGTACTTTATCCTGGATGTGTATAGGAATTCTCCTACCTTTCTCTTGAATCGGGCACAAAGGATATTTGAATTTTGTACTCACCGTGTGATTTTTTGATTCCCCTTGTCTATCAAATAGATCTTTGAACTTACTATAGAAGAGATTCTTCCAATTTTCCAACTGTTCGCACAGTAGTACATCAAATCTGGATCTTCGTGTTGGAGCTGATTTTTGGGTGGTCTGAATTCCCAGTTTGCTTTGAAGGTCTAGACCTAGTATGCATCGCATACGTCTTTCAGTAACTAGTAGCATTGCTCCCAACACCTCCCAGCCCGCAGAGCGCAGATTAGCTCTTAACGCTCCTAATATCAAAATAGGTCGTTTATTATAATCCACATACTGCGCGGACAGGTTCAACTTTTCTGCTGGAATAAATTTAGAATTTGAAGGTCCTTCCAAAATTTGTTTTGTAGTCGCCCAATTCAGAAGTGATACTGGGCTACCAGTATCTATAGTCATATTCAAAATATAACTATCAATTTTAACTAGAGCTTTCAGTGCTTTAATTTGATGAGATTTTGGGTTCCGGCGAATTTCAATTTTTTCTACATTATCCGGTTTTTCCGTCAACTTTTCCTTCTGAATCTTTTCATCATTGTGCACGTTTTCTAACACCCGTTTGTTGATGTATTTTTCTATGTTTGAAATGGAGGTGAAATCCTCCTCTACGGTCATTATTTCAAACTCGTCACATGAATCAAACGTTTGTATGAAATTGCACTCCTCCTCTGAACTCGAATCTTCATGTGCGATCTCGTTAACCTGCTGAGAGTTACACATTTTAGCGAAGTGGTTGGGTTTGTTACAGTTTTTACATGTTTTACCCATTGCCGGGCAATTTTTCAAATGATTTTCCCCAAACGCTCTACCGCATCTCGTGCATTGTTTGTGGTCTCCTTTAGCTTTCTGAGTATTTTCGTACTGTTTTCTTCTATTTTGATTTTGACGTTTAGAGTTATACCCTTTGTTTCCTATTGCCTGTTGCCTATAAAACGTTTCGAAAGTTAATGTGTCTTGAAGGACAACATTTTTCATCCTGGAGATAAATAAGTCTCTTACCAATTCTTCTTCCAACGCTCCCAATTCGGCCTTTGCTGCTTGTGCAGTCAGTGCCGCATGAAAAGATTCCAGCGTTTCATTCGATTCATGAGACCGTGTGAACAGTTTGTATCTCTCATAGGTAATACATTTCGTCTTCTCAAATGAGACCTTGGCTAAACCGATTATATCGCGAAACCCCAGTTTAGATATTTCTGTGTGAGGATTCTTTTGAATAAATTTTTTCTTCCCTTCCGCTCCCAAAGCGAGGAATAATCTCGATGTCAACCGTTTTTCAACTTCATGGTAGAAAACATTGTGTCCCACTCTAGGTCCTCTCCGCATCCGTTCTTCATTTTCTTGAACCACTCTATCTCGAGCCAATCTGTTCCGTGCTTCTCTTTCTGCTACTGCAGGCGCACCCTCGTTTTGCACTAGTGGCTCAGGAGCTGGTAGAGATTCTTCTAATACCGGTTTAGGTTCTTGTAACATTATTTCTGGATCCACATTCTCTTTAACCGTAACAGCTAATAGGAACTGATCGAGCCATGTTTCAAAACTCCAGGGTGGGTCTGAATTTGTGAATGCCCAGAATACTGGGATTCCCAGATCAGTCCTATTATCCTGGGCTGTAAAACCGGATCCTGCTGGCTGCGCCATGTGGTAACTAACTAAACCTCTAAGGTTTTATAATGAAAACTGAATTGGTTTCAAAGGATTAATTTAACCGTTGAACCATATTGTTTTTCTTTTGTTAGTTTCCGATTTGTTGACTGTGTACGGATACACAGATCTGAGAGAGAATGACTCTCTATCTTTGCAATAAAGGTCGTGTAGAGTTGACCTTGGTTATTTATAATAATGTACTATAATTTACAGATAACAATATGAATAGCACGTTCAAGGCCACTATGTGATTACTGCATGGTTACTGCAATTGCAGTAGCAGTTGCGGTACCACAGAGTGCCTCCCCTAATCAACTCCTGATTGCTGATCTTTCTCATCATGAAATCTAGCTCCCATAAAAATGGAAAAAAAATTCTTCTCAAAGTGTTTTTTTTCTCAGTGAACTGATGAGGTGTTGTCTTTTTATCCGCTGCTCCTTGCATTATCGTAAAATCCGTGGAAGAAATCTCCCCCACAGGTTTTTCAAGGGAGACGTCAGACAGATCCGATATCTCTGTTTCATCTATTCTGTTGTAATACTGGGGATCCGACTCGCTCGTCAATTGTCTCGTCCTGGTGTCGTAAGTCCTTTGTTTCTCAGAAATTTCTTGACGTTGTTTGGATTCTAATTTATTTCTGCCTCTATTTCTCCCTACATCATTCTTTTTATCTTCAAAGAGCTTTTGACTTTGGTTTCGACGATGCCTTCTGAAACACTTTTCTATATTGTTAAAGTCGAATGTTTGGAATATGAAAAAGATTGTAAATAAGTTGTATTTTTAGTTCAACTGTTAGGCATCAAATCGAAATCTTACTGCACTGTTTTATTTCAGATCGGAACAGACGTTAGAGATCACAAGGTCAAAGGAGCAGGTCTCTAGACAGAAAGAAAACAATTGATGGCATTTACATAAACTTAAAACTGGTCCCTATCTCATTCGGGCAACCACAAATAAATTTTAACTTGTATAAAATGTATCAACTTGTAATGTTATCCTTGCAAATTCATGTTACAGATCATTGTCAGTTTTACTTGAGTTTTTCGGCAAACAGTTCAACTTGAGTTTTCAGGCAAACTTGCCAAACCTCTCGTTTAGGTTTTTTTTTCTTTTCGATCTGCGTTATGTTACTTGTTTTGTATGCGATGGATCATGACACCCCCCATCTTATCAACACCCCGTCGCTGCCGCGTTGATTTTCTTGTCCCCTCTGCGTTTTTCTTCCGACTTCCTTCGACGGTCTTTGGCGTTCGCGTGACCACTGTATCCGACGATTCAATTGCGTCCTTACTCGCCGCGGTTTTTTCCGCCTCGTCCTCCTCGACTGTCCAATCGCTCATGTCATTCTCCTCACTCTCGTCCTCGCTATATTCTACAATCCTCGCTTTTGCTGCCTTTTTCGCCTGCCCCATTGCGAACTTTTCCTTTTCCGCTTTCCGTTTGAATTTCGTCGGTACACTTGGACCCGGGATGCTTATTGCGGGCTCACTTGGACCCGGGGTGCTTTTTCCGATTTCGCTTGGACCCGGGGTGTTTTTCCGGTACTTGGTCGGACCCGGGGTGCACGCTTCGTATAAATCCGTGATTTGGCTTTCCTCAGCCGCTGTTCTAAAAGAAACACCACTTCGTCTTAATAACGCCCCTTTTTCCATTTTCACAGTATGATCAGTTAATTGATCGATTTTCAATGGTAAACGTTTATACCTCCTTGGATCCTTGGGGTCTGTTTTCCCCGTTTTCTGGTAGACTGTTGTTGAGCTAGCCTTGGGCCATTTTAGCCCTCCTGGTTGTTTTGAAACTTTATCTGCCATCTCAGTGGCCTTGGGATCCCTGTCAGTTATCTCATTATCATCCAAAATCCTTGGGGTTTTTCGTTGCTCAGGTGCGTATACTAGGTCGCTTCTCTTTTCCCAATCCAGGGTCAGCTCCACCTCAGGGAGATTACTTGCCTTGTCTAAACAAGATAGCTTCTGATTAACAACATTATTCCAATTTAGATTTTTCAATGATGGTGTCTTTGTTAAATTTCGAAACGCCGTATTTGCTTCTCTTCCATGGTATGCTTCAAAGGGTGTTAGTTTAGTCTTAGAATGTGGCACAAAACATAAAGCGCTGAGCGCTCGAGATATCATTTCCCCAAATTTGTAATTTTTATTTTCCTGGAGATAAGTAGGCACGTAATTTTTTATCGACCCAATTGTTCTTTCGACCATTCCCGTTGCGCGATGATCCTTAACTGGAGATTTTATTAGTTCAATGCCTTCATAAATACAGAAACTTTGAATGTCATTCGAGAAAAACCCCGTTGCCTGATCCATATGCAACTTCCTTGGGTGTCCATGAGTATTTATGTACTTCCTTAGGAACATTAAGACATTTTTAGATTTATTACTTGAGCATATATATGCTGACGGCCAGTGCGAAAAAGTATCTACTGCTACGAGTACATATTTCTTCCTACCCCTTACATAATTGACTGGGCCCCAGAAATCTAATTGAACCAAATCGTTTGGTTCTTTAGGTACATAAGTTACCCCAATATCACGTTTTGGGATATCTGGTTTGAGGTTTTTACCTGCTTCTACGCAGCTTTTGCAGTACTTTGCCGTTGCGGCAATATTTCGGTGCATCAAAAGGATCCACACATCCTTTGCGGCCGCAAACATTTTATCCCGACCATGGTGTTGAAAGTGTAGGCGGTTGAGGACTGCTGAAGACATGTCCTTAGGTATAGCCAACCGGCCGTCCATCCACAAACAGTTGTCCCGTACTGCGAAGTCATTATAGTGTTGGGCGTAATATGGTCCTAGTTTAGTGATGATTTCTCGAGCTCTTGGGTTTCTGTGTCTGATCGCGTCACGTATGGTCTTCATGATGGGGTCCTTCTCCAGATTAGCCTCGACTAACTTTAGGCTCAAAATTTCCGGATGTTCCAATTTTCTGACAACTTTACTGTCCGACGGTATTATGGAGTACACCCATTTATCGCTCTGTACTAATGGGAAGGATAACCCTGGGAACTGGTGAGGGAATGAGATAATAGTGTTGGATTTCTTCGAATTTGCTTGTTTTCTATCGATAATTTTGGGCGGTATTAACTCAATATCCGAGTCCGAACTGACAGAAATGAGACTGGGGGGTTGATTTAAACGATTAAGTACAAGGTTAAGGTTAACGTCTCCAGAATTTGTTGATGTATTTACAATAGCAGAGGTAATTTGATCGTGTTTTTCAGGTGAATTTACTGAGTTTTTACTATTCATGTTATTCATATCTTGTATTTTGCGACTAGAAATTGCGTAGCGAGAACGATGTCTGAATTTTCTTCTTTGATATTTGCATATTTCCGCCGGTATGCAAATCTCTTGAATCTGATTGGTCAACCGTCGGTTGCATGCAAACACGCCCTCTAGTGAGCGTTTACTCTCACTGTGAGTATTTGCATATTCAATTGTTCTTGTCTTCTCATTGGATGCTACAAATGTCGTTATGTCAAGGCATGACTGATCGCCCTCTACCGCCGGTATTGGCTTTAGATATTTCACATTTTGACCCCTAGGCTTCATTTGAGCCTTAGGATATAGAGCTTCATTTATCATTTTTATTTTCGCTACTATAAAGCTTTCATCGTAACGACTGGTCTCGGGTGCCGCTGCAGATGGAAACCGGGACAAATAATCTGCCATTCCCATTTTAGACCCCTGTCTGTGTTCAACTTTAAAATCGTACGGCCCTAAACGATCGTACCAACGCGTTAGTCGGCTGAAAAACGTTTTATTTCCTTTCGGAGATGAATTTAATAACGTTAGCAGAGCCTTATGGTCCGAAATAACTGTGAAATAACGGCCATATATGTAATTTCGAAAATGTTCCGTAGCCCACACTACCGCAAGTAATTCTAATTCGTTCGTGGAGTATTTTTTCTCAGCCGGGTTAAGATAACGCGATGCAAACGAAATGGGATGCCACCCTGATGCCCCATACTGTTCTAACACGGCCCCCAAACCATCGTGACTAGCGTCACAAATAATTCTAGTCTCCCGGTGAATGTCGAAATGTCGTAACTCGACAATATTTTTCACTAGCGATTTTAAATGTTGGAATGCATTTTCGCAAAAATTAGTCCAAACAAAATCGTTGTTTTGACTTAGCAATGGCCTTAGCGGTGCACTTAATTCTGCGAGTTTGGGTAAAAATTTGTGTAAACTGTGGAGTGAACCCATCAGTGATTTCAACTGCTTTCGCGATTTAGGGGCTTTCAGGTCTTCAATTGCTTGTGTTTTTCTTACTAAGGGTGTAATACCACTTTCCCCAATTCGAAATCCGAGCCATTCGCACTCTGTTTTCGCAAATTCGCATTTTTGTAACTTTAAAGCAACAGTAGAAATATCCAGCTTTTTCAATATCTTCTCGACCAACGCGATGTGTTCGATCTTAGTTCCTTTCGAAGAAATTAAGATATCATCAATGAACGCGTTAGCTTGAGGGAACTCTTTAAGCAAATTGTCAATTACTTTTTGGAATTCCGCCGGCATTGACGTCAACCCGTAAAATCCGTTTTTAAAACGATAAGTTCCTGTGGATTTCCCACCAACAAGCGAGAAATTGCATTGTTCGCTCGTTTTTTGTTCTAAAGTGACTTGTCCGTGCGCATATGTGAAATCCAACGTTGTAAAATATACATTCCCCGCTTTTTTCTCCGCAATAATCTGGCTTACTCCGTCTATTAATTCGTCAATATTTGGCATTTGGTACTTGTTTTTATGTACCTGCTTGTTTAACTCTCTTGATTCCAGTGCTATTTTTATACTTCCATCTTTTTTTACTGTGATTACGATGGGAGAGACGAAATACTTATCTGAGCATTCTTGTAATTTTACGATATGCCCTTCATTTATTAGCCGATGGATTTCTTTATCCACCTTATCTTGCAGACTAATCGGCACCCTGCGTCCTTTTTGCTGTATGGGCCTCAAATTGTCAAAAAATTCGGCTCTTACTTTTGCATTCTGGATTTGCCCTATCCTAGTAAACAAATTTGGGTACAACTTACAGAAGTATGTTTGCAATTCGTCATATTTCTCCTCCTCTTGGCTGATTCCTTCCCCTGTGATTCCCATCACTTTCTTCCGTTGGACTAACTCGAGGCCCAGGGTGCCCATAAGATCCCGCCCCAGGATGGACTGATGATTCCCGGATATAACCGACACTTGTGCTGGTGCTGCCCAGCCGTTTAATGACATCATCACTGTTATCTTCCCCAGTATGTTTATTCGATTGTTGTTATAATCCAGGAATTCGTCTTTTGAAGGTTTTAGTTGAATATTCGCCTTACCTAACGTTGCTTTTAGGTCGTTAATGCTAAAAATGGTAACTGGGGATCCACATTTTCTTCCCTGCTACTTCAACTTGCACGCGGGCCCCAGGGAGCTTTAGTTCGGATTCATTCCTCTTCCTGTGTATTGACATTACCATGTAATCGTCCGATCCCGACGTCATGGATTCGTTTTCCCCGCACCCCTGCTGATTGACCCACGACACTGGATCTTCGTTCAAGTCAGTTACGTTTTGCGTACTTTGGTGATGCTCACTTTCCTCCCTAACCAGTCCGACTCGTCCTCGTCCCCTCCAATGGTTAGTACCTCTTCTAACTCCTCGGCACGTTCGTTCAAAGTGACCCAATTTTCGGCATGTGTTACATGTTGCTCCTCTTGCAGGACAGCTCGCAATATGATCCAGGGTAAAATTTGGTGCGTCGCAATTGTAACACCTACGATTATTTCCGCTTCCTCCACTACTACTTGGTCCTTGGGTGTATCCTCCACGTCCCCCACGTCCGCGACTTCGAAAAAATCCTTGTCCCCTCCTTATGTTACTCACCGGTTCTTGTTTTATTAAAATAGCCGGAGCTGTTGAAGCTGGTTTTCCCGTATATGATTTGTATGCGCGCTCCCCGCGTTCGTATGACAATGCGATTCTGTAGACTTCTTCCGGTAATTTCGTTGATTTTGATAATTCTCGTTGGCAATCCGACTCCCGCATATTCATAATAAAAATGTCACGAACATTTTCGGCCGCATTTGCAAAATCACATCTACCTGCTAGTGCGCTTAATTCCGCATGGAACTTTTCAAACGTTTCGTTCTCACGCTGTTTTCTTCCGTAGAAAAGACCCCGTTCATGTGTCACATTCCTCTCTCTTTGGAACACGTTTTGCATCTCATCTAGGACCCGTGGGTACCGTTCAGTTTTGATGTTAACCGTCGGTTTCCGTGCTTTGAATATCCGTTGCGCCTCGTCTCCGATACATTGATATAGATTAGACTTTAACTTCTTTTCTGAATCAAGACGGTTTTTCCGATTTACTTCTTCAGGCAACGCCCCGACAGCCGCCGCATTTAGAGTATTCGCAAAATAGAAATCATCGGGATCAATATCGTACTTTGCGATCATCCCCCAGTGAAACTTGATTATCCACTCTTCCCAATAGACTGGAGGTTCCGGTGTTCGTACTTCCCAAAATGCTACAATGTTTAATGGATTTTTCCCCCCTCCTTTTTTCTCTGCTGGCTGCGCCATGTTAAAGTCGAATGTTTGGAATATGAAAAAGATTGTAAATAAGTTGTATTTTTAGTTCAACTGTTAGGCATCAAATCGAAATCTTACTGCACTGTTTTAGTTCAGATCGGAACAGACGTTAGAGATCACAAGGTCAAAGGAGCAGGTCTCTAGACAGAAAGAAAACAATTGATGGCATTTACATAAACTTAAAACTGGTCCCTATCTCAATATCTTGCCTGCAACCTTTTTATGATTCGCCGCAAGGGAATTGCCTAATGAAAGTCCCGGTGTAGTTACTCAGAACTAACACTAAAATTAGGTATGCGCGACTTGTTGAGACTCAATTTTACTAAATACTGCTGAAATAACACTAAAATACAGGTACAATATAGACAACTACAGTTGATCGTTAGAATCAGATGTTAGAAAAAAAGAATAAATCAAACAACAAAAAACGTGAGAGTCGGATCGCATCTCTTTTGGATTGGCATTCTCCATTATTTTTTAAAAATTTTTTTA
Source organism: Symsagittifera roscoffensis (assembly GCF_963678635.1). Lineage (NCBI taxonomy): Eukaryota > Metazoa > Xenacoelomorpha > Acoela > Convolutidae > Symsagittifera > Symsagittifera roscoffensis. Next base: position 28,688,652 of record NC_087063.1, on the reverse strand, counting down.
CTTTTCTGTTTTTGGTTTTCTAACTTAAATAAAGATTTTTTTTGTAATATAGTATTTTTGCTTGGTTTTGTATATTTTTTTTATTGTTTCTGTCTTATATCGCTGAGGAACAACGGGACGGCCATTCCCTTATCTTCACGATACGGAAATTTTTGTGCGCTAACAATGTTGAAAAGCTAAATTGGAGAATAACGAATGCTTTCGCGTTTCGGTCTACCTTACTGGGTGCAGAAAATGAGACAATAGTTTTGGCGTAAAATTTGATTGACTACAAAAGCTAAAAGCAGTTAATTGTAGGGTAAAACTTCTAGCCCAAATGTCGCAACATAAATTGCACCGTGAGTTAGGTTCGAGGTGTAACTCATAGAGTAATTTCGGATAGGGTACACCGTCTGCTCGTCACGCTATCTTATTTTCGGCCGGATAGATTCGTGCAACTTCTTAGTCTAATACCGATCCTAATCTTACTCTTATATCTACTAGTCTCAGGGTGTTTAACTAGTCTCTGCTAGGCTCAATAGATCTAGAGTATACTGGCTTATTGCGATTGCTAAAGTTCTCTTGGAGAGGTAACTAATTTCTAAGTTAAATTCAAATCTCTCTGGTGCTGAAATTACAACTAATTTCAGCACTTACAAATAAGTGGTTTGTTAGTTAGATGGATCGTGATTGGTTACTATTAAATATTTTATAGAGATAAAATATCCAATTTATAACCAATAATAAATATAGTTTATATCTGGTTCCAACCGTTTAAACTCACCTACAATTTTAAGCACACTTTTTCGTCGTATTTTTCACCAGACCCAAACATTGACCCGTTCTGAAAAAAACGCATTTAAATTTCAAGTTTATTCATTTTTTCAGGATAATTTATATCAACCGTATTAAAAAGAAATGGGCTGAATTCCATTTGGACAAACATTATAGCAAAAACTGGGGGAAAAGTGATTTCCAACTATTAACATTTGGTTCTTTTTCTTGCAAAATTGTAGCTGTTAAATTACATTCCAATCAATTTTAGGTCAATTGATATCCATTTTTCTCACTTTTTTTGTTTTCATTTGCATACGAACTTTGAGTAACAATAAAATAAATTTCAATCACTTATATAATTTTTGTATATTTTCTTGTAATTTTTTTATTACAGATTCTATACATATAATAGATTTAATTGAATTTAAATTTTTTCGACTATCAAATAAAAGTTTAATTAAAATTGAAAGGTATGCTTTGCATTTGACTTTTTGTGTATGTTTGACAAGAAATAAAACTAGTATAACTATTACTATGCCTCAAAAAGAATTATTGTAAATTGAGTTTTTTCACTATATTGCATTTACCTAACATAATTGCGCTTAGAACTTTGATAATGAAAAACACATTTGCAGAAAATTTGCATTTTTTATTTTTCAAACAGCGGAAATTCTCATGTTTATAATATCAAAAAATGTTTATCTTATAACTCTGCGGTAAAAAAAAACTCTCGAGTGACTCTTGTTCTCTGTAGCTCCGATGAAGATTTTTTAAACCAAACTACGCTCACGCTTCGAAACAAAAAGAACAACTAAACTGAATCATTTCATTGAGACTTTGATAGTTTTCACTGCCTTGCAATGCTAGCACTGTACGACAATAATTGACAGAAGAACAAAATTGCTAGAAAAAAAAACATATTTTCAAAGGAAAAATCCTAGTATATATCTTTGATTGAAAATTTAGTTAAAGACGCCATAGAACCAAGGAGCACTGCTTCAGATAAAAACTTCAGATAAAAAACTAAAAACTGGCACAAAGCGAAAAAATTGACAACAAAAGATGAAACACAGCTCTCAAAAAATTGAAATTAAAACTTTCAAACAAAAAAAGAATTGAAAGAAAATTTTGTTGGGTTCAACTATGAACTCAGAAGCGGCAAATCACCATTCAAAAGATTACAATGATATCCGGTTGCTGCGCAATTAGCACACATTGTTCTACCATATTCATAAAAACTATAAAGTAGAAACTATAAAGTAAAGTAATTCAATTTATTGAGTTCTTCAAATTATTGTCGTTTTTTTGTGCGTGATGTGATGAAAAAATTATACAAAAGCGTAAAAAAATAATAAATTAGGCATAATTGACAGTTTTGTCTTCAAAAAACGAACATAAACAAAAAAATTGAGAAAAAAGTTCGAAAACATTGAAAATTTTTGGTTTTTGCGATATTATTGTAAATATCTTTTTAAAAAATTTTTTTTGCTAAGGAAGTGCCAAGTATAGCTTTCAATTTAGTTTTTGATTGGGAAAACAATTTTTTTAAGCGTAAATGACTAATTTAACAAATTATCTTCACTTTTTTTGGTCAAAATTAGACAAAAAAAAAACAAGCAGTTTCAACCCAGTTTTTTTGACACTGAGAAATTTTTCATAAATTTTTTTAAAAAGTTATTTTACAACAAAAAGGGCTTCAAGATGATATAATACTCAACTGAGTTCAATGATTTATGGTACCTGATTTTGTGCTACCGGATTTAACCTGAAAAAAAACTTTGTAAAACCTGTAAAAATTAAAAAAAATTAATTGATTTTAAAACTTAAATGCCCTCAGCTGGTTTTTTTTTACCAGACACAAATTTCTCCACAGGTTTTTTAAAGAAAACTGTGAACCTTTTATACTAAATTAAGCATGCTAGCCCAATCTTGCACGCTAAATTTTTCCAGTAGCTGTGACTTCAAAATAGTAGCCTGAAGGGAGTTACATTATAAATCAGGTTCTCAATTTTATAGAACAATTGAAAGCAATCATAAAAGATACTACAACTATTGAAAAAAAGCTGACATTATGGAAAGAACTAGACACCTCATGCGTTGGGAGTTTTAAGGTTGGAAGAGCTCAAATGCACCATTTTGTCCCACTGGTGTTAATCAAATTGCATTTTTGTATAAGTTTCAATTTTTCCAAAATCATTTCAGACAAACTTATGCAGAACTTTGATTAGCTTCATTATAAAACAAATCAGTCCAAGAATTGGTCAAACTTTGCCAAAAGTTACGCAATCAAAAACTGTAAAAATGACTTTTAATTGAATCCCACATTGACCAAAAATGCTAGTCATACAATTTTCATAAATGGAAAAATGCTAATTAAGCACTTTTCATGCAATTTCATGAACACAGAAAATTGAATAAAAAAATGCATTGAAAAATGCTGATCGTACAATTTTCATTTAAGGAAAAATACTAATCACGCACTTTTCATGCAATTTCATGAACACAAAAAATTTAATGAAAGGTCTATGATTGGTGCTTTTTCATATATTGAAAAATTATGACTAGCATTTTTTCCTATATTAAAAAAATTGATTTTTCAAAAAAAGTTTTCTCAAAGTTTTTAGGAAATGTTTGCGACCAAACACAAGTGAGAAAAACCATGGTTTACTCAAAACTAGAGTCACTAAAGGTTTGAGCGTCTTGCATTTAAAATGCATTGAAAACTACCTGAATTATGTAAGAGTTTTCTTACAAAAATGATATACTGAAAGCGACAAACTTTTAAATTACCTCAAGTTACCTCGAGAAACGGGGAAAAATTCATGTAAAACTTTTTTTGAAAAGGTTCGTTCGAGTACAAAGTTCGATTTGCGGTTGAAAAAAGCCTTGGGGCAATTTCAAAATTATTTTTCGCCATCAAAAAAACGCTAGTCAAACATTTTCTTTACATAGAAATTGTATGATTAGCATTTTTTGATATATTTTTTCAATAAATACGACGCATCGAATTTTATGCCAAAACAAGAAAAAAGTTCTTCGAAAATTAACAAAACGTATGAAATTTGTATGAGTTGTACTTTTTTCATAGAATTAGTTTATAGAATTGTATGATTAGCATGTTTGGTCTATGGAGTCAACCCGGGATTATGTTTTATCATAATTAGTAAGCAAGGTGGTTAGCGGAAACAATAATTGCTATTTTTCTGAAATTTTTTTCAAAACATTACGAGGCCAAACTGTGCAATTTGTGAATTGAAGGGGATTCCACAACCAGAACGCTTCCTTAGTTTATCTTATGATCTGCCGTTTTTTTATTGTTTCGACAAGTGTTAAAACTTTTTGTCTAGTGCCCACTTTGGCCTCGTAATCAAAAACTTCAAGAAACAAACCTTACATTTTTAACATCTCTGGAGTCAAAAGAAGTGATATGTTAGCTCTTTTTGAGCTAAAAACTGCTTTCAAACAATTCTAGTTTCTAACAAAAAGTCATAAATTTTCAAAGCAAAGAACAGAATTGCCCAAAATTTTATCTTGTATTGGAAGTGGAAAAAGTTTTTAAGCTCAAAATACATCTGGAAATTATTAACTTGTTTTTTTTTCTCGAAAAAGTTTCTTACGACCCACCCATCAAAATGCAATACACAAAAGTACAGAAATATTTATACTTTTTCAAAGTTACGCATTGAACGTTTTTACTGAGGCGATATATCATAAACCGAAATTGTTAATATGAAAGAGAAAATGACATTATTTCACTCAGATTGGGTACTTTTACAAATTACAGAACTCTCAATTATACTAAAAACAGTTTCAATTAAAATAAAACAAATGTTTTTTGAAAGTAAGTTATTATTTGACCATTCTGTGAACAAAGTTGCTTACGGAGGAAAAGGTCTGTAACCCGGTTGCAACTCCATTGCTGCTCACAAGGATAATTAGTAGCAATCGCTTGAAGCACAAAATAAGTACATGCTTTAGAATGTAAGCCGACAAACCCCCATCTAGATGATATGGCTGGTTATTCCAAAAAAAATATGAAAACCAAAGTTATGAAAACCACAAACCCGAAAAAGTTTAGGTGAAAACATTTTTAGCCAATATCGCTCAGGTGGTTTTATTTGAATTATCAAGAAATTGGGCAAGTCAGCTAGCATTTGAGCGTGACAGCTACTGAACGTATTTCTTACACCTTTTTTAAAACTGTCTACGGAGTAAGACGACTTCAATTCGTTTCTGTAAAATTGTTGTTGTGAACCTGAACTCTCGTAGCAACTTCCGATGCGTCAAGTTCAAATTAAGTCAAACTGGCCAAAAACGTCTTATACTTTATCGCGATATGACTTCAAAGCTTTCAACTTATTAAACAAGGTTCCATGCAGCTAAAACATGTCCGTTTGTTGAGTCTGAAAAACCAAATTAGGCGAAACTTTTGTTTCTAGGGAAACGTTTTTCGGGACATTTTTTTCATGAACCATCCTCAACCTTGGTCAGGTAGGTGACCTTCAGAATTATTTATCGCTATCGCAAAATCTTTTCACTGGCTTTCGGTAGATAATACGGCTCAACGAGTTTTTTCGAGCTAAGGGCTGTAAGATTGCTCTCTAAAAGAGCCGTCTTGATTGACCAATAGTATCCTGACAAGTGTCTCTTCTTAGAGAAATTGATTGAAAACTTAAATTGCAAACTAAAGCATCAATTACAGATAGCATGCAAGATAAATCGCCAATAAATTTATTATATGTCAATCACTTCAAACTCAGAAATTATCGGGTTTAGTTTTGGTAATTATCTAGCATCTTAATTTGGTTATTTAATTGTTAGTAATTAATAATTTTGAATTAATTTATGTTGACAATAATATTTAGAATGTTTTATTTTAAATTAACATTTAAGTTTAGATGTTGCTTTCTTTTCTCTTTATAGCACAGATTATTGTTTAAAAACTCAGGCAACGCAATCGAGTCTTTCAACTTGATTTTTTTTATCAATGTTTTGGTCATACTCATTTTTGTTCATAAATTTCCCTTCATAAAGGAATTGTTCGCGTCTTAATTTAATATCTTGTCATCAGTAAGTTCAGGTGGAAGTCATGACACTTGTTTGTTTTCAAGTTCCGATGACGAGGAAGGGCGATCCAGGGACGTGTTCGTTGTTCCATTTCACAACCAGTACGTGGTCTCCCGGCTGGGCGGGGCGAAAGCGCACGTCGTAGCGACAGTTGCCCAAGTGTTTCACTAGAATCTCATCCGCCGGCAGAGTCGGTCCACGACAGCCAATCAGCAACATCGACTCACCTGTAGTAGCAAAATCGGATTTACTTCATTGCAGTTAAAAACTAATTTTCACGGAGGAGCAAAAATGGCATTTTATCATTCCAAGCAATAGGCTTTCCAATCTCTTTCCAAAGGCCGAGGGGCATTTAATTGCTTTGTAAGTTGCGTAAAAAAGCGTTCAATGAGAATGACCGATTGCAGCAATCTCGAAAATACGTCTGTTGGCCTAACTTATATCAAGCTCGCACCCTCAATGCTGGATTCATATGATGACAACGCGTTTTGTGTCTCTATTCGTTCAATTTTTAGCACAAACCTGCATTGGAGGCGTCCACTTGGAAACTGTTCATGATGCTGCACTGGGCCCTCTTCAGAGCGGGACCCCGACACACCACCTGGGCGGCGTCTGCGGCCGATGTCTTCTCGGCTACTTTGCAGATGGCGGCGTTATCACTGAAGTTATATCTGGTCTTTGCCACCGTGTCTACTGTGACTACTTCTTGCTGCATTATGTACTCCTCGGCAGCATAGCCAGGCAGGGTAGGTCCTAAGTTTAACGTTTAACTTAAAATTAACCTGTAAGATTACGATCTAAACAATATATAAGCCTGAAAACAATTTATCATTTGTTCAACTCAAAAATGATGCATTTTCACTCAATCTGACTTGAAGTTATTATGTTTAATCAGTGAAAGATAGTTAACTAACCAGTGACGCTGGCCTTGAATGGGGATCCGTAGATGTGGTATGGTCCTGCATACTTGATCGTGATGACATATTCTCCCGGCACGTGTGGAGTGTACCTGGAAAAGTTTATAAATCCCTCTTCAAAACTGTCCGCACTCTTGGAATGGCTGCTCCTTAGAATTCGCAACCAACAGAAACGAGCTCAAAATTTAAAGTTATACCACTAAATATCATTTAGATTCAAGTTAATAATCTTTCCATAAAAATGGACTTTCTGCTCAAGTTAAGACTTTTAAATGAAAGTACGGGCAAAAATTAATATTCAGTTAAGTTAAAAATTTAAGTTAAAAATCAATGAAAAAGCAGAAAAATGGTAAAGCTTATGAGATTTTTTTTTTGAATAAATCATGGATAACTCAGCGCTGTTTAAGGCTAAAATATGAGAGCCTACATGAGAGCCTACATCGTCAATGAGTATCGCTAAGTTTCCATTGATCAGCAGCAAAGAGACTATTGGAGAGACTTGAACCCAAGATGATTGAGAGTGACGCCGCATATAAAATACAAGTCATGCAGCATATACTTTGTGGTAATTTGTAGCAAAAAAGTTCGAATTTACGTATACGCATCTAAAATCAAAGCTCAACCGAGATGAAAACTCAGAAACTTTTCTTAATTGCCCCCTGAAAAGAGTAGTACATTATGACTTAAGTATAGATTTCGTAATGTAAAGCCACCCGATTTGGTGTATGTCCTACCTGACAGAGTATCCCTCCTCCACTTCCTTGCAGTCCATAGTGACCCTCGAGGGTCCGTCCACAGTTACTTGAAGAGTACCCTTGCCCGCATTGCACGTGTTTACCACAAAGTCACACGACTTGCCTGAAATTAGTTTAAGTGTTCATAGCACTCGAAACAAAAAAAACGAATGCTTTAACCAATCAAATCAAATGTCATACAACCAGCTCGATCACTGACGAGTTATCTAACGTACAAATAGAAAACTTGATATTCTCACTGAAAATCTCTTCTCCCTATTCTGAAAATGACTCCCTGAAAATCGCTATAGTAGTTCCTAAATTCTCGCGAGGATAACTTGGTTAAAAACTATATAGTTTGATTTTTATTCATCACTCCATTGGAAGTATCAATAACCCTCTGGGATCAATGACACTGTTACAAGAGTGAATCAAAGAATTCCTTCAAAGCCTCCTTGTTTGAAATCCTATTCCCAGTTTAAGAAGTTAGGAGGCTATACTTTGGAACAGGCGCGGATCTAGCGTCCGCCCCCTCTAGATCTGCTACTGCTCTAGACCACGATGTGCTGGAATACTGTAACCCACTATTACCGACCTGTCTCTCCCTGGTAGAGTCCGGGTCCATCCGCAAACACTCTAGTCGCATCTCCCCTCGCAGCCCCCACTTTGAAGAGGAATGGACTGCCGGGCACATGTGCACCCCACACGTACACGTCCACTCTGTGGTCTCCGTTCTCGACCGGGATGAACTTGATCGAGTAGTTGCCTGGAATTTTACCCATATAGGAAAAACGATCTTAAAAAACTTTTACAATTAACGTTTTTTCCGTGTTGAAATTCCGTATTAGCAACAATTAAATTTAAAGTCATGCGAATTCTTTTGCGTAGTGAATGAAACTGAACCATGAAAAATTTCGATCATTCAAACCGTTATTTTTTCAAATTAAGGCTTTTATTCGAAATCGATCCATACTCAAAGCGTGAGAAGGCATGATAGTTAGGTTAAGCTGCTTGCTCAGAAATTTATCATAAAAAAGTTCTTCTCATCGAGTTTTGAAAGCCTCTTACAAGCAAATAATAAATTGAGGTTTGGTTGATCGATGGTTAGGCTACCTTGGTTGTCGATCTTTTGCACCTCGCAGGGAACTTCTCTTCCAGAAGGACAGATGAGACGTGCCTCGATCTCCCTCGCATTGTGCACGTTCGGCAGAGTGATCACGAAAGAAGCGGGCTCCTCTGGTGCAAATCCTGAAACATAGAAATTTTATTTTTCAGGTAATACTCTCAGGTACGAAAGTTTGCAGTCACGAATCGATTGGAGCGCGCGAGTACAACTGCCCAGCCGCTTAATGTAATAATTTTTAAATGAGTTCACTGTACTTGGGAGTGGTGCTATGGTGCTATGGTGCGCTTCGGTATCAACTCGGGTAAACTCGGAAATAGTTCAATTAAGAAAACATGCTCAAACCGTTTAAGATTTCAAACAAGGATAGCCGGTTACTGCGCAAGTAGCACAGATTTTTTTGATCATTGTCTTATAAAATACAGCAAATTTTTTTCCAAATAAACGTGGCAAGAAATTAGTCGTTTTTTCGACGTGGTGTGTTAAAAGGTAGAATTGGTTTTGCAGAAAAATGACTAAAAAAATCAAATGAAAAAATTATGGGGCAAAAGCCAATTAAAAAAGGCTATTGCAAGCCTGCTCCCTCACTTTATTTGCTCGAGTTTGGACAAAAAAATCAAAAAGTGCAAACCAGCTTTAATGTGATATCTATCTCTGTTGCAGCGCAAATGTAAGCTAGAGTATAAATGCATATAAATGAAAAATGGACATTTAGAATGCAGCATGCAGGTATGCTCCAATTACATAAAACGCTTTTTTCATGTTTTAAAAAATACAAAAAACGCAAACACAAAACGCTTTTTTCAAGTTCTACAAAAAATACATAAAACGCATAAAACGCTTTTTTCACGTTTTTTTTTTTCAATCAAGCATTGTTTTTTGCGAGTTGTGTCATAAAAAGATCTGACAAATACCAAAAACTTAGGCATATTTGACGGTCATAGTCAAAAAAGGCAAATCGAGTAACGCTTTTAGTCAAAAAAGACAAAAAAACTTAAATTCAAAAAAAAATCTTATTCGAGTAACGCTTTTAGTCAAAAAAGACAAAAAAACTTAAATTCAAAAAAAAATCTTATTCGAGTAACGCTTTTAGTCAAAAAAGACAAAAAAACTTAAATTCAAAAAAAAACAATTATTCGTTTTTTTTGTAGGAATTGTTTTGAAATTTTAAGTTTTTATTCCAAAGATGGCACTCAAGAAATTTCAAATATTAATTTTACTAGAGTTCAGCTAAGGTTTTATGGCTTATTCTTTTATAATGAGCCTGCTCGCTTGCTTTCCTCGCTCGAAAATCTACTAAAACCCAAAATTTTGATTTGAAAACCTGATTTTGCGTGGAAACAAAAAGAAGGAAAAAAACTAAAGCACACCCGAATGCAATAATCCTCCCCATTTTCAATGGTCGGAACAAAAATATATGGCGTTAATGAGTGAACTTCACGGAGATCTTTCGATTGACTTTTTAGATAAAACTCATATGTGCTTTTGTGATTGAAGAGCGTAACTTGCCTTCTTTTTAGCATATGAACATAATCTGAACTCAAAATGAAATCCAAATAAAAAACCGCAAATTTTTAGACAAAAACAGCAATATCTAAATTAATGATTTCACTTTGTTCGTAGGGACTTAGTTCGCTAATATCAATAATTACAATGCATGAGTTGTGCTGACCTGTGTCTGGCTGGGGGAAGACTGACTGAGATCCAGGCACCACCTGTACTCGGAAGGGGGAGTCGGGGATGTGCTGGTCATTGAACTTCACATTCACCTGGTATTCCCCTGACAAACATCAACAAAAACACTATCACAATTCTACTTGAAATAAATTTAGGCGTTGAACACATTGACAGATAAGTTAAAACAAATCTAACATTTTGACAATCATAAACAGTGGCATTTGTTGGGACTTGAAATTGATCTTTTAGTAAGTTTTCAAGGTCCAGTTAAACTGTCCAGACTTCTCATTTTGAAATGAAATCATGGCGACTCACCGGGTAGCGTGGGGTAGAATAGTATGTTGCAACTGCCGTCCTTGTTGTCCTCTAGTTCGATGTCAGTCTTGGCGGGACCCTCCACTGCCACCGAGAGGGATCCGGCGCCTGCCTCCCGAGTCAAAATCACAAACTCCGCCGGCTGGTTCACTTCTCCAAACTGCAGACCAGGCCCGTATGCCTTCACAGCACTCGCGCCCTGCGAACAAAAACAATTGCAAACTTTTGCTCGTATAGTAACAGTCATCTTCAAGTGTGAGCTTTATTGGATAACCGTTCTGCCAACGACAAATCTTTACTGTCATTTCATATTCATTCATCAATACACATGCGCATTGAATTGAAGTCTTTTTCATTATAAAAAATTAAAGTTTTCCCTGAGCTTTAGTGCAGTATTGTAAATAATCATAACTGTCATGAAGAATCGATTTTATCATATTTCAGAAAAACAAGAACTGAACAATTTCTGTGGATTGATTTATCTCCGGGCTGGCGTTCAAAGAGCCACAAGATGAATTTGCCGAAACAGCCAAGCGTATTAGGTTGGCGAAAATTGAACTTTCAATTGATTATTGATTCATAATTTTTTTTTGTAATATGATGATCCTAGTTTTCTATTTACGCAAGCAATATCGCGTCTTCTATGACAAAAATTAGGTGCGTTTTCACGCAATTTCACGCTAACTTCGGCTTTGTCGGGCCTTCTGAAAAGCTACATGCTATTGTTGTGAGCCTGGCGTAGAAATTTTGCCAGAAATAACAAAACAACAATCAACAAAATATATGCCCAAAACATAATTTTTTATTTGTACTGCGTCCTTCTCGTCAAAATTAAAAAAACTTGCGAGTTTTTTTAAAATAAAACATGACGCGTCGGTACCTGGTCATCCATGGGTCCGACTGTGAACTGGAAGGGGGAGCCCTGTACCTCCCTGTCTAGATGGAACACGTGCACCTGGTGAATGCCGTACTCCGAAGGAGTGAACGACACATGGAACTTATTACGACTGTCAGACCCAACAGTTGCCGGCTCCTGCTTGCCAGATGGACTGATCACCTAAAACACGCACGCAACAGCGCATTACGACTAGCTCGCCCTACCGATGGAAGCGTCGGAGACCACGAAGCAGTGAAAGAGACAACTAAGAAATATTTAACTTGAGAAGTCTGACGTATTTAAAAACAAAAAAAATGTCTTGCTTGCAGGGGTGGATTTAGGGGGAGGGAAATGTGGCAGACGCTCCCCCCCCCCCCCCTCAGGGACGACCCCCTGCCGCCCCAAAGGGCCCCCTTTGGTACTTTGTAAGAAATCCATTTTTGGCCGACCAACCCTAAAATTTTTCTTAAGGCGCCTTTGGCGCCAATATATACTAACTTTGAGGGGGAGCGCGCGTCTAAAGTTTCCAAAAAGTGCCCAAAAACAAAAAACTGCTTTTTGACCTGTTTTTTCAAAAATATTTGCCTGCCGCGCGGAAAATTTGCCCAAAACAGCGTCTTTTTAGTGCTTTAGGAGAGCTCGGAAAATCAATTTGGTCGACCTAAAAAAAAGGTCGTCAAAATTTTCGACAATTTTTTGAAAATCCGCACCCCCCCCCCCCACCCCTAGAGAAAATCCTAGATCCGACCCTACTTGTTTGTAACATAAATAATTTCATTCGTATTAGCCAAGATTTTCATCAAAAATAATTTAGCTAGTTTCATATATCACGTTTTTTTTTCACGATTAAACATGATTATAATTGAAGGAAAAAATCAATTTATACCAATCCGAGCTTTATCAAGTGTGAAGCCCACCTGTGCTCGCATGTCCTCTGGATTGGCCCCTGGAAGAGTGAGTGACAGTTCGCAGCTGTTGCCTACATCAGCCAGCTGGCTGTTGCTCTTCCTAGTCTTGGATGTCTTCTCAGTGTACCTCAGATCTCCCATCTCGCCAGTGACGACGACGCTGAAGGGGCTGCCGGGCACGTGTCTCTCTCCGTACTTGATGTTGAGCGTGTACTCGCCAGGCTCCGTCGGCATATAGCTCACTTCGCAGTAGCCGTTCTCAGTATCTGTGCAGTCTAGATTGGCTTGACTGGGACCCTCCATCGACAGAGACAAGTTGGAGTATCCTAATATAAAATTTCTAACTCGCATGACAACATTCTGAAAAATTTCTGAACTTTAGCTTTGAAGTTAAAGGATGCATCGTTTAAAATTTGATGCTCTGATGCGTTCTGTTATCAATTCTGATATTGAAAAGTGGTCGGTCGTTATTCAAACCTTTTTTTAATACAAAATAAAAATCTGGAATTCTAATGAGAAATAAAGTCGCATCTTCATTCATCAACGCACATCGCATAAGGAGAACGAGTAAACAAACCTGCGTCTGACATGTCGATGTTGAACTTTGCCTTGTGGTTGGCCACAGCACGGGTGGTGCCTGGACCCCACACTCGCACCCTTGACGCGTCTCCTATCTCGGCCGGACTGACATTGATGCGGAAGGGACTGTTGGGGATGTGAGATCCCTGCTTGTACACATTCACCAGGTGTTCCCCTACCTCCTTCGGGGTGAACGAAACTCCTGCAACATATCACAAAAGAGTTGTTTCCGCTCCAAAAATATATATTCTCACTTAAGTATTCGCACTTTGAAATGGTATTATAGACAGGGGAAACTAATCAAAAAACGCGCCGAGCCAAAACAAGTTTATATTTTGAGATTGCTCTTTCAGATTGTCGTTTTTCTAACCGATGCTTCCGTTCGGCATTCTCATCAGCTTGCATGGCTCCTCGGGACCATTTGCAGTCTTGATGGTCGATGTCAGAACTGAGATGTCTGGCTCCGAGATCTTCAATGTCACCTTGCTCTCGGATCCCATTGGGATGAAAGCCTGCTTTGAGGGTGCGAATGGGTCAATGACCTTGGAGGTGAAGGGTGACCCATAGACTGGTTTTCCATCGAAGAAGATTTCTACTACATACTCCCCGGGTGCCGTGGGAGTGAACTGACACGTGCATGTTCCGTCTCCATTATCTTCGCAATTGACTTCAACTCGCGATGGTCCTTGCACGGATACCTTCAAACCACCTAAAAAAAATTAATACAATTTTCACGAAATTAAAAACTTCATAACGAAAACCAAACCGCAAATGTAAAAGCGAAGAGAATATAAGTTAGGTATTATCTGTGAAAGCAAAATCTTAAGACTGATTCGAAGAAAACCATAGAAATGTTAGAAAAAATTTTCTCGCAACAATTCATTTCTATTACTGGCCATTTTTCTTCAATGGAAACAAATCAAGAACACCTGCAAACGTAAGTGAAAGGCTAAAGCATGATAAATGAGAAACTAAAAGATTGAGTAAAAATAACACAAGCTGAAAAGTTAGATGAGAAGTTGGTTTTTTGTCTTATCACGTGACCTACCTCCTGCAAGCACAATTTTACAAGAAAGTTAACTTTGGAAATAACGTCGTTTCAAAAGAAACAAAAAATTAATTTTGAAATAAGCAAAACTTGATTTTCGTTCTTTTAATTTTCTTGCGGTTCCACATTATTTTGTCGCGAAAATTTTGATAATATCAGGCTTTAAAAAGTCATCTAAGTTATTCGTTAGCACGCCATTTCTCGATACGAAAATTTGAAAAACAAAGCTTTGGTGTCTTGACAAATTAGTTGTTATGATTGGTCCCACTATCTCTATATTTTGACGAGAAAGCAGAAACATTGAGTCTGTGACTCGAACCTTCAAAATTAAGGTACTTGCACACACGCGTTTTTTACCAAACCTTCCAAGGCGTAAGTTAAAACGTCGTTTTTGGCGTGTTTTGACATCTTTTAACAAACCGTAAGTGCTTTGCCATATGTTTTGAACAATTTCGAGCCGTTGTTTTTCGAATAATTGCCCTATTTTTTCATTGTTTGGAAGGTACCTATTGATCCATTGGCCCCTTAAATTCCTGAAAAGTTTCTATTCATAACAATTAGGACTTGGTATTAGCTATGAAAAGAGGAAACACAAACGAAAAAAAAAATCAAATTCAAAGCTTTATCAACTAATAATTTTTCCAAAAATATCCGTAACAAGTAAAATGGCAGTCGAAAGATTCAAAGTTTTGTCCTGGTACCACTTTTCTTGCTACTTTCTGCGCTCCAATGCGCAAATCTCAAAAAATGACATAAATACGCCTATCTCGGCTATTTTGGTGGTGGTTTGGGAAATCGGAAACTGGCGCGGACACTTCTGTTCTGTAATGGAAAGCAGAAATGAAACAGCTCAAAAGTGATCGACTGGATCTAAATACGATTCTGAATATCAAACTTCAATCACTAAATGTCGCGCTCTTAAATTATATTAGGCCGAAAAAAACCACCAATTTGCCGCACGACCTAAATGACGCTTTGCATTTTTTGATACCTTCTGTGATATAACTGACGTTTAGATGATCATTTAAGTTTAATTGATGATTTTTCACACCACTTCATACACAGAGGTGAAACTACTCGGCAAAAACCGCAGATAAGTGAAGTGAAAAACATACAAAAGTATGCCATCATACAATACTTAGACAAAGAGAATCGAATGTACCTTTGGTTTGAAAAAATTTCCCGTAAACTTGCATTCTGATACCTGATTTTTCGCGCAGAAAAATTTAAAAAACCATCCAGAAAGAAAGGAAAAAATGGCTCCAATAGTGGAAACTTCAAAAGAGTAGTTTTTTCACTTTCTATTTGATCACTTAAAATTGTAACCAAACGATCGGAAAAGAAAAAGTTGGGGGCAACATCAACATCGATTTAGTCGTGAATGAATAAATTAATGATTAATTTTCACACCTGGTCCCTTGGCTTGTTTGGTTGAGACGGTGAAGAAGCAAGGCTGGTCCACAAGTCCAGCAGTCAGTCCCGGACCATAGGCCGACACTTTGCCCTCCCTTATCTGATCAACGTTGAAGAAGAACGGGTTGTCTGAAAAGAAGCACATACTCATTACAGCTCTTTTACTCTTTTAAATGTCCCAGAACGAAACCTAGTGCGATGCAAAAAAAAACAGCTGGCACAGGGCGAATGGGCGTTTTTCAAAATTAGCAATACAGAGAAGGAAAAAAATAAAACTGAAAAAAGTTAGTAATTTAAATATATAAAAGTTATAATATATATCCTGAACATTGTGAATATACAAGTTGTATTGCAATCAAAAAATCCGAATCAGTCCAAATTCGAAAAAAAATCATAAAGAAGATAGCTACTAAACGGTCATCTTCAAAATCGACCGTGTTTCTTCACAACATTATAGACCAGAAATCAACAGCGTGTGCAAGTCACTGACCAAAAATGTATTGAGCATTAATTGTTAAAAACATATTTAGAAACGAGCAGGGAAAATGAAAAAGATGAACAAAAAATGCGTCATTTAGTTAGTTGAACTAACTCTAATTTCGGATTTTATCAGTAAATTAACAATTATTAAACCGCTACCCATTTTTCTGATTGAAACGGGCAGTGGAAACATGGTGACAAGAAAAAACTAGTGACTGGATAGACGGGATAATTAACTTGAGAAATTGATTTTTTGTTTTGTTTAAAGTCAGGTTTCTCCTTTATCAAAATGTTCACTTCTCTGACCTTATAGTTTAGAGTTATTAAATCATAAGCGTTAATGGGGTTCTGGAAACATGAGATTTGACTTTGTGAAATGCAAAAACTTTTTCTAGCAAAAGCAGTTCGTGGTCGCTAAAGAATGGAAGATTCCCAAAACCGGACTTCTCGATTGAACAATTAACCTAAAAATTGGCACGGTAGTTTTCGAGTAAGCCAAACAGTTTCCGGAACACTGTTAAATGAAGGTCAAAATTTTTTTCAAAAAGTAATTGGGCGTAGCCAATTATTTAAATATACTTTCAAAATTTGTTGTTTCGATTAAACGTATGATATCAGATTTGGCAGGACAGTTAACAAAAAAAATCAAAAACGGTCAATAAATCAAAAATTTGACATTTCACAGAGTCATAGCTGCTTTTATGCATCAAAACTTCTAATTTCTATTGAGCACAAAAACTCAGATATGTGAACGTAGTGTAGTTATCACAAAAAAAGTTTCAAAAAACGGTTAAAAACAAAATTTTGTGTAGAGAAATTTGGAACTACTCGTCTATGCAAAGGCTCTTTCTACAACCCTTTCTTAAGACTTAGCATAAAATATCAAATATGGTAGGGTAGTTTTCGAGAATATACGGGCACCATAAGCTTTCGTGTTAAAGGATTTGAGCGTAGCCACCTAAGCAGGGGAACTTTCCAACACGTGTTTTATTCACTGAAACCAAATGCCAGATCTAGGAGGGTAGTTTTTTGGGGAAAATGTCGGTCAAATAGTCCCCCGCAGACTTTTTCCAAGGCTGTCGATATAAGGGTGGAGAAAAACGAGACTAGGGAAAGTTGCAAACACATATGGGAGTAGGCAGTTTATCACTGATACCCCGGTTTTTGAAAATCAAGAGATTGTTCTTGAGAAAACTTTTAAGCTAACAAAGCTTGCTCGTCGAGCTTCCCGGATAAACCCATTCGCTTCATCGTGAAATGAAGCTTCCATAAAAATAAAAAAAAATTCTCAATGAAAAACAATAAAAATCCCAATCCCATACATCTTCGGTTTATCTGTTTTATCAAATAGAAATTCTCGGCAAACAAGCTAAGCGAAACATTTAAACTTTAAATTAGCAACGGAAAAGAAGTTCGAGTCGGAAACGAAGCCGACAATTTTTGAGTAGACACCGGTTGAACCGTAAAAAAATTGGTTTTCTAATTTTTTTTTTTAAGTTTGAAGTCCCATTGAAACTACAAAAAACTTGATACCATGATACTTGCTTACAGCACAAAAATTCCGTGATGTGGCATTTAAGCCGACAAACTTTGAGCAGAAAACGAAAGTTCAAAAAATATTTTTATTCCGGAAATTTTTTTTCAAGGAAAATTTCTTTTCAATTGCCGCAGACAAATTAAAAAAACAAGGTCCAGCCGGAATTCAAATACCAGACCGTAGGATGCAAAGGCGTCCGCCTTACCTCTAGAAGTTGTAAGATTCAATAAAATAGCAAGTTGAAAATTTGCAAAAAAAATTAATTCGGGAAAAAATGTAAATCTAGTTCCCGATTACCATACATTTGCTTTTGCAAGTGTCAATATATTGTATTGATTAGCAATTTTTGTTATAAAAATCAAAAAGAATTGAAAGTCATCAAATTGAAACATTAACTTGCAACATGAATTAAAAATGGTTCCGAAATTGGCATTTTTACTTTGGTTTCTAAAAAAACGTTTCGCGGATTTTTCTAGTTATTAAAATACACATTTATTATGAAAACCCGATAAAACCCAAAAATGAATGATTTATTTCGATCCATAAACTTGAACGCTTAGAAATAAGTCTATGAGAAAGCTTTTGAAGTCGATAGCAGTAACTATCGAGATTAAATTTGAGCAAACATCAATCATGATCATCTCGGCTGCGCATAGAATTTTCATAATGATGAAGTTCGGAGATGTGGACAAAAAGTAACATGATACATCTTCGTACCCATCTGCAAATAAGTATAAATCATTGAGGACTGTAAATAATTGAAAGCTAATTCACTCTTTAAGGTAAATAAACCGAAAAAAATATCTTATCGTGATTTACAAATACAATAAATAATTTCAATCAACTTCCACACAGAGACTTTGAATCAACTTCCACTCATAGAGATGAAGCGAAGCTTTTCACCATTTGTGATGCTGCACAACAAATATATCATGGCAAGCTAGCCGACAGAAAATAAGACGAAAGCCACTAATTTCGGAAACTTATTTTGCAATAGTGCCGAAAAAATTTAATCAAACGAAAAACAATTATTATACTAGTCACTATTACTGGAAAAACGAATAGTTTAAGCATAAATTGAATAACTTTAATCAATTCATATTTTTGATACAAAAAAACTTGATCAAATTACACAATTAAAGTTTGATTTATTAATTTTTGAAGCCCGTTTAAACAAAAAGTTGTCTGTTGTTCTGCTCTTGGACCATTCATCTCATTGACTGGCCACCGACAAAAGTGTTCGCTTAAAAGCTTAATAAAAAATGACAAATGGTTTGGTGATTCAATAAACCAATATGTTTGTATACAAAAACTCTTATGTTCCGATTTGACAACATTCCCTACCCGGATTGACAAAAAATGCTTGTAGTACAATTTTCATTTATGAAAAAAAGGCTTATCGTACATTTCTATACAATTTCATTGAATATAAAAACTGAACGAAAACAGCGCGATAAGCATAGTTTCCATTAATAAAATTGCATAACTCGCATTTTTTTAATTAATGGAATTGTACGACTAGCATTTTTCTCAAGTCCATCAATCTTTGATATCTTTGAAAAACTTTGAAGAATCTTTTTAAAATGATTTTAGAAAATTTTGGCTGTTTTGGATTTCAAAATAATTTTGGCCTTCCAATTGAAGATTTCTTGAAACAAAACTGAAATTTTCTAGAACTCTCGGTGGAAAAAATAAAATTTTGATTCCTATTTAAATGAAAACTATACGTAATTCAATTTAAAATACCTTAAAAAATATCTTGACTTTTTTAACAACTTTTCTTTCGGTTCAAACAATGCTTTCTACAAAAATTCCATAAATAGAAATTGTATGATAAGCGTTTTTTCTACAGAAGACTCCGTGTATGGAAAAATAGGATAAGCTTTTTCAGTGAACCCAGAGGTCTATGAAGGTCAAGTGTAATAAATTTTAAAAAAACAAGGATAGCAGGTTAGTGTGCAAGCAAGTGGCTCAGAATGTTCCGACCATAGTCTTAGAAAACTACAACAAAATTTTTCCAAATTATTGTCGTTTTTTTTCCGACCTGGTGCGATAAAAGGAGCTGAGCAATTGTATTATCGAGAATCATTGTAAAATAAGCAAAATAAAAAACAATTTTTTTTAGAAAAATTTATTGAAAAATGAAAAAAAAAACGCATAGTTTTTCAAGTTTTGCAGTTTTTTGAATTGCAGAAAATTTTGATTCTAAAAAGGCGCTAAAATACTAGAAGTAAACTAACGTTACTCAAGTAAACTAAGTCTTAACATTTTAAATTAAGCTATTGAAAGCTTTTAAACAGTTCAAATAAGACTGCTCGCTCGCTTCGTTCGCTCGAAACAAAACGAAAAATCAAAAATTTTGAACCGGTTTTTCTCGACACGGGGAAAAAAATTTGAAATTTTTAATGTGATTCGAATCACGACAGTAGGGGCTTTGATATATCACTCAACCCAGTCTGATGATTATTTGTGGTACCTGATTTTGTGTGGAAAACGAAAAAAAGTTAAAACCCCCGAATACAAAGTTCCTCCCCATTTTCAATGGTTGGAACAACTATACATTTTAAATTTAACCATGCTTAAAACCTTAAGCTAACGTTTTTGAAACAAACTTATTTTTTTTATCTCAATGGACGTTGATTTCAAACTTTGCAAAAGATATTAATTTGAATCTTAAACTTTCATTTTACATGAAAGTTCCTTAGAAAAATTTGAAAATCATAAATAAAAAAACCTGTTTGGTTTTCAATTGTTTGAAAATAAAAAACTTACTTCAGAATTTGATGTTTAAATTAAATAATTTACGATGGTGACAGCAAGCTTAAATGTTGCTGACTAAGAAAGATGTTTACAGGAAGAAGTCTAGTTTCAAGCTGTAAGGCAATTGATTTAGTAAGTGTAAGCATCATCTGCTGAAGTTTAAACAAGTATTCTTATGTTATTGAGAACGTGTTTTAACTCACCTTTAGCGTCTTTTCCTTTCTGTTTCAAATTCAGCAAATGTTTTCCCAGCTCAGAGGGCTTGTACTGGACAGACACTGTGCCGTCGTGGTTATCAACAATCTTAGGCACTGCTTTTCTTCTAGACGGGGTGATGACCTCACCAGTAACAGGGGTTCCAGGTGCCGCTTCTCCGTCCGTTGGAACGACTAGATCGCAAGGAGTCATTTGACCGAGCTCAGGCGCAGGCGATGCTCCATGAGGTCCTCGAGGGCCGAGTCCAAATCCAGGCGCTGTGTTGTGGGGTCGCTTAGAACTGGGAGAAACGCCATCTTCGTCAACATATGGGTCATTGGGATTTTGTCCTGGCCCAGGCCATTTGCCACCGGGTCCCTGCGGTTTGCCGTAGGGACTTTTTCCACCGGGGCTACCGGGTGCAAGAGGTCTACCGTCAGGTCCAAGAGGATTACCGTAAGGATCCTTTCCGCCTGCTCCACTAGGTCTACCGCCAGGACCAAGAGGATTGCCGTAAGGATCTTTGCCACCCGGGCCTAGAGGTCTACCATCAGGCCCAAGAGGATTACCGTAAGGATCTTTGCCACCTGGTCCGCCGGGCCCTAAAGGTCTACCGTCAGGCCCAAGAGGTCTGCCATGAGGGTCTTTGCCACCCGGACTACCGGGCCCAAGAGGTCTACCGTCAGGCCCAAGAGGGTTACCGTACGGGTCTTTGCCACCCGGGGCTAGAGGTCTTCCATCAGGTCCTAGAGGTCTTCCATCGGGTCCCAGAGGGTTACCATAAGGATCTTTACCACCCGGACCGCCGGGGCCGAGAGGCCTACCGTCAGGTCCAATAGGGTTGCCGTAAGGGTCTTTGGCACCCGGGCCTAGAGGTCTTCCATCAGGTCCAAGAGGTCTACCATAAGGATCTTTGCCACCCGGGCCTGGTCTTCCATCGGGTCCCAGAGGGTTACCGTAAGGATCTTTGCCACCCGGGCCTAGAGGTTTTCCATCAGGTCCTAGAGGTCTACCATACGGATCTTTGCCACTCGGGCCTATAGGTCTTCCATCAGGTCCAAGAGGGTTGCCGTAAGGATCTTTGTCACCCGGGCCTAGAGGTCTTCCATCAGGTCCAAGAGGGTTACCGTAAGGATCTTTGCCACCTGGGCCTAGAGGTCTTCCATCAGGTCCAAGAGGGTTACCGTAAGGATCTTTGCCCCCTGGTCCCTGAGGGCCACCATGAGGACTTCGTCCACCAGGCGCGGTATTATACGGTTTCCTCGAATCGGGAGTGATTCCATCTTCGTCAACATAAGGATCATTCAAATTTTTGCCTGGACCAGGCCATTTACCGCCTGGTCCCTGTGGGCCACCAGGTCCTTGAGGCTTACCATAGGGATCTTTGCCACCCGGCCCGAGAGGTCTACCATCAGGTCCAAGAGGGTTGCCGTAAGGATCTTTGCCACCCGGGCCAAGAGGTCTACCGTCGGGTCCTAGAGGGTTGCCGTAAGGGTCTTTGCCACCTGGACCACCGGGTCCGAGAGGTCTACCGTCGGGTCCTAGAGGGTTGCCATAAGGGTCTTTGCCACCTGGACCACCGGGTCCGAGAGGTCTACCGTCGGGTCCTAGAGGGTTGCCATAAGGGTCTTTGCCACCTGGACCACCGGGTCCGAGAGGTCTACCGTCGGGTCCTAGAGGGTTGCCATAAGGGTCTTTGCCACCCGGGCCAAGAGGTCTACCGTCGGGTCCTAGAGGGTTGCCGTAAGGGTCTTTGCCACCTGGACCACCGGGTCCGAGAGGTCTACCGTCAGGTCCAAGTGGGTTGCCGTAAGGGTCTTTGCGACCCGGTCCACCGGGTCCAAGAGGTCTTCCGTCAGGTCCAAGAGGGTTGCCGTAAGGATCCGTTGGTGAGAATGGCTTGCCTGATTGAATGTTAGGCCGTTGGCCTGAAGGAAGTAGTGGTTCTCCAATATCGGGTTGGTCGCCCGATGGTGTGCCATAGGGACTTTTGCCAGGTGGGCCATAGGGACTTTTAACTCCTTGTGGGCCATCTGGTGTATGTGGACCACCAAATGGTCTTTTACCACCGGGACTTTTAGGGTCACCAAATCCCTGTGGTCGCCCATAAGGATCCTTTCCTCCAGGTCCAAGGGGATTGCCATATGGATCTTTTTCACCCGGTGATAGAGGGTTGCCGTAAGGATCTCTGCCACCCGGTACAAGAGGTTTGCCATCTGGTCCAAGAGGGTTTCCATAAGGGTCTTTGCCACCCGGGCCGAGAGGTTTGCCGTCTGGTCCCAGGGGTCTGCCGTATGGGTCTTTTCCACCCGGGCCAAGAGGTTTGCCATCTGGTCCAAGAGGGTTGCCGTAAGGGTCTTTGCCACCTGGGCCGAGAGGTTTGCCGTCTGGTCCCAAGGGCCTGCCGTATGGGTCTTTTCCACCCGGGCCAAGAGGTTTGCCATCTGGTCCAAGAGGGTTGCCGTAAGGGTCTTTGCCACCTGGGCCGAGAGGTTTGCCGTCTGGTCCCAGGGGCCTGCCGTATGGGTCTTTTCCACCCGGGCCAAGAGGTTTGCCATCTGGTCCAATAGGGTTGCCGTAAGGGTCTTTGCCACCTGGGCCGAGAGGTTTGTCGTCTGGTCCCAGGGGCCTGCCGTATGGATCTTTTCCACCCGGGCCAAAAGGTTTGCCGTCTGGTCCAAGAGGGTTGCCGTAAGGGTCTTTTCCACCAGGTCCGAGGGGTTTACCATCTGGTCCCAATGGTCTTCCATACGGATCTTTGCCTCCTGGTCCTTTTCCACCAGGGCCTTGGGGTCCTCTGAAGGGATCTTTTGAACCCGGTCCTCTGCCTTGTGGACCCTTTTTCCCAGGTCCATGCTCCGGAAAAGGTTTATTTGGATTGTAGTTTGGACTCAAAGAAGAAGGAGTGATAGGCTCATCAAACTCGGGGTCTTCTCCGGGTTTGTTTGGGTCTCTGGGGTCAAATGGTTTTTTCTGTTGAAAGTTCGGTTTAACTTTCGATGCAGCAATTGGATCATCAACGAAGTCTGCATCGTCGTCGCTGGCCTAAGCGGTTCAAAAAAGTGTGCCAAAATACACAACAAACAACAATTTCAAATAAACCTAACTGAGAAGAAACGAAAACCTATCAGCGTTCAGGAATGTGAACAGGAGTAAATTTGCAACCGACAAAAGCCTCCCGGAAAAAGTCAAAAACTCAAAAAAAAAACGTTTTCTAAGTTCCAACAAAAAAAGAACTGAGCTGCTTCAGCAGAGAAAACTCCAGCTGCCTTTTTCCGATTAAAACATTTATCTCAGATTTGGCAGAGTAGTTTTTCAGAAAATTGAAGTTTACAAAACACGGGCAAAACTTCAAAATAAATTGTCAATTTAATGAGGCGATATATTCAGAAATTAGGGCAAATCAGATGTGCAGAGAAAGTTTGCAAAACCTGTTTTTTCAATCTCATTAACTCGGGTTTGGCAGGGTGTTTTTCAGAGAAGTCAGAATGTTTTTAAAAAAAACGTTCAAAATTTCTAAATTGGCCAATTTCTATGGCAATTACATTTTTACATACCAAAAATTGAGCATAGCCATTTACCAATGAGAAATCCTAACACTGGTTTTTGCGATTGGATCCTTAGATTTGGCAAGGTAGATTCAAGAAAATGAAAAGTTTCCAAAAAACGATTTAATTTTCAAAATTTGAACATTTTCCAGGTTCCAACACCAAACTTTTTCTACAAAACTAAAATCATAGCAACTTATGTATGGTTCACCCTCGAAAAAATTTCTTCTATTTAATCCCTAAATTTCACTTTTGGCAGGGCAGTTTCCGAGACAAAAACAAAAGCATGGGTAAAAAAAATCCAGAAAATTTCGAAAGCTGAAGACTTTTCAACAGCAACTCAAAAAAAAATCAGTTTCATATATTATATATCCCATATATTTTCATCATACCTATTTTTATCAAACAAATACTAGCCACCAATAAACCAGATACCAAAACAATGCTATGCAGCAAAAGTAAAACAGATAAGAAAAGCTAAAGTGTCATTTTTACGAGCACTTTTTTGCGACTATGTTTAAAAAAAAAAGCGGATACTGTGAAGACACTACACTCCGCTTCAGAAAAAACCGTTGCTGCATCAATTCTGGTAACTAGCTACATATCAGAGCTTCAGGAAAAAAATATTCTTAAGTTCATTTTGAAGGTGATAACTTTGTTTAGCCAAATAGCAAAAATTTCATTTTATAATTTGAATGAAAATTATATAGTTTCTAAAACAAGATTTCTTCAATATTTCGACAATATTTCAACAAAAAAACGGTTTTGTTATTGGCCGTAAATTCAGTCGGAACATGAAGGGTTTTGCTTTGATATGTGAGCCGCCTTGTTACAACTACCTCTCGTAATTGAAATCAATCCAATGGAAATGAAGAGCCAACTTTTTCTAACATTAGTTTTCAAAAAAAACGCAATTCAAATCGGATTGAACATTTGAACATCCCTTGGCTGTCCAATTACACACTGAACATGGCAGTCAATTACGCCATTTTAATTTATCGTTCAAATTTCCGAAGAAAGTGTCTAAATGTTTGTGCTCATCAGGGTTTCTTTCTCCTAACAAATTTTGACTTTTGATCAACCAAATTTTTGATGGAATTTTTACACAGAGGCGAAACTGAGCTTCGCACCACTTGCAATACAAAAACAGAAAACCAGTAAGTTGAAAAAAAGTGAATTGAAAACTCTGCAGCAAAATTCTCGCCACCTATTTCTTCGACTAAAATCTCAATCTCAGATTTGGCAGGGTATTTTGCGAAAAAATCAAAAAGTTTCCAAAAATTGGTCCCAAAAACAAACTTGACTCCTCCAAATGCTATAAATTGTTTCTACATAAATAAAAGCGTACCAAATTATTCAGCAAAAATTTATAAAATTTGTTTTTCCTATTGATTCTGGAAGAGTGATTTTTTGAGAACAGTCAAAAAATTTCAGAAAAAAATGGTCAACGTTTCTAATTTTTGACGTTTCACACTGCGCACAAAAATGAAAAAAGTTGCTAATGCAAGGAGAGTTTTTGAAACCGTTTATTTCGATTAATGTTTTGACATCAGATTTGGCAGAGAAACTTTCGATAAAAGAAACAAAGTTACCAAAAAACTACCAAAAACTCAAACAATTTTGATTTCTCCGAGAACTAAACATATTGTCTAGAGAAAGTAGAGAAGAGCCGCTTATGCTGAAAACCTTGTCATAACCTTTTTTCTAGATAAAATTCGAAAGTCAAAATATGAGAGGGTAGTTTTTGAGAAAAATGTGAAAACTTCAAAAAATATATCTTAACTATCAAAAATTTTTTGAGTTCTCAACCTTTTTTGACTAAAATTTGGACGTAGACGTTTGTTGTAGAATTTACTACCACTACTTGATCTTAACATTGAAATCTTAATCTCATATTTGGCACGGTTGTCTGAGAAAAAAATTCAAAAAAATGAGTCAAATATTCACCACGTTTATCTTTTCGAAGTTGTTTGAAGGTAGAGTAAAATTAGAAAAAACTAAAAATTATGCAGACAATTAACATAAAAGCCGGTCTTTCATTGCTGCCAATTTTTCACAGTGAAGAAGAGGTCAAGAAAAATTAAAACTTCAGCGATAGTGAAAAAAATTCCGAAGCGTCTCAGAAAATTCAGGAAATTTAAAAATACTAATTCATAACACCTGATTGTCTCCAACAAAAAATTTTTGCGCTCGAATCTTGCAATAACACTTAAGCCGAAACCGTTCTATGAAAAAAAATGTTTTTTAATTAAACCATTTAAAAATCAGACTTGGAAAACCGAACCAGACTTGGAAAACCCAAGTTACAGAGCTTCCAATTTTAAAAAACTCTGAAATCAAAATCCATGTTTTACCAGATAAGCCAATAAAAAACAGTACAAAATAATACAAATTCAATTTAAAATGGGAAATCAAACCGATGGAAATTCAGCCAAAAACCACGAACCCGAAAAAAAAACTCAACCTTTTTTATCGTGAAAATGATTTCAAAAAAATTAACCCCAGAAGTTGACTACATCAATTTACTACCTAAACAAAGGTAGTTCCCTTCACTTTTTGAAATGAAATTGAGCATTTCATGAAATTTACCATTCATACGAAACTGACCATTCTGTGAACAGTCTTATTTACGGGGGAAAAAACTAAGTGTCCGATTGCAATTCCTTTGCTTATTGTTGTGCTGAGATCAAATTTAAACACAGAAGTGAAGCTGCGCTTCGCAAGCATATGCAAGAACACGACCAAAAAGCAGCTCTATCAAATTACATACAAAAAAAAAGAAATAAGCCTCGAATTTGCAAAAACTCGAGGCTTGGCAAAAACTCCAATTAGCAAAAATCTGCGACCTAGCAAACTTGAGTCTCACGCACTAATCATTCAGCCACGGATGCTTAAAATCCCCAAAAAACTAGCCACCAACAACGCAGCTACATTTGCTAAAAAATT
Source organism: Symsagittifera roscoffensis (assembly GCF_963678635.1). Lineage (NCBI taxonomy): Eukaryota > Metazoa > Xenacoelomorpha > Acoela > Convolutidae > Symsagittifera > Symsagittifera roscoffensis. The sequence goes on along the minus strand of NC_087063.1, from coordinate 28,661,772 downwards.
GCCAATTCGATGCAGCAAAAGTAGCAGCAAGTACAAAAAGGTACAATTTTGCATGTAGTAAATTGCAAATCATAAAGCCACATTATGCATAAATTATGCATTTCAAAAAATTGCGAAATATAGTGAGAACGAAAATTTCTGAAATCGGGATTTTTTTTATTGTTATGTTGTTTGGAACAATAAGCTTCCTTCGGTTCACTTGATGAATTAAAAATGCATTAACTGTATAAACTTATAACTTTCGAATGTCAAAGCACATGTTAAGCTGTAAAAGTGCAACAAATTACCAATCATTTTGTATTGCCAATTCGATGCAGCCAATATTGTTGCTTTAAGTCGCAATAAAGTTCGAAACAATATTTGCGACTTAGATTGTAAAAAAAAAGAAAGTTTAAACTATAACACATTGCTTCACAAGTGTAATCAATGATTTGCCCTAAAGTGTAAATGACCAGTCGCAAAAGACCTGTGATGATTTTTCGTAAAGTTGGGGGAATTTAATTATTGCTATTTTGGCCAACTTGGGATAATTAAAGTAGGATATATTTTGTGCTAACAACGAGTAATCAGAGATTTAATCCTTCTTAGAAATCGTTCTAAAATGAATTGATCTACTTTTTGGTCTACTTAATACTTTTCTTCGTGCAAAACATATCACTTTCTACTTTACATAGCGTTTGAGAGTTAAATACAAAGGGATATTTTTTTCAATAAAAATCAAAAATAAATGTTTTGAAATTGTCATCGATTTTTAAAGCGAATACTAACAATTTTCCATAAATCTGAAAATGCAGCCGGAATATTCAGCGCTTCGCCCTGATACCAGCAGTCTAGTAATGTCTGAGAATCCGCTGTAAAAACCTTCGCTGAAATTTTTGGCTTGCATCGAAAAAGTAGTAAAAGCATAGTCTGTTTGCACAGCACTAACCGACTTGCTGTTTTCAACACTATCGATTTTGCAAAACAAGTATTGCGTCCTAAATCACAAAAAAAGTTGATAAAAGCATGTAATTTATACGTACCAAAACTTTGTATGGCGATCCCTTGACGTGGTTTCCTCCAAACTTGACGTTGAGCTGGTAAGTGCCGACCATGATGGGTCTGAACTTGCACTCGTAAAGCTTGGCGTTCGGAGTCTGTACTTGAGACACATATACAGGATACCTGCGTCCGTCGGGTCCGTCCGCCGAGCAGGTGATGTTTCCGAGACCTCCCTTGGTTGCATCGACAGTAAAAGGATAGTCCACGTTGACAGGTATGATTTGCTTGATTTCTAAAATTGAAAAAGATAAAAATATTTTGCTGTTAGCCTTAAAATTATCTCAGCTTTGCCGGCATGCTTCAAATTTAAGATTGAGAAGCAGACAAAAGCATGGCTGGAAATAAACACAAAACTTACCAGGTGCTATGACTTCAGGCGCGTTTCCGGTGGGTTGCGACTGGATTGTGAAAGGTGACTCTGGTACCGGCTGGCCTCCGTAGACAACGCTGACATTGTGAGGTCCCACGTCCTCCGGCACCCAATGCACAGTGAAGGTAAGGTCATCGTTGTCGGAAACATGGATGGGAAGTTCCCTGTTCTCGGGATCCTGAAAAATAAAAGTTGCATAAATCAAAGAACCATCAAAATAAAAGTAAATATACGTAAATACGCAGCAGGATTAATGGTTAAATTTTGCCGCGAATCAGACGTCACATCTGAAGATCTGCATCAATTGAACATGGCCAATAGACAGTTTTGGCTTTCGAGTTTCAAATAGGAAAATATGCTCTGAAAATTACTGACAAAAAAAAACAAAAAAATAGAAAAATTCATTTGCTTTATAACGTCTTAACATTTTGAATCGCGAAAATTTTATTTGCCAATGAAATTTTTCGTGAACTCACGTTTTTCTATTTTTGGCAGCAACGATTAAAATTATGGTACTTACGGTAACTTCGCAACGAAGAGGCGCCTCTCCTGCTTCAGACGCATCCACGAAGAATTGTTGCGGCTCACTTGCCAAGACTGTCGCCGGAGTGTCTACAGTAGGAGATCCTAGAGGACTCCTCGGATCTTTCTGGGGTTTCAAGCCAAACACCTTGACCTTTTTCGGGTCGGGTTTGTTCAGCAACGCGTGCTCGCTCGGGTAAATCATGGCATGGAAAGGCGAGTCCGGTATTAGTTCGTCTTCGTATTTGATCGTTATGTTGTACTCGCCCGGTTTTGTCGGCAGGTACGCCAACGAACAAGTGCCGTCTTTGTTGTCCTTGAATGTCGTCTTGGCTTCGGAGGGACCCTCGATGTAGACTCCAAGGGATCCAGGCCCCGCATTTTTGCTGTAGACTGAAAAAAAATAAACATTTGCCTTTTTTCTTCTGGTTTCGTAGAAACAAACTCCAGCTATGTGAGCTCAACTTAATGTTTTCTGCTACTAGTACCTTCTACGAAATTGCAGTTTGTAACAATAAATAGAATATATGTTTTTCAATTTGAAATGATGCTGTTTTATTCATGCAAACTTAAATTTATACTGTACGACGTCAGTTTTTTTAAATAACTTGTTCTTCTATTTCTGCCTCAGTTTTTTTCCAAAAAGAGCCTTTTTGCACTTCGCGAAACTTCAGTTAGCAGAAATGTTGCCAATTAGTAAAAATTGTTTTTACAACAAGCTATTGAAAGGTTCAGGGAAATAGCTCGCTTCATCCCTCTTCTCCTCTGAAAAACAAGGGAAAATATCATCTTTCTATTTTTAAATGACCGCTGCCAGAAATCGTTTTTTCTCGCTTTTATTTTATTTTTTTTCGTCTAAATCCCACGCTTTTGCTTGCGTCAATGAAAATCGCTGGAATTTTTTGATTCTAGTAAATGTCACCAAGCAAATTCCAAAGCTACAATTTGTGATGAGAAATTACGCAAGGAAAAAATTTACGCATTGTATGATGTCAAAAAGAACGTCCTACTCAGCCTAAACAAATTTAAGAATCAGCCAAAAATTATTAAATTGATAACGTATTGAATTAAATTATTAAATTGATTTATGTAGAAAAATCGGCCGTTTTGGCCATCGTCCACTAGAACATTACGGCTAATTTAGTAGTTTCTAGTTACTTTTCTGAGCACTCCAGTAGCGTTTATAACTTAGGAATGTGGAATAATTATCAAGCAAATCAGATATGTTTGTACCTGTAAAGTAGGCTTCCTTGTTCATAACTCCCTCTTTCAGACCAGGTCCGTCTGCGTACACTCTGGTGGCATCTCTACCCTTGATGGCGTTGATCTTGAAGGGACTGTCGGGGATCTGTGCTCCCTGGTACATGACCTCAATGCTATGAGGACCCATCTCCTTGACCACGTATCTAGAAACAACCAAAGAGTCTACCGCAACTTATCGCAACCATTATGGTCCAAAAAATCTTATCAATTACAAAATTGAAAAAGAATCAACATATTTTCAGCTTCACATTGTTAATGTTGTGAGTTTTGGGAAAGTTTTGTAAAACGTTCATGATTTACAAAACTTTCATTCAAAGCATCAGCCAAGGGCTTGCTGTTTAATTATTTAACTAAAACTATGCTCTAATTTCAATAGTCAAACTAACCCCACTTCGTATGTTCCATCTCCTTTAGGCTTGACCTTGGCTGCAGTCTTTCGTCCCGAGGGAGCCACTATTACTACCTTGACCTCTTCGTTCCCCACACGAGTTGGCTGGCCTGAGGCGTCCACGAGGAAATCATGGAAGCCATCAATGAACACATCTGCCAAGGAGAAAAAAAAACTATTTTATCCACAATTTCAAGGAATTCTTTCGTCTTAACTGTCGAAAGTTAAACTTTGAGTTAAAAACCGATCAGTTTAACCATACGCGCATCATGCAAATGGATCCCACACATCATGCACAAACGAGATTTCTATTCTTCAACAACGCAAAACAAAAATTCTTAAATAAATTCTAAGACACCTATAGACTGTGTTTCTCTTATAACACAAATTTTCTTCAAAAAAAAATCCGTAAGAGTTACAGTAGATTTTCATGAAACATGCAAAAATTAAACTGGTAATTTGAGTGGTTTATTGATAATTCGATTAGATACCTGCCCAAAACCTGTGAACTCTTATGGCGCTGACGTCAATGAACGGTTTCACTGTGACTTTCACCGGACTCCGGGACACATTTTGTCCCCCATACTTCAACACAACTGTGTGATTCCCCTGTTCTTGGGGCTGGTATTTCAACAGATACACTCCTTCGTCAATCGCCCAAATAGACGATGGAATTGGTTTAGACATACTACCGTTAGGTCCTATGATTTCATGAGTCATCTCAGCTTCTCCCGCCTCTGAACAATCGATTCGAGCCTCGGCCCAGTCGTAAACCCGAACATTTCCGCTATGCAGACCTTTACCCGAAATTTTAACTCGGCTCGCATCATACTTGGCGGTAACAATTGCCTTAAAAGGAGACCCATCAATATGTTCGTCGGCAAATCGAACAGTGATTACATATTCGCCAGGAAGAGTAGGCATGTAGCTGATTCGGCACAGTCCTTTTGAGTCGTCTTTACACTCAATGTGTGCCTCGGAAGGACCCTCGATTTCCAACCCCAGAGCTCCCGTTCCGGCTCCTCGAGTGTCCACGTTAAACTCAGCTGGATGATTCACTTCTCCACCGGTTATTCCTGGACCGTAAGCCCGAACACGACCAGGGCTCGCGCCGATTGCCGAGTTAATTCCAACTTCGGTGAAAAGCATATTTCCGAAGTGAATTGAAAGTGTATGAGGACCTTCTTCGTCTAGAGCAAAATTGACCAAATTCGTCCCCGGAGGACCCGGTCGAAGGGCTGCTTGAATCGTTCGTCTCGCTGGTGTTTTGATCACGACTCGCGGCGTCGGCAAATCGGCATTCGGATGATGTCGTATCTCGAACTGCTCAGTAACGTTGACTTTAACAGCTAATGAAAACAAATCGAAAAATGTCAGAGAGGAACTTTCGTCTAAGAAACCGTTCTAAAGAATGGAAGGCATCTTATGTTAGACTGGAGATGGACAGAAGACAGGAAAGGAGAACTAAAGCTGACATGGACGAAAACTTGATTGGACGAAAGAAGAACGATTTCAGACGGGTTACACAAAGAAGAAAAGCGCTGGCCGGACACGTAACGAGCAGCCGACAAGTATACAATGAGAAATAGGTTTGCAGATGACATATTTGAAATGTTTAAACATGGTGAGATGGTGTATGAATTCAGTTAGCAAAAATATATTGAAAAGAGTGATTACTTAAGATTTCAGAAAAAGATTTGAAGTCAGTTAGATGTTAGTGTGGTATATCCTAGATTTAAGATGCCCAAATTAAACGCACACAAATCGCAGTCATTATATTCAAATTGGTTGTCACAAACAAGAATTAAAAAAATAACATTTTACGTGCAATGAAAGACGAAAAAATCAACAGTAATATTTCCCGAATGAACATGAAAAATTTGAACACTTTTAATAAAAACGCATTGAATCAAGACGCAAATATATTATCTGACTGCAACTGAATTTGGTTTTTTAAACAAAAATTTAAAAAATAAAAATCGGTACTTCATTGCAATCAAATGCGTCAAATTGCGATATAAAAATAGTATATCCCTCTCGAACCATGGCCATCTCTTGGTTATGAATAGGTTAATAATCAAACGGAGTGTACTAACTTGGCTCGAGGTTGAGAACTTTCACATCGCTGAGATCGTAACCGGAGTCGACGAAGACCTGGTATGGCGAATCAGCGACTGCCACTTCACTCGAGGTCACATAGATAGTGTGCTTTTGACACTTCACAGGAACATACGTCACCGCAAACTTCGGAGGAGATTGCTCTGAAAAAAAAAGATTATCAAATAAAACAAACTTTTCGCTTGGTTGACTCAACCAATTGACTCATAAGAATATTACAGCAAAGCTCCTTATATTTCTGAAAACTCATAGCTGAGCTTCATAGATTCGAGAAAAGAAGAGTTAGATTTCGGTAAAATGTTTCAGTTCCTCTATGAATCAATTTCAACTTACCCAATGGTTGTGCAGGCGAAGCAGGAACAATATCACCATCCCTGTCTACAATTAGCACATCCACCTTGGGCATCATTCCCATTGGCGTGTTTTGGGGGAACATGATTATTATAGTCGTCGACTTGTTTATCGCGTTGCCGGTAGGCGCAATGCCTGGACCACTGACCATTATCTGACCCGGATCTATTGGCGTGGTTTCGGCGTCTGCTGGAAGGATCTTGGCATTGAAGGGGGAGTCCTTGATATCCTGGTTGTTGCAGGTGATGTGGATGATGTAATCTCCAGGCACTGTGGGGAAGTACTTGGCACGGCAGCTGCCGTCCTTGTTGTCTTGTGCGTCAATTTGGGCTTCACTCGGGCCCTCGATCGAAAACCCTAAAGCAACCATCTCTAAATTTGAGCATCCGTTGCACCACGAGGTTTTAATAAATGCGAACTCGAAAATTAATTTCAGTCTATTTCAAAATATAGCCGACAACTTTTGTGATCTAACCTAAGTTTGCGTCTGGTTCGCCGCGTGTGTCCACGGTAAAGGCGGCCTGGTGATTCACTCTGCCACCATACAATCCAGGTCCGTATGCTATGACCAGAGTGGTTGTCTGCTTCTCCACTTGAACTTGGAAAGGACTCCGAGGAACATCCTTCGAGGAATCCGAAGATACTCCGAACTTCACGATTACCTGGGAACAGAACACATTTTAGCTATAGTTTGCGGCGTCCTGATAATGTCAGGATTGATCAAAAACCAAAAAAAAATCATTGCTAACTTTTGGTGCAGCCTAACAACTTTTAGAGGACGGTAAGCCAAAAGCCGCTGCCTCTCCACAAAATTAGACCAACTAAGCAATTTATGCCACGAGCTGGAGACAATAAAAGTTATCAGGATTTATTCGAATTTCGATGACACCCGGGTTCATTTTTTATCGCAGCCGAAGATATTGAGAAAAGAAAGATATCGAAGCAACTTGATGTATGTGTGAACATGACAACTAATTAATTTTCCCTTTAGCTTCATAGTTGCTCTTAGCTTCATCATTAGCTTATCTAATCAGTTTCAATTTATTCATATAACAAACTACGACAAAAATTGGGAAATTTTTGTATGCGCTACTGACGTATCTACACTCCAGAATATCTCTAATTATCTGACACGCGAGGAGTTATTACCTTGTATGGTCCGTCTATCATTGGCGTGTAAACACACTCGAACACTCCGAATGCCTTAGGTTCCTTTGAGCACCCAATTGGGGTACCACCTGGACCCAGCACAGTCACAAATAGGACTCCTTCGCCCGCGTCTTTTGTGACGCAGGTAAAAACTGCAGCTTCGTTCACTCGTAGTCCTTTCGGCTGGACTCCACGTCCACTCACAACCACCTTCTTCGGGTCGTTTTCTGAATTTAAAATTGGTGCTTATTGGTACCCATTTTTGATTTCACAAATTTCGTGTTCAAACATGAAAAAGTAACGATGAAAAAGAAACTGTCGAAATTATACAAAAAATACCATTTTTATAGGCGAACCGATTACCAAAGTAGCGTAGAAGACACCTTGGAGTCTGTTAAATCATTATCTTTCAGAATATGAATATAATTATCAAGCTTCGCTTTCACAAGAATAAAAATTGATAAAAATTTTTAGTTGCAAAAAATTTTGCAAATGTGTTGTAGAGTACTTTTACTCTAATCGATATCTCTTTTAATGTGTTGCTGTTAAGCTTACCTTAATTTTTGAACTTTTTTTTCTGTTTCCTCATTTGAAGACTTTTCTATTTCACTTTTGAAGATGAAACCATTAACGTAGTCGCTTGTGTACTCGGATCTTAGAACTTTCGCTAATAAATTGACCATTTCGTATACATGTAATTCGTATACATTTAATGCGCAACCAAAAAACGTTTACCTTTGGAGCTTAGAGTAGTTTTTTTTACCTTGCTACATTGGTTGAGCAAAGTTGAAGGTTTTCATTGGCAGTTCACAAAAACTTCAAAAAATATGTAATAACAAAAAAGAGCTCCAAACTAAAAATTTTAAGTCATGAGACAGCAAAATTGATCACAATTAAAACATGTTTTTAGATTTGACCAGGAAAACAGTATCGTTCTTCTGATATATCAAAAAAAAAACTGTCAAATTTTGATATTTACAAAAATCGAAGAAAAACACCCAAGCACAAATATTCCGTCACAATCTTCGAAAGTCAGAATGGCAAGGATTAACGCTTGTCAAAAAGACCCACCAAAAAATGTTTTTCAGCTTTTTTTAAAGGAAAAATTGGAGCTTACTACCTTGTATTTCTCAAATACGCCACACTAGCCGACATAAAAATAGAGAAAAACTACTGGAAAAATTTACTGAAAAATTACAAAATGTCAAAAAAATAGATCTACTGAACTTTTCAAGACTTGTATAGAAAATCAATTGTGAAAAAATTGTCAAAAAAGCTAGTGCATTAGCAAACAATACTTGGTTAGGGTCAACAGAACAGTGACCTACCGTAGAGTCTCCAACTAGCCATGTAATAACTTTGAAAATATTGTATCAAATTCGCATTTCAAACAATTCCGCAGGATTTTTTTTTGAAAAACCTCATTGTACGGAAAATAATTATAATTAGATAACGCAAATTTTGTTCATAATTATGTTTCGAAATTTTTTATTTTTAGGATCAAAATTTTTCAACAAAATCAATGTCTGAAAAGCCAGTGTTTTATCCCCCATTAATCAATTTGCTGGACAAAATTTACGGTTGATCCATTGAGTGATTATACAATGATTGAGCCGGTAAACTATTATTATCAAAAACAAACAATTTATGAAAAACAAGGGTAGCCGGATACTGTGCAAGTAGCACACAATGTTCCGATCATAGTCTTAGAAAAATACCAAAAAGAGAAAAATTAGTGTAACTTTTGTCTGAAGATAAAAAGACGTCTGATTAGAACTTAGCTATACCCGAAAGTCATAATAAAACATGAAAATCAAAGAGCACTTTTTGGAGAAAATATACAAGTTAAAAAGAAATAAAAGAAAAATTTTAGAATTTTTTTGGCGAAATTTTTTTTGAATTTTTTGAGTTTTTTATTCCCAAACTGGCACTTAAAGCCCAAAAACTGAATTCACTAGCGTAAAACTAATTTTTCAGGGCTTAAATTAAGCATAAATAAGCTATTGTAAGCCTGCTCGCTCGCTCAAAACTGAATTAAGAATCAAAAATTTTATACTCGTTTTTCTCAAAACTAGGAAAACTTTATGAAGATTTTTCAATGTCGTTCGAATCAGGATTTAAAAACTTTTATTTGGTATAGCACTCGATTCATTCCGATAATTGTTTGTGGTACCCCGATTTTGCGATGGAAAAACAAAAAAAAAACGCTCCCGAATACAAAGTTCCTCCCCATTTTTAATGGTCGGAAGAAGAAAACTAAAACACACCCGAATAAAAAGTTCCTCACCATTTTCAATGGTTGGAACAATAAAAATTTTTTAAAATTTAATCATGATCGGAACATTAATAAAGCTATCTCTTAAGATAACATATAGACCATATGGTAAGTCATTTTTGTTAAATATTGCTCCTTCAGTTTATGACTAAAAAGTCGAAAAAAATTGAAGAAAAGATTTAACGGAGTGATGATTTACAGAAAATTATTCATGTATAAATGAAAGGAGAAACTCATAAAATGCTCACTAGCTGGTTCTTTCAAGAATGAAGATCCCATGTTGACTGAGAAAGGACTTCCCGGAATATTTCGTCCATTGAAGGTGATCTTGATGGTATGCGTACCACCGACAGACGCCAAGTATTTCACAGTATAAGTTGTAGTGTTCTAAAAAACACCATTAAAATTTAGATAAAAAACGACCGGGAAACTCTTACCGATCAATGTAAATTAATTCCATTATCATGTTATTTTAAGTGTGAAGTAATTAAACGCACTGTGCGGTCCATTCGCATTTGTACTGTCTCGGGTCTTCCGTTGGGATCCGTAATGAAAACTTCCACATTTCCACTTCCGGCATCTGTGAACAACGAGGAATATTAAACTCTATATTTTAAAACAATATCTTTAATGAGGTATGCATTTTGTGAGTCTTTTAATTAAGAGCTGCTCTTTGTTGGATCCAAATGTCTTCGGTCCAAAAAACAAAAAATATTGGTAATCAATCACGAAACAAAGCATTACAATATATTTTAAGTATATTTTCAAAATAGCAGTTGAAATTTTTCCAAATAACCCAATTTATCCTGATTTTTCTATCCGGTCAGTTTGAAAACTGCACATCAACAGTGTGTGGAAGACAAGAATGAAGACTGTTATTTGTTCACACTTCCATTCACTTACTCTCCGTGAACACTTCGAAGAAAGTGGGCTGGGTGGCCTCCAGTCCATTCACCGCCAGACCTGGTCCCGATGCTGTGCACTTGGAGGCGTCTCCCACCACCCCCGCCACATTCACAGTGAAGGGAGAGTCCTTGATCATCATACCACTCCACTTCACCTCCACCTGAACAGAAAGCAGAAGAGTAATATGCGATGAGCACCCTTTTACTGTGCAAGTACTTGAGAAACTATCTAATTTTGTATTAATTGAGTAATGGGGCAAAAAACTAAAATCACTTTTTTAAGACAATCATTTTACAAATATTACTCAAAATGACCGAGAATCTGTTTTATTTTGTGTGAAAATTCCTTATTTAATTTTTTAAAAATTATTGTTTATGCTATCCTAACACGAAAGACAAAAAATAGCCCGTTGCTCTGGAAGTAGCAAAGAAGGTTTGCCCACAATGATTTCAAAAAATAACACATTTAAGAAAATGATACACAGAGGCGAAGCTGAGCTTCGCACTACTTGCGATACAAAACAAAAAAATTTTAAAAATTAAAAGGGTCGAAAAAACTGAATGTGGCTAATTTGGAATTAAAACATTCCAAGACAACCGAATGTGCTATAAGCATAGGAAGCTAATGTATCCAGCGGTAACAAAGCCGAAAACAACTTGTCAGAAACCCTTTAAGCCTAAGTAAAAAAAAATCAAGACTTCAGACTTCTAAAAAGTTAATCACTCCACCTCACCCTCAATCATACAAAAATATTTTTGCTTGTCAAATCAAACAATATGAGGCCACTAAGCCGATATAACATAAGCTGAAACCTAGTAAGCCCAAAAAGAAAATGAAAAAATCCGAAAAAATCAAAAAAAAAATTAACCCTAACAAGAAGTTATTAAGTCCCCCTCAACCTCAAAACACAGACATCCACACAAAAAAAAACTTTATTTGCTCGTCGAAAGACACAATATGAGGCCAATAAAATTATGTAAGATCGAGCCGGATAAAAAAGGAAAAAAAAACAAAGCCGGAAAAAAATTGTTATCATGAATTATTCTATTAAGAATTTTGGTATCTTGTGCGATCCAGAGGTGAGCATAAAAAATCTGTTTCCGTTGAAACAACTCAAATTAAGCCACTAAGCCGAAAAAGAAGAAGCCAAAATTTGGCAAGAAAATTTAAGCAGATAAAAATTTTGAGCAGAAAAAAGTTTTTAAACGAAAAAAAATATATAAATAAGTGAAGTCAAGCTTAGTAAAATTACAAACAGCAGAAGTAAATCAGAGCACTAAAAGCAACTATAATTGAAATTGGGGAAACTTTTTTTCGGTTGTCTTAGTATTTCTTTCTTTGTCATTTGTTTTCCACGCAAAATCAGGTACCAAAATTAATTATTGACATGGGTCGAGAGAAATATCGTTTTGAAGCCCTCTCAAGTCGTGATTCGAATGACATTTAAAACTTGTAAAAAAAGTCCCAGTGTAAAAAAAAACGGTTTTAGTCTCTCTTCCAGTGAATAAAGCTTGCTCGAAGTTAACTACTCGCTAAAAATAAGACAAACGTTTTCATTTAGGCAAAAAAAACCGGAAACTTCATTAGGCGCTTCCTCGGCAATAAAATTTCTAAAAAATTGATTGAAAAATGTTCGATTTTTTTTAAAGTTTATTTTGGAGACAACTGCAGAATTTTGTGCTTCATTCACTAACTTTCTACGCATTCGTATAGCTCGTTTATCAGACCACGCGCACAAAACGAACACTAACTTGAAAAAAAAAAAGAAATAGTCGGCGGCTATTCGTGTATTTATTCCCTGTTTTTTTTTTATAAAGGACGATTGAATAAAAATTAAAAAACGCAAGAGTGAGAGGTATTTATGGTTGAAATTAAGTTTCAATCGCAGTCCAAGAAAAATGATCACAATTTTTTCCTGAAATCTAAATCTTAGTGAAATTGTTTGTATAACGTATCTCATTCGACCCCGTACGATTTTTATATAGAAGATTCATCCGGGTAGAAGGTCAAGTGTGGCATCATATTGGAATAAAAATTATATATTCCGACAAAACCGATACTGAGAAATATTTGGACAAAAAAAACTCGGCAACTAAATTGCGGGAATATCTGTTTTCGGTTTAAAATATGGACGATCAATAATCGATGACAGTTGTTTTATAGTGCAATTTATACGTTAAAAAAAGTAATTTAAGTAATATTCTTTCGATTGATATTTTTTTCTTTTTGTTTTAGTCAGATTTTCCTAAGCTACTTGCACAACACAGCCTCTGGTTCTTCATGTTTTCTCTTCTTTTAGGATAAGATTTCAAATTTTTCGGCAATTTAACTTTGACAAAATGGTACTTTTTAAATGCCGGCTAAAATATCGTTAACACTTTTCGATATTCCAATCAAAAGATACTTAGAAAGTTGTCTCACCCGGTGTTGTCCTGCTGCCAGTGGAGTGTACTTGACAGTGTACGTCTTGTAGTTGTCATTGTTGAACACTACATGAGTCTGAAACCAGAATATGAGTGAGCAAATGAAAGATAAGGCCAGCGAATTTACTTTTTCAATGATTCAAGTGTAACTATTCTTCTTCGTCTTTTGAAATTAAACGAGAGGATGGTCAAAAATTCTGTGCGTAATAAATCCAAATTAGAGATGAAAAATATTAAATACACCAGCTATCTTGAGTCCAAAAACTCTTGGCTTCAGAAAATTTTCAAGAAATCATCTTATATGATATTAAGGAGCACTTGCTTCGAAATCATGGTAATCACGCTCATGTGAGCAGTTTAACAAAATGCAGAGAACTAAGATTTTACTATTCTCGAGTTCATCCTTCCGCACCTAAAATTTTCAACTTTGAATTGTTGTTGAATCGCAGAAAAATACATTATTGAATTGTCTACCCACCGTCACTTGGGTTCCCTTTGGGTCCCAGACCAGTGCCTCGACTGTGCCTTGACCAGCTCCGTAAGTCTCAATTGTGAAGTGAGTCTGCACATTAGCCACGCAGCCTTCCAGCTCCACCCCTGGTCCGTATGCCTTGGCCCTTTGGGGTTTGCAGAAGGGCTTCAGAGGCGTGTCTGGCTTGGGTTTGGCCTTGGGGAACTGTGACAAGTAGGTCATGACAGCCTTGTCGTCAACCGAAGGACTGATGATTTCCTCAGGTGCAATCAGCTAAAACTCACAACTTTAATCCATTATATGACATCAAACTTACATGAAAATAGAGACTACAACTATCCTCTAAAAAGTTCAACTTTACTTAATAATTTTTCGATGCTAACCAATTTGAAAGGAGAAAAACAATCGGGAAAAACAAATTAATCAACTATTTGTTGATGATTTCCCACCTTGCAACACGACGGGCTTCTTAAATTTCATTTACGTTTTCACGTGGCTGCTGAAGTGAACTAAAGTAAATTACAAAAACTTGATGTCACCTTAGGCACGTCGAGGTAAGTCTGGGCTAGGTCCATGGCCTTGTCTGCGTTGTCATAAGCGTTGTTTGGGTTCCACTCGTCCCAATCAGGGCACAGACCTGTGAACAAAAAAAAACATTCAAAAGGAATGAAAACAAATCACAGACAAATTGCATAGGGGAAGCAGTTTAAGAAAAAGCATTCACCGGCTTTAAACGAACTGGAAAAATTAAACAATGACACGTATGAAATTTCATCAACACAAATTTTAACGAAGACAGCATTCGACAATCGTCCAAACTTTAATTTATGCGGTTCTTTTATACCACAATGCCAATTTATAGAACCGACCCTAAACCAGTACATCATGCAGTGTATATATTATGACCCACAGCAGTCGGGATCTGTATGAAACATTTACCCTCTTCCCATTTTACCCGGTTGTAAGGAGTTGGTAATGGCGGCCAGGGCCAAACCAGAACCCCATTCATCTCTCTGGAAACCCTGGCACTCTTCGGGGAAGTCTTCCGAAGTCAGGTGATTGTTCACCCAGTTTAGCAGCCTAGAAACGATCTAAGGGCTAGTTAGTTATAACTAGTTATGCGTAGTCTTACCAGGTGCCTTGGAGTCTACCAGGGCTCCCAGTTTGGTTCCGTCGTTCCAGTCCTTGTTGAAATTGTTGATTTTGGGACCGGCGTAGTGTCCGGTTACGTAATTGTCCATCCATTTAAGCAGCCTGAACAAATCATGCAAACATAGTCTAAAGAGCCCGCGCCACTATCTTAATAAGTTTAAAACATTTAAACAGAAGAAAGATGAAAGGTAAGGAAACTGTAGAACTAAGAAAAAAAGTAAGGAAAACAAAACACCATGTGGAAGTCTTTTTCCATGCTGATACAACTCTGGCTCTCCAATTTTAAAGAAGTTAGGTGGACAGTTGTAACAGAGGCGTGAATATCTTTTTTAAACAAGTTTCTCTAATTAAAGCTAGTGTTAGCTCTTTTTTAGGCTGAATTTTACTTCTCACTCACTGTCCAAAAAGATTGAAAAAAATGTATTAGAGGTTATCATAGGAAGCAACTGTGCCTTTTCTTTACCGTGTGCAGTTTTAAATGCTCCTCTCTTAAATTCAATTTGGCAGTCAAGCGATTATGATGTTGATGTCTGTTTCAGCGGGAACTCAATTGTAATCCAGTCTATTTTTTGCAATTTTTGTCTCTTTTTCTGACCCCCCCCCCCAGCTGCGAATTTGTTAAAATAATTTTTTTGATCAAAAAGACCGATTGTTACAAAAGATGGCATGCGGACTAATGAGGAAACAGAGTCAGTTTTTGTTAGCTGTGTTACCTCTCGCGACCACTCTTGCTCTGTCCATCTAGGTCATCCTCGTCATTCCATCTGGCGAGTGCAATGGAGTAGTGGAGAATGAGGGCCCAGATGAGAGCCAGCACCAGCTTCATGTTACCCGCATTGATGTGGGAACTGTCTATAAACACAAAGACAACAAATAGCTATAGCACAATAAGAAAACTAGAATTTTCGGAACTCAACTTGGCTGAT
Source organism: Symsagittifera roscoffensis (assembly GCF_963678635.1). Taxonomy (NCBI): domain Eukaryota; kingdom Metazoa; phylum Xenacoelomorpha; order Acoela; family Convolutidae; genus Symsagittifera; species Symsagittifera roscoffensis. The sequence goes on along the minus strand of NC_087063.1, from coordinate 28,646,416 downwards.
TCGTAATGATTTTTAAGCTACTTTTCTTGATTTTCGTATTGGTTAAACTCTTGTGAGAGCAAAAATTTTAAAATTTATTAAAAATAGGACAAAAAAGACTTCTCGTATCAGGGCGAAGCCCTAAATGTTCGGACTACCCTTTAATTGGTCTCAGATGCTGCGTTGAACGTGTTATAAAAATGCATATTATTGCGTGTTAATAATCCCAAATTAGCCAAAATAGCAATTTTCAAATCCTTTGATTTAACAAAAATGATCAAAGGTGAAAACTTTTTTTAATTTTAGCTCAGGATACATGTTTTTTAAAATTTCCGTCAAAATTGTTTTCTTAAAAAGTCGAAAATTGACTGAATAATAAAACCGGCCCAAGCATAAATATTGTTTTCACTTAAGTTCGGAACAAAACAAGACTGCTCGTATCAGGGCGACGCCCTGAATGTTCCGACTGCCTTTTAAGGTTTTATGGAGCAGTAATAACATCAAAAAAATGAATGTAATAAAACAAAAAGAAAAAAACTTTTTTCTTAAGTTTGAAACTTTTTATGAAAATTATCCCCCCACACGCCATATAAAGTACAAAAGGATAGATTTCACTCCTTGTAACAAATCAATTATGGCGAATGAGTTTCTTTCAACTAACTTGGAACAATTTTAAGACGGATTAACTCTCCGCTTACGCGTTAATAGCGCGAAATATATTGCGCGTTAATTGTCCCAAACTGGCCGAAATGGCTATCTTTAAACCCCCATAACTTTACAAAAAATAATCACAGGTGAAATATCTTTTCAAATTTGAGCTCAGGACAACAATAGCTTTCGAATGATATTAAAAAATTCCGTCAAAAATGGCTAGTTAAAAAGTCGAAATTTGTCTGAAGAAAAAAAAACCCACCCCGAGCACAAATATTCCGTTACTTTCGTATCGAAAGTCGGAACAATAAGGAAATTTAGAAGTCATTGAATTCTAGTGTTCTTTCCCAGTTCATTTCCATAAAATGATTAAAACTAAATATGGGCATCTCCAATTTTTGTTCAGAATTTTGATACGAAAGTAACGATATTAGCATAACAACAAAAAATTGAGAATAGTTAGGGAAAAAAGCCAAAAAAGAAACAATTGAACGTCAGAAATGTAAACCATTTCACTTTCATATAACACCCTCTCAAAGTGTGTTTCACTAAAAATTGTCGAAATGCTAATATTGAGAGAATTGTTGAACATAAATTGGTATTAAGTTTCAATGATTAGTTTTAGCAGTGCTTCATTAGTCAGCTTATTAAAAACATATGGAAATATCAGGTTTAGAAACGGAATAGAAAACAAAATTATTAGTTGAACGAACTTGAAAATAGATGAAAAAACGGCTCCAGTTTTACAGAATTGTTTTATGACAACCAAGCAGAAAAGTTTTCTAAGCAAAAGAGGCCTAAATTTTGCGAAAAGTCAGGGGTCCGCATAATGAAACACAACGAGAAAGTTAATTTTTTTCCGTTCGGTTTCAATTCTCGGCAATTGATCCTCGCAAATTTAAGTTTTCTGCTTGCGTAGCTTTAATTTTTTTTGTAAGAAGGGTTGTTTTTTTTTAGTTTTTGCTTAAAATTTAATTTTTTTGCTCAACTGCGTTTTCAAATTGTCCAAGTAAAACAAAAATGGAAATAAATTTTCGCCAGCTCCTTTCTGTTTATATTCGCAAACGCTTCAACTTTTTTAAACAGGGGCGGCGCTGCACTTGGCCGAAAAAAGTTGCTAAAAACTCAAATTGAAGAGTCGTTATCGAGATTACAACACTTAAGTCCTCGCATTTGCGCCATGTTAACTTGACAACCGAGAAGCACTAGCCACCAATATAACAGATAGAACAGACGCTATCAAATTGCCAATGCTATGCAGTAATCAGCATTTCTTAGCAAATTATATTGGATAAAAGGTGTTTTCCTAATAAAACACTATTCTCGCCAGCTCTTTTGTACGAAAATAAACAAAAAACAAAAATAGTCCGATGTTGTGCAAGTAGCATAGAATCTTCATCAGATCACAGTGAAAAAATAAATTTGTTTTTATTCAATTGTGTCTGTCGCGTTGGATGGCGAGAAAACTAACGCAAGTGAATAAGGCTGAACCTAAAACAAAAATTAATTGAAACGAAAACTTAAAAAGTGATTTTATTTTATTTGGACAAAAGCTTGCAAGATTTCTGAACCTAAATTACTGCTTTGTATTTAACAAACGTTAATCCATTTAAGTCTCAAGAATAGCTAAGTCTCAGGCACGTATTTTCATCACTGAAAAATTAAAAAAAAAACTATTTACAGGCTAAAAAAGCGTTAATATGATATAGCACTTGACCCACTCCGATTAACATTTGTGGTACCAATTTTGACGTTGAAAAAGAAAAACAAAAACATATAGGAAAAATAAATAAAACCCGGAGACAACGCCACTTTCTACCTATTCTAATGATTTTGTAATTGTGGTTCATGATTGTGCGTATTGCTGTGCAAGTAGACTCGCGTTCCGACCGTATTCTTAAAAAATTTTATAAATTGTTTTTTGTTTTAAAAGAAATATGAAATCATTTCTTCAAATTTGTGTCGTTTTTGTCCGCGCGTGTTAGAAGTAAGGCATATTCTAAAGTCATAGACAGTCAATTAGAAAACATTTTTCGAAATTTTTGCATAAATGTTTTTAAGATTCCGAAGATCGCTCTAAAACACTTCAAAACTAAATTAACAGAAAAAAAACTAAAATTTCAAGGATTGAATAAAGTCTCGCGGCCTATCCTTTTAAAATTTTAAATTACGTTCCAATCACAACTGAAAAGACTTCAAATGCTATACAACACGACTCATTCCGATAATTATTTGTGGTATCTAATTTTGTTTTGTGGTTTCTAAAACGAAAAAAAAACTAAATTAAACCCCAAATACTAATTTATTCCGTATTTTTAATGGTCGGAACGACAAACACATCCGAATAAAAAGTTCTTCCCCATTTCCACTAGTCGAAAAAAACTAAACGGCTGAAATAGACTTATTCATTTTTTCCTTGACTCTTAACTTGAGAATAATCTTTGAGTCAACCAACCAGCCCAAAATCAAAGGGTTTCAAAAGGTTTTGTGATTTTTCTTGTGGCTTTTTTGGAAAGAACCATGTCAATTTAGTTTTTTAAATCAAAAAGCCCGGAGGCCTCACGCAAATATTAATTAGTTAGGTTGAAGATGAGCACAAAGTAAATGTGGCCATAGCAAGCTATGACTTGTTTACAAGTAAGTCATAATAAAATATGAGCTCGCCATGCAAATTGCAGCGCATGTGCGATTTGAACCAGCAATTATATGATTGCTCGGTCCCATCACTACCGGAGTACAAAGGGTTTCAAAACGATGCTGGCCTTGTGTTTTTTTTGGACCAGGTCAAGTTAGTTCAAATGGAGTTTGGAAAGTTTTCAAGGGAAAAATTGAATTTTTTTTAGCATATGAGAAAAATTTAACAACCCCTGTGTTCACAAATGAATTCGTGGAATAAACTAACCAATGGTGACTAGGTCAATGTTCTCTCTCTTCAGAAAGTCCAGTACAGCTGTTATGTTGCCCAGCTGCTGGATCGTAATCCTCGCCTTCTTTGTCACTCCAGATATCTAACAAAGTATCAGTTTTAACGCATAGAAGGTTTTGGATATCTATAATATCACTCAGATCCAGTAGCGGACTTGGGGAAAGGGATTAGTCGTTCCCCTCCGGAATTCGACCCTCTGACCACCTAAAAGGTATCTCTTTGGTGTCATTTTAAAATATATACTATTGAAAGGTGTGCGCTGAAAATAAAAACAATTTTTTTCCAAAATTTTCCAAATATAGCTTCGAAAATGGCGCTGTTGGGCTGTTTTTTTTAAGTTTTGACAAAATAGGGAGCTCGATTGAATATCATTTTAGTTGACCAAAAATAAGAAGCAAACATTTTCCGCTGTATCCATCCTCCTAAAAAATCCACGGCCTCCGACTACCCTTTTCAATTTAATTAAGCGAAGTTAGTCCGCTATCAAAACAAATCAAAGTACACACAGAACACAAAGTGCAAAGTTAACCATCAGACAATTTTTGAAAACGAACTATAATCGCAGCGGAGGCAAATCAACTAGAGAGATATACATTGGCTAAAAGTCGAAAACACGGAGCCCGTAAAATCACGCGAAAAAAAACACCCTCGCGCTATTTCCTTTACATTATATTCGAATAGATAAAAATAAAGGTGGCACCTTTTTATCTGCAAGTACTTCCACCAGTCTGGCAAGTTTGATGCCGTCTTTGAAGTCTGTCTGTAGATTCATCACCACCATGTTCGCATCATTGGTCGCCTTCAGTTTCTCATTCACCCACCTGGTGAACGTGTTCTGCTGGATCTTCTTCCAGGGCGCATCCTCGGACAGTTCTCTCTCCGCCTGGAAAGAAAACTCTCGTTTAAGAAATGAGACAAACAATGCTTAAAAATCGTCTGAAGATATAATGGTAAAGAAACAATGCTTAGAAAAATGCAACTCTCTGAAACAAAAATTTTCTCGTATCTCCATTCTCACTCCTTTTTAGCTATTTCACAATTTTCAAATTTCTAATTTTGTTGTAATCATTCATGTTTAGATGCATTTTTTGCAACACTGTTTTAGAAACGATTTTAAATTTTCAAACACTTTTCTTGAATGTTGATAAAAACTTGGTCTATGTTCTAATATATGTGGTTTAAAAAATAGCTTGCAACTTCATGAAGATCTAATATGATTGAAAATGTGCTAATAATAACACTGCGCGATAAATTAGTTCGGTTAAGTCTTGAAACCGACCTGCATGAGTCGCTCTTCGTCGTACTCGTCATCATCCTCTGAGTCGGGGGGAATGTAGGGCTGGCCCGCGTATTGAGGGGGCACCGGGTACTGGGGCATCGGGTGTTCAAAGTGGTGGGCACCCCCCGCCTGCTGACCCCCATTCTGATGCGAATTGGGGTCGTAGTACTGCTGCTGATCCATCACTCGGTTCTGTAGATGTCGCTCTAGAAAAGGTTTGAAAGTTGCTGCCGACCTCGGAGTCGTGTCGTTCTCCGAGTGCTCGGAACTGTCGCCTTTAACACTCGGAGGAAATCGGATGCTTTTTGGCCTCCGAGGCAAAATCTCGGAGACTTCGCGATAAGCCATAGTTAGAAAATAACTCAAAGTCTATTTCTGTCGTAAATCAGTTATGAAATTTCTAGAAGTAAATATCTTTTATTTTTAGTTTTGTGATGCTTTTCGATTTCAAATTGCCTTTTCAAATATATATAATTACTAGGAAAAAGTTCGGACAGACAGAATCATTCAAAATGAGCATTCAATTAAGGATGGCGTTTTTTTTCTGCATGCAAAAGCTGGTTTTTGCAGACTGCATTAGTGTCTCATCTCAAGGTTGCTTGAAAGTTCGAATTGGTATGCAAAGTTTGTTCAAAATTGGCGGATTGCTCTTTTTAATTAATTTTCTCTGTTCCAACTTTTTGCAATTGTCCGTAGCCTGAGAACAAGTAATAACAGGAATATGCTGGAAACAAAAATTTGGTGGTGTCTTTGATCGATCTCAGAAAGAATTGAAAAGGCACATCTCCATTTTTGATTCGGTTTTTGCACCAACGCTGCGCGCTATGCTTTTATGTTTTAAACTAATCCGCTGTTTTTAGTTATGAAAAAAAAAGATTTTTGACTTGTATGAACAGCGGCATCCAGAAGCTAAACACAGTTACCAATATTCCGTTTTGGCCTCGTTTTGCACAAGGAATAAACAAAACACACCATATGTTTAACTTACATTTTGAGTTAAATACTTTTTGTATCGTTCTTAAGATATGATGAATAATGGAATCACTGTTTTGAGATTCCTCTTATCCTAACACTATGCTACCAAGTCTCTGTTTTGAAAAACTTGATTGATGTATTTCAAATGCTATAGATGGATTATTGCTATTGGAGACTCTCAGATGAAATTTACACCACAATGCTACTTTGGAAAAGATCACGTTCGTTTTTAAAATGGGCTGAGCAAAATGGTGTCTTCATATTGCTAGAACAGAACTCGAAAAATTAAATATCTAGACCTTACAACGAAGTCAAATCGAAAATTTGTCAAAAACCCCCCTCGAGAAAAGAGCTAGACCCGACCCTTGATAACAATATTAACGTTTAGTCGGCCATCATTTGAAACTCGTTATAAGCAAAGCTGTGTTGCTACTCCGCTCTATAACTGATTAAGGAAATATCGATACTGTCCAAGAATATCCTTAACATAAAAAAATCCCTTCCCTCCTCCATCTTGCGCTGATTTCTAAGTCAAATTTTTAGGAAGCGTCCTATTAAAAACATCCCGCCTTACCTGAGGTTCGAGTGTTGGGCTCAAACTGCAGATTGCTTAACTGATAAAAGCACATAAAACACTTACCTTCGCCTCGGCCAAAAAGTTTCCGTAGAAAGAACAAATTTAACTGGATTGCGTAAACTGAGATCCAAGTTAAATTCCTCAACTAAAGGTTCCTCAAACAGACAACGGAACAAAATACCGCTGCAGGTAAATTAGAGCAACGGGCGCATTTCTTTCAAGCCCACTTTTGCAGAAAACGGGTTGCGAAAGGGAAACTAAACATGGAATTGTTGAATGCGGCTAAATATTGTTGTGAGTTTAAGTCTAAAACGGAGACCTTAAATTTGTCAAAGATAAAGCATAGCAAAAACGAGAACTCAAACTAGTTTCCATAACTTCTCGAGGAATGTTTCAGCGCTTTATTTAGTATTAGCGTCATGTATAGCCATTGGTAGTTTTGGTGCGATAAGAAACTCTGTTTAAATTTGTGCTCCCTTTGAATGTTTAAACTCTTTAAAATGTAGCCACAGAAACCAGGTCAGCAGTACGTTAGATCTTATATACATACATGCAGTATTATAAATGGACATAAAGACCCTCCGATTCAAGTGACAAAAACTCTCTTTACCAATTTCACGGCCAGCAAATAGTGAAAACGAGTTATTGGTGGAACGTTTCTGTAAATCACCAAGCTGGTATTAAATTTTACAGGAGTCCTATGCGCTAATTACCCCAATGGTAAGACTGCCTTGAAATCCTTGGACCTCAAAAGGGAAAGAATAAATGTGAGGCGTTCCTTCAAGACTCTTGCGACCTATCTACCTTGGTAAGAACGTATACGGGCGCAGAATATCGCAGAACTAAAAACTCCGAATTCTTTAACTCAGTAGACCATGAAATCGAGAATACGGAAGCATATAAATTTGAAGCAGACTGTTTTTTATTATCTTGAAAGTTTTATTGCTGAAAATCAAGTACGTAGCTGCTTATGCACGTGTTTTGCCATAGAGAAAATGTTATCTGGTTTTCATAGAAATTTCATATACTTGCATCAGAAGCAAAGCGGAGCTTCGCATCACTTGCAATACAACGCAATCGTAGCTTTCAGAAAATGAAACGGGAGCAAGTCGAAAAAAAAGTTGTAAAAAATTGATTTTATGCTGGAAAAAATGAAAATATCGATTTCAGAAAAACAGTCGAGAAACACAAATGCCAATATTCAATAAGCTTTTAATGTTTATCGAGCGGCAACTAAGCCGAAAATAGGCGAACAGACACCCGTTGAAATGAATACAAAAACAGCCATACGAAATTGAGGTCATATAAATTTTTGAGCGATTAAGTTATATAACTTATAAAACAGTTTTTCAAAATGATTATCAGCTTTGCCGGCTCTTTTTCCTTCCCCCCCCCCCCACCTCACACAAACATGAATTTTATAGTCTAACGAGTGGTTTTACAAAATTAATTATGAAGACCAAATATGTTTGATATGGCCTAATCAGTCTGCATGTCATTTTTCATGACAATTGGACAAAGTGAACAGTAATTTCAAATTGAAAAATTTGCAGGTGGGGGGGGGGGGAAAGGAAAAAGAGCCGCTTTGCCCCCCAAACGACACAAAGTAGGTTGGCTGAGCCGATCAACTTTATCTTGAAACCATATAGACTGAATAAGGCTTTAAGGCAAAAAAAAATTAAAAACGGAAAATATACGAAGTCAGGGTTGGTAAGTTTATTATATGCAAAAGTAAACCAATGACACTTGTAACTACAAGGAGAAGAGCTTACAGCTAATCTGTAAGGGGCCAACTTAACCAACAAAACATAAACAGACAAACACAATTTCATACATACTGAAAAAACAAAATCTCCGACTGTGACTCGAACTTCAAACTCTAGTGCACAAATGCAACCGCGTTACCTCCAGACCAACCAAGTAGCAAAAACAACTGATAGGTTCAATATAAAAGCAAATTGATTTTCCGACAGATTTGCAAAAAAGTTATTTACGGGAAAAAAGTGGAATTCCCGATTACGATACAATTGCTCTCGCAAGAGTACAAATCATCAATGACATAACAGAAGCAAAAACAGTCACAAACCGAGTAACAGCTTTACCAGGTAATGTTGACCAGATAAATCAATTTTTTCATCAAAGCTGTTGTCGAGAAAATGAAATCTAAATATGTGGGGGAAAAACAATGTTTTTGTTCGTTTTTTAACAGTTTTTGTATGGCAAAAGTTACTGACTTTAATGTGAACCTAATCTAGAGCAACTGTATAGCTCATATACAAAAAGTTAAAATGGTCACGCATTAAATTTTTACTTGCGTAAAATTATTAATGAACCTTTGTACTCGATCTTCGTCATTTGCCAGTTTATGTTCAAAAAGCAAAAAAAAAGAAAAAGGTAAGCCGGTTAATGTGTAATTAGCACAAAATGATACGACTACCGTAATCAGCGTGCTTTGAGGTACCGACTTGGTAAAGCACAAAACATACCCTATGCCGGTATTCAGTACCATCCCATCCCAAGAAGGGTTGGAGCTAGAAAATAAGATAGATAAATCGCCTCAAGTGAGTTCTCTTGGGTCTAAATGGAAATCAAACCAGGTTGCAAACTTATTCAGACGCTGTTTTAAATAAAAACCTTTAAAAAATTAAAAAGTAAGCAACAAAATGCGTAGTAGAACTTTGCTTACAAATTAATACGAAAACTTAATTTGTTTTTCTTGCAAAGACAAATGGAATCAATTGTAACCGATTGTTGTGCAAATATCACAGAAAGCTCCGACTTAGATAAACGTTATAAAAAATGTTTTTTTTAATTGTTTTCAAACTTGTTCCGTTTTTCCGTTTTTTTGCGTGATGTGATGAGAGAGAAAACACCAAAAATAGGAACGTTGCTAAATTACGTTTGCTGAACTACAGTTGGCTTCAAAAAAAGAGTATCAAAACACAAAAAAAACTTAATTTAAAAAAAACAGCGCCAAGACAGCTTCTAAAAATTCTTTTTTTGAGTAAAACTGCGTTTTTTCCTTTTCCCGGCTCAGATAATATTTGACTTTTAATAAAACCTGCTCGTTTAAAAAAAGGCTTAAAAACGACGATTACGCTCCACGCTGGCTTTTCTTCTCGATTTTTTAGTTATTTTTCTAAATTTAGGTCGAATCAGAAACGAAAAAACTAAAATTTGATATACCACTATATTTCTCTACCTTTTGTGGTCATTTTTGGGGTGAAAAATGTGAACTTGACTTAATGGGGGAAAAAAGTAAATTGAAACTCCTGAAGACAACTTCTTCCCGGTTTTCAAATTAGATTTATTTCTTATTGCGTTGTTGACTTTTATTGGGAGGGCAAAAGACAATGGTTAGAAGAGGCTTTCAAATTTCTGAGCATTCTGTAATATCACAAGAAGCGTTCTGTAAACATTTTTCGCTTAGCTAAAAAATTCCTTCAGATTTCTTCCGTTTTCACAAATTGTTTATCAAAGCCAAAAAATTTTCGGACTTAAAATCTTGCTTCGACAAGCTTCAATACCATTCGTCACTCGATCATATTGGACGTTTAGTTAAGGTTCCTGCACTTTACGTTTGAAGAAACAAAACAGCTTGTACAAACATCAATCAAACAAGGCAAAGTTACATTTTGTAAGCGCAAGAAAAAGGTTAACAGAACATTAACTAATAAAAACCCATAAAATATGAAAATTAAAAAATATATTTTTTCAGTAATATGTGAACGTTTCTCATCCAGTAACTCATTAATAGGACCAAAACAACTCGCCTGACTTTTATTACAAAGAATTTGAAAGCTTGATTATTTCACCATCTGCGCAACGCGATAAAAGAAAACTGGTAAAAACTCAGCAATTTTTATCAAAAATGAATCAAGCTGGCAATTTCCAAACTAAACTTAATTTGTTTTTCTTGCAAAGACAAATGGAATCAATTGTAACCGATTGTTGTGCAAATATCACAGAAAGCTCCGACTTAGAAAAACGTTATAAAAAAATGTTTTTTTTTATTGTTTTCAAACTTGTTCCAATTTTCCGTTTTTTTTTGCGTGATGTGATGAGAGAGAAAACACCAAAAATAGGAACGTTGCTAAATTACGTTTGCTGAACTACAGTTGGCTTCAAAATAAGAGTATCAAAACACAAAAAAAAACTTAATTTAAAAAAAACAGCGCCAAGACAGCTTCTAAAAATTCTTTTTTTGAGTAAAACTGCGTTTTTTCCTTTTCCCGGCTCAGATAATATTTGACTTTTAATAAAACCTGCTCGTTTAAAAAAAGGCTTAAAAACGACGATTAGGCTCCACGCTGGCTTTTCTTCTCAATTTTTTAGTTATTTTTCTAAATTTAGGTCGAATCAGAAACGAAAAAACTAAAATTTGATATACCACTATATTTCTCTACCTTTTGTGGTCATTTTTGGGGTGAAAAATGTGAACTTGACTTAATGGGGGAAAAAGTAAATTGAAACTCCTGAAGACAACTTCTTCCCGGTTTTCAAATTAGATTTATTTCTTATTGCGTTGTTGACTTTTATTGGGAGGGCAAAAGACAATGGTTAGAAGAGGCTTTCAAATTTCTGAGCATTCTGTAATATCACAAGAAGCGTTCTGTAAACATTTTTTGCTTAGCTAAAAAATTCCTTCAGATTTCTTCCGTTTTCACAAATTGTTTATCAAAGCCAAAAAATTTTCGGACTTCAAATCTTGCTTCGACAAGCTTCAATACCATTCGTCACTCGATCATATTGGACGTTTAGTTAAGGTTCCTGCACTTTACGTTTGAAGAAACAAAACAGCTTGTACAAACATCAATCAAACAAGGCAAAGTTACATTTTGTAAGCGCAAGAAAAAGTTTAACAGAACATTAACTAATAAAAACCCATAAAATATGAAAATTAAAAAATATATTTTTTCAGTAATATGTGAACGTTTCTCATCCAGTAACTCATTAATAGGACCAAAACAACTCGCCTGACTTTTATTACAAAGAATTTGAAAGCTTGATTATTTCACCATCTGCGCAACGCGATAAAAGAAAACTGGTAAAAACTCAGCAATTTTTATCAAAAATGAATCAAGCTGGCAATTTCCAAACTAAACTTAATTTGTTTTTCTTGCAAAGACAAATGGAATCAATTGTAACCGATTGTTGTGCAAATATCACAGAAAGCTCCGACTTAGAAAAACGTTATAAAAAAATGTTTTTTTTTATTGTTTTCAAACTTGTTCCATTTTTCCGTTTTTTTTGCATGATGTGATGAGAGAGAAAACACCAAAAATAGGAACGTTGCTAAATTACGTTTGCTGAACTACAGTTGGCTTCAAAAAAAGAGTATCAAAACACAAAAAAAAACTTAATTTAAAAAAAACAGCGCCAAGACAGCTTCTAAAAATTCTTTTTTTGAGTAAAACTGCGTTTTTTCTTTTCCCGGCTCAGATAATATTTGACTTTTAATAAAACCTGCTCGTTTAAAAAAAGGCTTAAAAACGACGATTAGGCTCCACGCTGGCTTTTCTTCTCAATTTTTTAGTTATTTTTCTAAATTTAGGTCGAATCAGAAACGAAAAAACTAAAATTTGATATACCACTATATTTCTCTACTTTTTGTGGTCATTTTTGGGGTGAAAAATGTGAACTTGACTTAATGGGGGAAAAAGTAAATTGAAACTCCTGAAGACAACTTCTTCCCGGTTTTCAAATTAGATTTATTTCTTTTTGCGTTGTTGACTTTTATTGGGAGGGCAAAAGACAATGGTTAGAAGAGGCTTTCAAATTTCTGAGCATTCTGTAATATCACAAGAAGCGTTCTGTAAACATTTTTTGCTTAGCTAAAAAATTCCCTCAGATTTCTTCCGTTTTCACAAATTGTTTATCAAAGCCAAAAAATTTTCGGACTTCAAATCTTGCTTCGACAAGCTTCAATACCAATCGTCACTCGATCAAATCGGACGTTTAGTTAAGGTTCCTGCACTTTACGTTTGAAGAAACAAAACAGCTTGTACAAACATCAATCAAACAAGGCAAAGTTACATTTTGTAAGCGCAAGAAAAAGTTTAACAGAACATTAACTAATAAAAACCCATAAAATATGAAAATTAAAAAATATATTTTTTCAGTAATATGTGAACGTTTCTCATCCAGTAACTCATTAATAGGACCAAAACAACTCGCCTGACTTTTATTACAAACAATTTGAAAGCTTGATTATTTCACCATCTGCGCAACGCGATAAAAGAAAACTGGTAAAAACTCAGCAATTTTTATCAAAAATGAATCAAGCAGGCAATTTCCAAACTAAACTTAATTTGTTTTTCTTGCAAAGACAAATGGAATCAATTGTAACCGATTGTTGTGCAAATATCACAGAAAGCTCCGACTTAGATAAAAGTTATAAAAAATGTTTTTTTTAATTGTTTTCAAACTTGTTCCGTTTTTCCGTTTTTTTGCGTGATGTGATGAGAGAGAAAACACCAAAAATAGGAAATTTGCTAAATTACGTTTGCTGAACTACAGTTGGCCTCCAAAGAAGAGTATCATAACACAAAAAAAAACTTAAATTAAAAAAAAAAACAGCGCCAAGACAGCTTCTAAAAACTCTTTTTTTGAGTAAAACTGCGTTTTTTCCTTTTCCCGGCTCAGGTAATATTTGACTTTTAATAAAACCGGCTCGTTTAAAAAAAGGCTTAAAAACGACGATTAGGCTCCACGCTGGCTTTTCTTCTCGATTTTTTAGTTATTTCTCTAAATTTAGGTCAAATCAGAAACGAAAAAACTAAAATTTGATATACCACTATATTTCTCTACCTCTTGTGGTCATTTTTTGGGGTGAAAAATGTGAACTTGACTTAATGGGGAAAAAAAAATTAAAACTCCTGAAGACAACTTCTTCCCGGTTTTCAAATTAGATTTATTTCTTATTGCATTGTTGACTATTATTGGTAGGGCAAAAGACAATGGTTAGAAGAGGCTTTCAAATTTCTGAGCATTCTGTTATATAACAAGAAGCGTTCTGTAAACATTTTTTGCTTAGCTAAAAAATTCCTTCAGATTTCTTCCGTTTTCACAAATTGTTTATCAAAGCCAAAAAATTTTCGGACTTCAAATCTTGCTTCGACAAGCTTCAATACCAATCGTCACTCGATCATATTGGACGTTTAGTTAAGGTTCCTGCACTTTACGTTTGAAGAAACAAAACAGCTTGTACAAACATCAATCAAACAAGGCAAAGTTACATTTTGTAAGCGCAAGAAAAAGTTTAACAGAACATTAACTAATAAAAACCCATAAAATATGAAAATTAAAAAATATATTTTTTCAGTAATATTTGAACGTTTCTCATCCAGTAACTCATTAATAGGACCAAAACAACTCGCCTGACTTTTATTACAAACAATTTGAAAGCTTGATTATTTCACCATCTGCGCAACGCGATAAAAGAAAACTGGTAAAAACTCAGCAATTTTTATCAAAAATGAATCAAGCAGGCAATTTCCAAACTAAACTTAATTTGTTTTTCTTGCAAAGACAAATGGAATCAATTGTAACCGATTGTTGTGCAAATATCACAGAAAACTCCGACTTAGATAAACGTTATAAAAAATGTTTTTTTTAATTGTTTTCAAACTTGTTCCGTTTTTCCGTTTTTTTGCGTGATGTGATGAGAGAGAAAACACCAAAAATAGGAAATTTGCTAAATTACGTTTGCTGAACTACAGTTCGCCTCCAAAGAAGAGTATCATAACACAAAAAAAAACTTAAATTAAAAAAAAACAGCGCCAAGACAGCTTCTAAAAACTCTTTTTTTGAGTAAAACTGCGTTTTTTCCTGTTCCCGGCTCAGGTAATATTTGACTTTTAATAAAACCGGCTCGTTTAAAAAAAGGTTTAAAAACGACGATTAGGCTCCACGCTGGCTTTTCTTCTCGATTTTTTAGTTATTTCTCTAAATTTAGGTCAAATCAGAAACGAAAAAACTAAAATTTGATATACCACTATATTTCTCTACCTTTTGTGGTCATTTTTTGGGGTGAAAAATGTGAACTTGACTTAATGGGGAAAAAAAAATTAAAACTCCTGAAGACAACTTCTTCCCGGTTTTCAAATTAGATTTATTTCTTATTGCATTGTTGACTATTATTGGGAGGGCAAAAGACAATGGTTAGAAGAGGCTTTCAAATTTCTGAGCATTCTGTTATATAACAAGAAGCGTTCTGTAAACATTTTTTGCTTAGCTAAAAAATTTCTTCAGATTTCTTCCGTTTTCACAAATTGTTTAGCAAATCCAAAAAATTTTCGGACTTCAAATCTTGCTTCGACAAGCTTCAAAACCTATCGTCACTCGATCATATTGGACGTTTAGTTATGGTTCTTGCACTTTACAATTGAAGAAACAAAACAGCTTGTACAAACAACAATCAAACAAGGCAAAGTTACATTTTGTAAGCTCAAGAAAAAGTTTAACAGATTATTAACTAATAAAAACCCATAAAATATGAAAATTAAAAAATATATTTTTTCAGTAATATGTGAACGTTTCTCATCCAGTAACTCATTAATAGGACCAAAAAAACTCGCCTGACTTTTATTAGAAACAATTTGAAAGCTTGATTATTTCACCATCTGCGCAACGCGATAAAAGAAAACTGGTAAAAACTCAGCAATTTTTATCAAAAATGAATCAAGCTGGCAATTTCCAAACTAAACTTAATTTGTTTTTCTTGCAAAGACAAATCGAATCAATTGTAACCGATTGTTGTGCAAATATCACAGAAAGCTCCGACTTAGAAAAACGTTATAAAAAAATGTTTTTTTTTATTGTTTTCAAACTTGTTCCAATTTTCCGTTTTTTTTTGCGTGATGTGATGAGAGAGAAAACACCAAAAATAGGAACGTTGCTAAATTACGTTTGCTGAACTACAGTTGGCTTCAAAAAAAGAGTATCAAAACACAAAAAAAACTTAAATTAAAAAAAAACAGCGCCAAGACAGCTTCTAAAAATTCTTTTTTTGAGTAAAACTGCGTTTTTTCCTTTTCCCGGCTCAGATAATATTTGACTTTTAATAAAACCTGCTCGTTTAAAAAAAGGCTTAAAAACGACGATTAGGCTCCACGCTGGCTTTTCTTCTCAATTTTTTAGTTATTTTTCTAAATTTAGGTCGAATCAGAAACGAAAAAACTAAAATTTGATATACCACTATATTTCTCTACTTTTTGTGGTCATTTTTTGGGGTGAAAAATGTGAACTTGACTTAATGGGGAAAAAATAAATTGAAACTCCTGAAGACAACTTCTTCCCGGTTTTCAAATTAGATTTATTTCTTATTGCATTGTTGACTTTTATTGGGAGGGCAAAAGACAATGGTTAGAAGAGGCTTTCAAATTTCTGAGCATTCTGTTATATCACAAGAAGCGTTCTGTAAACATTTTTTGCTTAGCTAAAAAATTTCTTCAGATTTCTTCCGTTTTCACAAATTGTTTAGCAAAGCCAAAAAATTTTCGGACTTCAAATCTTGCTTCGACAAGCTTCAATACCATTCGTCACTCGATCATATTGGACGTTTAGTTATGGTTCCTGCACTTTACGTTTGAAGAAACAAAACAGCTTGTACAAACATCAATCAAACAAGGCAAAGTTACATTTTGTAAGCTCAAGAAAAAGTTTAACAGAACATTAACTAATAAAAACCCATAAAATATGAAAATTTAAAAATATATTTTTTCAGTAATATGTGAACGTTTCTCATCCAGTAACTCATTAATAAGACCAAAAAAACTCGCCTGACGTTTATTACAAACAATTTGAAAGCTTGATTATTTCACCATCTGCGCAACGCGATAAAAGAAAACTGGTAAAAACTCAGCAATTTTTATCAAAAATGAATCAAGCTGGCAATTTCCAAACTAAATTCACATGCGAAAAATTGTTTTGATTTTGAGCTCACAACATCAACAAACACCTTTAGATGGTCTAAGACTCTAATTAGCTTTTGTCAATATCCTAAACATCGGTTGTAAAACTGAGCACAGAAACAGAACCGAAAAAAGGGCAATTGAGATTGAAAAAAAAATAAACACTTAAAATAACACAAAGCGTTTGCTTTGACGATGAAGTTCAAAAAATTTAAATGAAGCGCAAAGTTATTTCGCACGAGGAGCAAAATTGGACGAATAGGTGAAAATACAACTCTTACACAAAGGCGAAGCGAAGCTTTGCACCACTTGCGATGTATTACAAAAAATACATGTGATCAAAAATGTCGAAAAAAAAATCTATCGAAATGAAAAAAAAAATTAAAAACAAAATATATCTGTAGAATATAATCTGAAAAAAGCAATGCAGGATAACTTACTAAACGGTAACAGAGGTGAAAACACCTGAGCGCTTCTAACAGATGAACTAGAAGATGAGTTCAAGAGATGAGTCTCATGAACAAAGTTATTTACGAGGAAAAAACTTAGTATCGGTTGCGACACACTTGGTATCGCAAGGAAAAATAACAGACAATCAACCAAAAGAAGAAAAAAGCAACCACCAAGACCAAGTGGAATTTTGCATCACTTGCGATACATAGGTTATGGAAACTGCTCAAAGCAAAAGCGAAATTTCAAAATCTATTTAGCAAGAATCATTGTCCAAACTTGCACGACGTAACAATTCATTGTAAGACGCCAATTTTTTTCTTATTAAAGTAAATTCAAACAGAGGCAAAGTGGACTTTTTCACCTGTTCGGATGCGTTTGACTTCAACTATGATTTTCAAAAACAATCAAGTAATGCATTAAATGCAACAACTTCATCAAATAATGCATTAAAACGCTCAAAAGATAATCCAAGATACCATTTAAAAATTGCACATATTGGATGACACCCATTTATCGCACTGACACCCAAGCTAGCAGACAGGAAAAGAAAAGACCGCCACTAACTCCAAAAAAAATGAAAACCCGTCAATAAAACCGCAATTAACATTATTTTAATATGTTGTCTGAAAAGATGTTCAAGTTGCGGAATACAATTTCTGAAAAATAATCGACCAAGTTCAAGAAACATTCAAAAACAATTACCGAGGGGCAATGATCGACAAAATTTGGGTAAATTCTAGTACAAAAACAAAAAATGTTGTCATGTAAAAAATTTGAATTAGACTTTTAGCATTTTATGAGATCCGGAGGGGAGCAAAAAAATTAGATTGTCCTCGAAACAGCCCAAACGGGTACGAAAAAATAACAGCCAAAATCATTTGAACTGAATAAAATTATCAAGAAAGAGAAAGGAAATATACGAAGTCATAGCTAGTAAAACTATGAACTGCCAGAGAAAATCATAACACTGAAAACAATTACAATGAGTACAGCGTATAGAAAAAACTTTTGCAACAATTATTATAATAAAAGTTTTTTTCTGTACACTGTTTTCATTGTAATTGCCAAATCAGACACAAAAACCATGCCGTGAAAAGTTTCCAAAAATAGGACAAACGATAGTCTGAAGATTAATTCTTTCCACAAAATCTAATTTCAACAAGTACAAAGCCCGATGGCAATTGAAGATCGGACCTTTGTCGTTCAAATCAGGCGCATTACCTCTGAAGAAAACGAGCAGAAGAGGCAGTTGAAATTTAGTGTATTAATGAAGAAAGTTTATAAACCCCAAAAACAAAGTTGTTAACCAGAAAAAAAGTCTAGCAGTTTGCTGAAAAAGCTTTGGTAATAGCAAGAATTTAACAAATGCAAAAATTGTTATATGGAAAGAAAACAGTATTCAGAAGTTCAACACAATACTGGGCAACTTTTGTTGTAAAAAAGTTAACTGTATTATTACAGAAGTGCTGCTTGTAACAGAAACAATTCCGTGATTTACAAAGCAAAGTGCTAATGGTAAAAAACTATGTTCAGTAATGTTGTTGATATCAAGAGCATGTATTATGATTTGAACCGCTGTATAAGGCTTCGTGAAGGACAACTTGCAAGATTTTTTTAATTAAATATCCTTTTTGCGATCGCTTATTTGAGAGCTGCTAACGACACTGGTATAGTTTACAATTTAATATTCTAACAAGCACTTACTGCTCATGTCTTTAAGGTAAATAGACTGGGAGTTTTTGTTTTTAAAAAATTCATTACAAGCTCACTTCATATAACACAAAAATTTGCCATTTTTCAGGGGTGAATATGCGCAAAAAATCGAAACTACGAGGGAACATTATCGAGCCCTGCTTGAGAGGAGATACAACTCAACAGTTTGCAGCGAACAAAACATTGGTTATTGAGGAAATGAAAGATAATACCGAATATCGACAGAAATTTTATTATGGTTCGAATTTTCAATGATTTTTTTGCTCCAAGAACATCCAATCTGTGTTAGTAATATGGGATGCTAGCAGTGATATCCATTTTTAAAAAAATAGTTTGAATTATTAAAGTTTTTAATTTAAATTTAAATTTGTTTAAATGTAAATTATGAATTCACTCAATTTAAATGAAAAATTTTTATTGAAAAAGAGCAATTAAAATTGAAAAATATTTAAATTGCCAAAAAAAATTTAATAATTTCGGAAAAATTTAAATTGATGCCAATAATTTTTATAATTTTCTTGAACAATTTCAATTTAATTTTTTTTTAATGGGCATCACTGGATGCTAGGCATATAATTGGAGCGAATAGACAAATGAAACACAAATAACATAGCCAACTGACAGTTGGAAAAGAGTAATGAATATAAATGAACAGCAAAAAAAAACACTGACTTTGTTGAAAAAATCTCAACTGTCAAATTTCAAAGAAAAAAATAGATGCCCTTTAAGCTCTTTGGATTTAAAGAACAATTTATGATTGTCGATTTTTTGATAATATATCAATAGGTAAAGTTTTTCTTCCGCTGGAAATCTAAAAATCAAATTCCACTTTCGAAACTAGAAACCGTTCACGTTTTCTACGTAACTTTCAGCAGATTAATTTCAATTGAATTCAAAAAATGCATATATACTTCAGTGCATTCATCAATGCATTATTATATATGAATGCACATCTGTAGTTATTAGAGTATTTTTTGACTTTTCATGAAAAAAAATCACCACGACCTATATAAGTCTTCGCCACATTCATTACTCTTAATTATCAATTGGGCGAAACAACGAGATCCATCGTTGAACTCAATCAAAGAATTCCAGCCCAGACTCTCACCTCTCGCCAACCAACAATGAGTGATGCAATTTAACGGCAGCAACACAGCTGCAAAGAAAAATTATTAAGTGATCTTTTAATCTTGAGGGTTAAAATTTCAGAGTGGTTGTTTTACTTTGATGATATTAAAAGCCCGAATTTAGAAGACTGGTTTGTAAAGTTCTCTGGACACTATATTTAAAAAAACCATTAAGATAGTGTTGCTTAATAAAATTTCTTGAGAGATCACTGCATTAGTGGCATTCTCTGACTTTTTAAATACTTATTTATAGTCATCGTTATTAAGAATAACGGGTGCTTTGCAGGTAGCAAAGTTCTGAACACATAACTGAAAACTTAGGCTTTGCTTTCAAGTTTGCGTCGTTTTTTGTTCGCAGTATGTCGAGCGGATCAAAACGACAGCTTATAAAATGTGTAATTTAGTATGCATTTGTCAATTTTTTCTTCGACAAATAAAAAACAAGAATTTAACAAATCATTTTGAATTAACCTTTGAATTTAATGAAACTCAGATTCCTCAACCTACTAAATTGAGTGAGCCGTTGTCATATAAAACTTTTCAGCAATTAAAGCAAACGCCGTAACCGACCTGAACGCTCTAATCAATTTTTGCCTTTCAAACGACAGAAATTACGTTGACTAATCCGAAGAAACAAGTCGAAACTATTTAAGTCGCATAAAGCTGTTAGGCGAAAAAGAGGATAATATACTGTTAGACTAGTAAAGTTACAAATTACAGGAGCAAGTCAACAACGCTTGCAATAACAATGAAAATTTCTTAAACCTCAAGAAAAATCCGTGATGTGGCAACTAATCCGACAAAATATAAGCAGACAAACGAAAGATCGTCAATTCAATTTTCCCCTAAAAAGTTTTCAATTTTATACATACTGAAAAAAAACAAGCTCTGTTGGGATTCGAACCCCAGACTTAAGGGTGCAGGGCAGATTTAAGGGGGAGGGGTGGTGTACTTCTCCTCCCTCGGGGATTCGACCCCCTGCTGACCCAAAGGGTCCCCCTTTGTACTATTTTGAGGGAGGCGAAGCAATAAGCAGAATGGTCCAAGTGCAGAATGGGTCAAAGAGCAGAAAAATATTGAATTATATTGGTTTATACGGGCTAATTTATAAAACATTTACTAGAATCGACAAAAAACACCAAAAAAAACGAATAAATTAAGCATGAATTGACTAATTTTTTTAAAGTTTTTTGATTAAATTTTTATAAAAATTCTTGATTAAATTGCTCAATTTATGTATGAACTGTTCGTTGATTTTCTATTATTGACATTTCTGATAATTATTTTACCGATTAGCTTATAGAAGTTGATGTTTTTCTCTTTTTCTGCGCTTGGACCCATTCTGCTTATTGACTGGCCACCTATTTTGAGATATCCATATTTGTTGACGGACCCTAAAATTATTCCAGAGGCGCCTTTGGCGCCAATATATTCTAATTTTGAGGGGCGAGCGCGCCAAAAAAAACACGGTTTTTTGGTCAAAATTTTCCAAAAAAAGCCTGAAAACGTTTTTTTTTGGCGTGTTTTTCAAAAACTTAACCAAAACAGGGTCTTTTTAGTGCTTTGGAAGAGCTCAGAAAATCAATTTTGTCGACCTAAAAAAGATCGACAAAATTTTCGAAAATGTTTAGAAAATCCGCCCATGCCACCTCGAGAAAATCCGAAATTAGATCCGCCACTGTAAGGGTGCAAAGGCAACCGCGTTACCTCCGCATCAAGTGTGAGAGCCCCTGAAAGTTGTTTACGCAATTATGTCTAGTTCCCGATTACACAAAACTGGCTCTCGCAAGTGTTAAAATATTATGTTTTTATAAACTTCAAATTGCTTGAATTAATTTTCAAGACCCCATATCTTACAACTCCAATCTTGTAACATGAAAAAAACTTCAAGCAGAGTTACGTCTATCTTAAGTTGACGCAATTTCTGTTAATTACGCAATAAATAATCACCAAAGGATCCGTGAAGATTTTCGATCAAGCTGGTAAGTTCGCATGTAGAAGCGTAAGAGTTGGCTAGTAAAAGCTCAAAATAAGTTGAATTTTTTGTGTTGTGTAAATCAAACCATTTCAAAACTTTAATTTTGCCAGTCCGTTTATAAAAAGTTTCAGATGACTCACCTGGATTTTTCCGTCTAGCCGACATGATGACTGAGGCTTTTAAAACGGAACACTGATACCAGATTGACGAATCTGCTCTAATTTTTAAATTTGCTAGTAGACTTTATTTCTACGCCAACCAATGCAACTCTCAGCTTGAAAATCTGAATATGCTTTGTTCAACTAACTCATAAAAATGGTATAAGCAACTGCTTTGCGTTGCTTAAACTGTGATAACTTTTCTAGCATATTTAGTCATCAAGATTAATTCAGGTAGACAGACTTGAACTAATTCTAATCTTTACCTGTCCATTAAGAAAACAAATAAATTGTTTTCTGAGTTTCTTAAAAGACAGCTTCTTTTGCAAGTTTCATGAAAAGTCAATCACTGAAACGATAATTTAAAAGCTACTGAGCTGTTTGATTCATTCTTGACCAAAACCTAAGCTTTATCTTTTGATGGCTAAATAAATCGGGTCTTCTCGATGTTCAAATATTAGCTTCTACACGAAAATTATCTGGAGTTGAAGAACATTCAATTCAATGAAAATGACCATTGACAACTAGTATTAACCAATCAACATAGGTCATCGCAGAATTTTTAGTTCTTGTAGCCACGACTGGCTCTTCGGCCTCGAGCACGTTCGAACTTCCTTCCTTTTGACTTAACGTAAGGCTTCGTGTGACTTCCAGGTGTTCCAGGGGCCGGTCCGAAATGCTTCTGAGCCTCACGAGAATTCCTGTGTCCTTGCATCAGAACAGTTTTCTCTCCTTTAGGAGATCGCTGAGCAAGGACATCGAAGGTAATGATTTCTCCGCCAGCCTCCAAAATTCGCTTTCTTGCAGAGGCGGTCACGTGAAGAGCGCAAACTTTGAGTCCCTTGGGGATCTCATATCTCCGTATGTCATCGGTCAATGATCCCACAACTACAGCAGTCAAACCATGCTTGATGGCGCTAACTGGCTTTGCTTCTAAACATTTTCCAGATTTTTTTCTTATTTCAAATTCGTTCAAAATGTAATAACCGATGCTTCATTTCTCCTCATATTTTTAAGGATGGGGTGCTTAGAAAAAACAAAACATTATATGATTCTGCTTCTAGACTTACCTTTCCCTGATAAATCACATTTTGCCAGATAATTGCACGTGCATTAGCCAAAATTTAATATATTGCTGAACAAACAACTATCAAAAGGAGAGGTATCTTCCACATTTACGGCCGTATTGGAAATGATAGGAGAAAATGATAGGTAGGATTTTAGATACGGTACAAAAACCCCCAGTTAATCTTGAGTTCGACAACGTATTGTTTGTCCTGTAATCAAAACTTTCTGACAATTTACCCTTTCCTGAAGGGGTCACGCGGGTCCGCAGCATAACTCTTATCAATCTTTTTAGTGACATGGGCGGTCTGAACCTTCTCGCCATGCACAGCCTCTTTAGCACAATTCGATTGAATTTGCTCTGCGTTCTTCGACTTAGAAATTTGTAGAGCTGAACTAGCAACCTCAAGTAGTTGTCATCACTTTTCGGGTCAACTCGTTTCGCCTTGCGGTCGAATCGGTGGTCAAGGTCGATACCCATTTTAATTCAAGTCTGAAAGCAAACTACTACTACTCATAAGCCACCACAGATAATTTCTGTGAGCAAGTAGTCCTCTCTTTACAGATTATTATGGTGACAATTTCCTGGGAACGGTTTGTCAACGGTTTTACTACTGACGAAACAAAAATTGCGAAGACTTTCTTATGACCCAGAACAAGTATCCCTTATGACAAGAAAGCTACCAAGAATCAATAAATTACATGAGAACTAAAATAAGCTTCGCGCTCCTCGGGAGCTCTATACTTTGCATAATGGGGTGCAAATCGCTGCGCAAAGTTCAAATTGTCGACAACTCTAAAAGCGCAATTGTAGAGGTAGGACAGCTAAGATAAATTAACATTATGACTATGCATTTAATGCTGATATATGACGTCATTGATAATGATACAATGCTGATATATATGCATTTTTAAAACGCTGGTGCACTGATCGTAATTAAACGAAGGGCCCCTTTTGTAATTTACTCTTTTTTCTTAAAAATTACATACTGACAAATTTTGGTGACACGGGCAACATCTGATTGGCCATTTTAAAGACATATGATTGCCTTGATTCCCAACCATCTGACTCTTTACTTCCATTCGCGTATTTATTCGCCAAATTTATGAAACTCCAATGGTTTATTGACTGAATGAAAGTAACATTCGCCCGGAAGATACATATCGACGGAAAATAAAACTAAGTCCCAAGACGACTGGCTAACGTCTAAACAGAGCTTTACATGCTTTTAACCGTCTCTACCAAGCCAGTACTTTCGGTGGTCTTTCTAACATCGGGTCGACAAAAACGTTACTGCTTTCGGCTTCGGTCAAAACACTCAAATTAACTTAATTACATGCAGAAATAGTGAGCTCATGGCTGGGTCTCAGTATCCCCAGACCACGAGGTCACTCCTAAAAACAGGGCTACGACTATTTATTGAATTAATATTGTTTTTGTTCAGTAGATAAAAATCATCATCTCCATCGAAGATGGATCAACCCTCTCCCCCAACTCCTAGCTTCTCATCTTAGCAGAACGAATTCAGATGTTAATTAAATTCAATTCAGGACATAATAGGGAAGCTAAAAGTTTATATAAGTTAATAAAAGTTCCAGCCCGAGACCCCTCCGGATTCCTAATTCCGGGGAAATAAGGCTCTTATTCTCCTTCCGGAAGGCTGGTTTTCCACCCTTCACTGTTGTTCGCAACGGCCTTGCAGCTATTGTAGCGACACAATAGTTGCAACTCGGAACGGTCTCTGCTACTTCTGCAATTCGTCGTTGTTTTTCAAGCACAATTCTCGTTGTTCACGCTATCGCAACTAATGTTGTTGTGTTTTTCTTCCGGTTTTCTGCCAAAATGACCGTTTCTGACGTTTCTCAGAAATATGACGTCATACTTCGAATTTTCAAAATTTTAAAACACCAGAATATCTTGACCTTCACCGTTTGACTAATCGTCCCAATAACGTCGTTAATCGCTTAAAACCGTCAATTCGGAAGGTTCGCTGTTAAAAACTCGAATATGCTGAATGTGCGTTTTGGTCCATTCTGGTCGAATGTCACAGAAATAATAAAGGACTAGTGAAATAAGGGAGTTTTTGAGAAAAAGTAAATTTCTAACAATTTCGCAACTATGTGCATGGTCAAGTATTAGTGGCATTCTTAATAACATTTTTCTTATATGCCAAAGCTGTATAGATCGAAAGAAAAAAGATTCCTTGTTAAAACATATCGCAAACTTCAGAGAGAACACTGAAGAAAAAGGACTAAAACAGGAAGTTGAAGAAATGAGAACCGAAATCAAAGATAACAATTTATCGATAATTACCTAAATAAAAAAATGAAAAAGAAAATGGATGAAAATTGGCTACTCCCGCCCTCCTTCCGTACCAAAACCCACAAATAAGCAAATGCATCAAACCAAAAAACCGACAAATCAACAAAACTTTGACGGAATAAGGTTAAAGTTTCGATGCAACCCCGCACTAAAAACAAACAATAGCCGTTAAAGATACTACCATCATCTCAAGCAAGTGAAATATGTCACGAAACAATTGAGAGTAACTTGCAATTTCACTGATTTAAAACGACTACAAAATTTTATTGAAGGGAAAGATCTCACCCTAATTGTCAAGATTGACGGTGACTATGCAAAACAGCTAATACTCATGTTACTTACCAAAATGAAAGACTACAAAACACCCGTTTTCCGAAGTAAAAAATTAAATCCAGAGGATCAAGCTGTTGAAAAGACACCTCCTGCAAAAGCGCAGAGAAATGATAACCAATAGTATCAAAGCAAGTGAAATAAGAATATGTAACCTCAAATTGCTGCAGCAGAAGGACACTCAAACTTTGTTAATTGTTTAGCAATAGAAAATAACTGGGACATCCTTTGTTTAATAGAGACATGGCTATCCAATGAAATACTTGAAGAGAGCCTTTTCCTAAATGACTACACGATTCTGACAAATGATAGAACTACTGAAAATTGCAAATTGAAACATGGAGAAGTGCTCATAGCCATCAAAAGCATGCCTCACGAACGAATTTTTACTGAAACAAAAAAATGAAAATGTTGCAATCAAAGTTAAATCATAAGATGACTCAGCATTAATATGTTGTTTGTATATTCCCTACAGGAATTGTGACCTAATCTTCTACTGTATCCCTGATAGAAGAAATTATGACATATGCGAAAAAAAAGAAAATTGTAAATTAGTCATACTCACGAGAGATATGAATTTCGAGTGCTTTAATCATGACATTATACTCGCAGAATGATTATAAAAACAATTTTCTTGAGTGCTTATCGGAATTAAATTTTCATGAGTCCCTAAAACAAAAAGAGAACAACCAGTTAGATGTGTTGTTAACAAACTATATAAACATAATCGTCAACCGATCTTGTGGCAACGAATTTATTAAAAGCTCCAACACGGACCAGGAAGCCTTTGTTGTTGCACTGCAACAAGAAACAGAAATTAAGCACAAAAGCAAACAGGAAAAGTTTGCTTTTAACAAGGTAGACTTGAAAATCTCAAACTACTACATAGAAGAGCACCCTTTTGATCCTGTAACAGTCGCCTACTCAAGTCACATATGAGGCTATAGAAAAATAGGCCCTATAACCATTGGCTCAAGAGTCAGGAACACTATCTCTTGTGTTTTTCTACCTCGAATTGTCGGAGCCAATTCGGTTCACTTGCCACATGAGACTCAAACCATTGTTACAGCTTAAAGATCACTACCAAAATACCCCCCCCCCCCACCCTAGAAAATAAGAAAGCCTCCATACTTAGATCTCAAAATACCCAAAACACGCGAACGCCGTTAAAAACAGGGTCCGAACAATCCGTATAGTTACTTTTCATTAGACAGTGGAACTTTGATCCATTTCAGATAGATCAACCTAAAACTCGCCTTATCTCAACATGACAATCATAAACACACTCAAGAAAAACAAATTGGGTACTCACATACAGGCACACTCTAAAATTTGGGTAAATAAATCAATAAAAAACTCCAGAATGACCAAGGAATTAAGTTTTGACTCGAGGAGTTTCAAATTAACAAGTCCCAGCTTGAGAATCGAGTTTTAACTTGAGATATAAGTTTTTGTCGCTGGACCATTGAGAAACTTCAGTTGTCTACCTTTCACCCTGGTCCACTTCCAATTTGCTTTTTTATTGTTCGTAATCACTCTGCCTTCTGTTTCGAACAAGACAGCTCTACTCTGGTATATTTCTATGTCTGAAAATTGCGAATAGCAATTTCCCTCTGCTTTTTTGACCACTTTCCCACGATTGTAAATCGGTTCTTCCAATTTTTGTATTTTCTCGTTTTCAGTTGTCGCGAGAAACTTGAACATGACATGTCCAATTCGAATTTTTGAAAAATTTCATCTCAACCCAAAGTTACGTTTCTTGTGTTGCTGAAGGTCAAACTTCCAAACATGACCGACTGGCACATCCCTATTGCTATAGTAGCATTGATGAACTAGCAAAATAATGATACGAATGGCTTGATCGAATGTTAACCGAAAAGGTTCCCTAAACAACCAAAACAACCACACACAGATCGAATCTCCCTCCATGGGTTGAAAAGAATTCTCACTCCTCTTCGAAATCATATCAACTTTTAAACGGAAAATGTCGAAGAAATCTTCTCTCAAAAGAATTATCAAACTTAGGAAAAGGAGAAGAGACTGAAAATGACGCTAAACGAAGATCAAGCAGAGTTTGATAGTAAAATTTTTCGAGGTCAATGATTCTCTGATCTTCAAAAGTGTCTCAAATTGATGCACAAAAGCAGCAAGTACCCCGTGACTACGACTTACAGAAATCAGAAAACACATGAGGACGAGCAAAAGTGTCAACTTTTTAGTGAATTTTTTCCAATGTGTTCCTTAAAAGTAGTCAAATAACGATAAATTGTTACGATAGACAAAAATTCAATAAAATCGAGATCAATGAATTAAATATAACAAAAATTGGTACAAAGCTACAAACTTATAAGGCATGTGGCCCAAACCGGATAGGAAACACATTGCTCAAAAATCTACCATCTTTGTCCAAGTCATTATTATCGATTTAAAAAAATGCCCTAAATAAAGGCTTCTGTCCATCCTATTCGAAAATAAGTGAAACAATACCAATACTTGAGGACCAGAATAAAGCAATGATTGAACAGTATCGATCCATGATTCTTTTATGCAGCATATCAAAAAGCCTGGAAAAACTTATTTTGATGAGCTGTATGACATTGTAAAAAAGCAACTAGACCAATCGCAACACGGATTTAGAAGACATCGGTCAGTTGTTATTCAACTACCTTTGTTTTTAGACATTCTATACAAAAGAATACGATGAAAAGGAAAATTAACTTTATGTGTTATGTCTTGACTTCAAAAAAAACTTTTGATAGTGTTGCACACAATTTGCTGCTCCAAAAAACTGAAAAACTAGACAATGGAGGTAATTTTCCTACAATAGTTGCTAGTTACTTAGCTGATCGCCAACAAAACGTTAAAATATATTACTGCATTTCTGAAACAACGCCTGTCAATAGTGATGCAACTCAAGGTTCATTACTCAGCTCGCTACTTTTCATAATATATGTGAACGACCTGTCAAAGGAAGTGACAGAAATTGAAGTGTTCGGTTATGCGGATGATTTCAATCTTGTAACTTCGATGCCAGAAAAAATACAGAAAGATCTATCGAAAGTGGAAGATTGATGCAAAGCTAAAAAAAATGAATTAAACCAAGGAAAATGCGATATCTTACCAAAAAAAACAGAAAGAAGGCGTGAAGCTTGACTTCAGGTTGAAATCAAAATAGCTTTCTAAAACAACCCAACGAAAGGACTTTTGATTAATCATGGCCAGCAAACTATCATGGAAACCAAATGTCGAAAATAGGTGTAATAAAGCTTGGAAAGCGTTCTATTTCCTGAAAAGATACATCTACTCTCCGGCTGCTAAAAACACTAAGCTAAATTCGTACGTAGGATATGTAATACATGTAATAATTTATGTGTCAACAGCTTGGTTCGTGAACAAAACTGAAAGTAAAGAAATAGAACGTGTCCAATCGAAAGCAACTAGTTGGATAATGGTCAATTGGGATGAGAGCTATAAAGAAAAACTAACTGAATTGAGACTGCTCCCATTATCGTATTACTTCGAACTAAATGATCTGTTAATGCTAGTATCAATGTTGAAAGGCGGCTACAACATCGAACTACCAATAAAATCAAATACAAAACCCATAAACAAGAGAAAAAGATCTAACATCGATAACAAAAACTCGAATAATAAAGGCTGCCGAAAATTTTTGGAAGAGAACCGGTCAATTAATGAAAATAATTCGAAAAAAAGGACATATCGACCTCGAACAAATTGACAAACCATACCTAACGAAATTATACTGAAATTAATTCAACAGAGATTACTCTGAAGTCAATTTATATTTCTGGGTTTTTATAAGCAACTCTGGACAATGCAACCCGGTGCAAAAAGTCAGCTCGGCCGTCAAGTGATGGGCGCAAACTCTTGTGTAAAACACAGAAGCTTAAACTCTCTCTCTGTCTCTCTCTCCCACTCAAAGGACTAGTAAAAAAAAGGTGTTTTTGAAAAAAAAACTTCTAATGTTTTCGCAAAAAATGTGCATGGTCAGGATTTTCATTAAAGATTATTGGGTTTAAAAAAATACAAATCAGATGACCTTTAAAAACATTCGACTAGATTAAAAACACTCTCCAAAATGTTTGAAAGATTTTAAATTAACTTGATGGAAGTTTCTGAGTCAAAACTTTGAATAGAACAGTAAGTTTTCGAATGAAAAACCCTTAAAGTTTTCTGACCAAAGTGTCAACTCCTTGCTTCTAAACACATCGCGCGTGTTCAAGCGCGGTTTCTCTTTGCTGGTAAGTATTGCCGCCCGGAAGTACATACCGATGGAAAATTAAGCTAGATACTAAAACGACTGGCTAGCGTCCAAATAGAGCTTTGCGTGCTTTTAACCGTCTCTACCTCAGCCAATTGGTGGGCTCCCACAGCGCCGAAAATTCACAACGCCAAAAATTATGAAGCTATTTATAGTGCCGAAAAACTAATAGCTTTTCACAGCGCCGAAAAAATTTAAGCTATTCACATAGCAGATTGATTGTTTTAAATACATATCTGACAAAAAAATAAACGTAAATTTTACCAAATCCAGGTGATCAAGTAGTTTTACCGCCGAAGAGCAGCGAAGTTGAAAGAATACTAGACTGACTTGAAGGAAACTTGGCGCAATCAATTATATTTAAAACAATTGTAATTGACTAGAAACAAAAAAATTCGACGCTGTGAATAGCTTTTTTACTTTCGGTGATATGAAGAGCTATTTAATTTTCGGCATTGAAAATAGGTTTTAACTTTTTGGCGCAGTGAAAACAAACCAGTCAATTTAATGTGGTTCTCGTAACATCGGGGCGACAAAGTTGTTACTGTTTAAGGAGTATTAGCCGAGCAAACTAATTTAACTCACATGTGAAAATAGCGAGCTCATGGATGAGTCTCAGCATCCCCAGATCACGAGATCGAACCTAAAAACAGCACTGGAACCCAAATATTATAAAACTAATGTTTTAATATTGTTTTTGTACGAAAAAGAAAAACATGTTATCCATCCGAGATGTATCGAGTTTTTACCTTAATTATACACAAATAATAAACACAAAATTGATTATACTAAAATAAATTCAAAACATAATTCAAAACAAATTTAAAAAAACAACTTTCCCAGTTCGATGTGAGGTCCTTCCAAGTTTCTACTCTTCAGCGAATAAGCTCGTGCTTCCATACCGGAAAAATTGCTATCTTGGCTTCTAGCCATCCTGATTGGTGGAAAACGTCCAGCAACGATTATAACTGTAAAAGCGTTGCAACACGAAGAGCTTCTTTGGTATTTATTTTCTTGATCGTTGCTTATTCTTGCTGTTTTTAATATCTTTTGTCTTGTTTTTGGCAGCAAAATCCATGTTCTTATTTTTGCGCTTTTTCAGGTATCGCAGAAAAAAACTGTTACAAGCAACTCACGCTCAATTGAAATCTTTTATAATTTACTACTTCGGTTACTTCTGACCTTCATTTTTCGGTCTAAAACGCAAAAAGCGTCGTTAATTGGCATACTCGAAATGTACCTAAAGTTTTTTCTCTAAATAATTCATCCTTTTTGGTTCTTCGCCCAGATAACGTCACTAATTAAATTTTGAACGTATCCTGCAATCAAAAAAATGTCGGCATCTTGGTCGGATGGCATATACTACACGGACAGCCCGATCACTGCCCTCATTGAACTTGAAGTAACTCATGCCAAGACACTTAGTTATTCAAAATCAAAACAAAAACGTAAATTTATCTACATCAAATCAATCCACTACGTGCTAAATGTAGCATCACACCACGTCGCTTTAGTCTTCTAACTTTCTCATTTATCTGTTCTATGAGGATATGTTCTGAAATAATATATCTCATCTGTTTCCAACGGCATTTCTTGAATTGAAACTTTTTCTCCTTTGTTAAAAATTGTTGAGACGCAGGAGGCTCCGGCAAATCATTAAAATAAAGCTATGCTAAAAAGTCTCATCTCTTCTGAATTTTTGGTCCTCAAAAAATCAAATTAGAAAATTAAGTGACTAGAAAGATCAAGGAAAGAGTTGCCTTCTTCGAGAGAATTTTCAAGTTTCATCATATCACCACAAAGTGAACGGTTCTCTTAGTTGATTAAAAGCAATGATGCAGGCCAGAATACTTTTAACATCTACACCACCCACGTCTCTATAAATAATTGACTCGAACAAAATCACAACGCTTCATAATTGCGGCAATTTTAAAACAAAAAAAAACGGATTCTTTCATCAAGTTTCATTTTAGGCTCAGTCAGCTTGGTTGCTCAATTGAGTTTTTCAGACCAAAAGCACTTTTTAAGTTCTCTGTTCTCCTCTTTGTTGCTCTCTGTGTGAATCTTTTTTTTATTCTTTGTCGTTTAGAAGTTCTAAAATGTTCAAATTCAACAAATCGTCTTTTGCTTAGGGGTTTTCGTTTGTTATCAAAATGTCATGTCCTCTTCTTGTGACATCGACTCTGCACTCTCGGTCTCGGCTTCATGCAGCACGTCTGTAGCCATTTTTACACCGTTGGAGGAAATCTTTCACCACCTCTAGACTTTTAGAATCTATTTGCAAAAGGGTACAGATTTACAGTAGTTTCTCTATCCCTGCTGAAGCTGTTGTGAAGAAACAACGTCCCGTTTCTTTCTAGGTCTTCTTTCAACATTTATTTTTTCTCTCTGCCGACAAATCTATTGTTTCTGATGTTCATTTACACTTCAATTGCTTCTCTCCATTTTTCGAAATTTTTCTGCTCGGTCTGCAATACTTCCAGAATTACTTCTTAACTGATGTCCCTAACCATCTCATGCGCTTTTTCTAGGTTCATTAGAGACTCTAAAGAATTAAACATGCTGACGAATCCTACTGCAGTTACAAGACTCACTTCAGTTCCTTCAGGACAATCTGCAACATATTTTGTTTCCGTTTTCATTTTCATCGTCTAATTTCAACACAATATCATAATATGCTTATGCTGCTTTGCCAGTGTCTTTACGCAGTCAAGACCTCATTAAATGGTATCTTCCAGTCCACAAAATTTCATCACACAGCTACCAGGTTCGATCCAACAGCCACTGCTTGTTCTTAACTAAAATAGCAATCACGTATATCTTAATAAATGAAAAGTTTGTAAGTCATTGCGACAATTCCAGACACATAGTGGTACAACTTTTTTCTGATTGGTTCACAAATTTCGTTGGAATTCACAAGTAACCCCATAGATTTTTTGAGGACCTGAGTTCTTTTGTCGGAGAATCACCTAATTTTATCTATCTTCCTCAAAGTTTCCAATGGTTTTTTCATTTTCACCCTCAATGGTTGGCTCTGATGTACATCCACAAGTGCCTGTAAAAGCAGCTTTCGTTTTGACTCGTGGCCTTCGTTCAATACTTCCGCGCGGGGGGTAGCTAGCACTGGTTCGAGAGATGATCAAACATAAATATGATAGATCAGAGAGCGTCTCTACGCTTTCCGATTGGCATTGCTGCTGGTTCATCAATCATCAAGTCTCCTATATGCATCATTAGGAGCATTTTCACATCTTTTGAAAATCTTTTTTCCTCTGAATCATACGAATCCGTGGTCAGTCGCGCCAATCACCAAGCGAGTCGAGGCTGCAAGTCTGAACTCAGTCCTCACATACGGCACAGCTATTAGAGCACGAGCAGCGTAATTTCTGAGTAAAGTAACAAAACTGCTCTTAAGCAAAGTAACAAATTGATCCAATGAATCTTGCCGATGAAGCCAGTATTCCATATGAATTTTGCTTCTTCTTCACGTCTTTGATAATTTGATAATGCCGCCAGGTAACACTCCGTGGCTACCTATTCTCCAGAGCTATTAGGTGTCCTATCGCTGATTTTCTGATTTTCATCATTTCAATGTATCCACCAGTGGGCCCATCGATACGGTCAACCCACCGGAGTTTGATTTCCTACAAAGCTTCTTTCCCATAGTTCATCCTAGAAGTTTTGAAATCCTTCAACTTTCTTTTGCCACTCTGGCCCAGGATCTCCATTTTCAAGGTCGCTTCAGTGAGAGTGCGGCCACTCTTTTGTAACTAGCAGGTTTCAGCCTTGTCAAAAGGATTGGCAGTACCATCACTATTTCCGTCAATTTTGAGGCGCTCTGCAATCCGTCATCACCTTATCCTTTGGTCCTCTGCATTTTACACTCGTTTTATTTTTCAATAGGTTGGCAGTGTTTGCTGAACATTCAGAGTTCAGCTCCATTTTTCCCGATTTTTTAACATGACGCTGCTGCCCAATATCATTTTATGTCATTGTTTTTCTCACTCACTAACTTCCAGTTAGAGATACACTACTTCATCGCTGTTTTCTTGATATGCTGATTTAATGGGGTAGTTTGCGTCACTCTCATCCGTGGTGGAATTAATGAATACGTCACTTTTCCTTCCCTCACTTTCATCCAATTTATAGCAAAAATCAAGCATCAATGTCCATACAGACCTGTATTCAGCACTGATTGGGTCCCGTAGCACTGTACTACTGACCAGACCTCTACCATGAAGCACGCTCGGTTCATTTCACAGCAAGTCGTGTTTTCATAATCGCAATGATGAACTTCCCATTCGCCTTCAGGCAAAAATTTTAGGATAGATACTCTGGCTGCATTATCTATTTTTATTTTGCGAGTTGATTCAGTCAATAGTTTTTTGTTGCTGTATCGAATTTTTAGTAAGATTACTCTCCGACACGTAATAAATTGCATTCAAAAAGGCCGAGAGAAGTTCCAGCATGGAAGATTCCTACTCTTCTGGTTCTGTCGATCCAGCCACTCTCTTCGCATCGTCTTTTTCATCAATCAGACCTGATTCTGCACCCACTAAGGCTTTTTCATCGTTGTCTTTTCCCGTTTGACTGGGATACTGATCCATTGGTTCTTCTGTTTGAACCTTCTCCTGATTTTTGTCTTCACCTGAATCACCAACTGGCTTTGATATGAAGGTACCTGTTGGTCAAAGTCATTATCCTCGGTAGGGAATTTTGGCACTATCAGCTTTGGCAGTTTTGTTCTTCGTGCATTTTGACAACTTATTTACAGCATCAGGGTGCGAGAGCATCTCTAATTAACAAGCTTCCTGTCGCTATGATTTCTGCCCTGAAATTCGAGACAATTAACGCAGCTTCTTGGAGATTATTTTTTTCCTCACAACATATGGCCTGATGCTCAGCTTAACCCAGTATTCCTTTAACCTTTCGGGCCTGGGTAGGGCGCTATTGCTCATCATCCTCCTATTGGATTACTCCAAGTACGGAAATTGTGTATATTGCAACACGGCAGCTTTCTTCCCGACAAAAAACGGATCCATCGAATCGTTTCATATGCTCTTAATCTAGGTGCGTGCACTGCGAAGCCTGCTCCGAGCAACAATCTCCGAATGTGAGAATTTTCTGGTATTTCCTAGGGCAACTTGTTGAAGTTGATACATACTCCCCTTATCAATACCAGAAGATCAATCCTCATAGCCAGGAACACATCTGTGAACAGTTGTGTGCCGGCCACAATGCGTCGCACATCCTCATCTCTTTCAACTCTTTCATCTTCTCGGATTCCAGAACGGTTTCGGTAGGATATACTGTTTCAGTGCGTGTCTTCCGTGCCGTCTCATTGTTTAGGAGGCCGTCATTCTTCGGAAACCAAATTTCTTCACAATCTATGGCACCTGTTTTTGGTACCGAGTCAGGTTGATGAGTTCTCTCAATCTGCCGTAAGGCATAGCGATCAGTGTCAGTAGACCGTCCGATCGGAGTTTCTGCATTTCTTCTGTCAATAGCACGGCAGGTCCCTTCTTGAAGCTCCCGCTCCAAATGTCAAGAAGAATGCCAGGATCGATCAGTTAGTTTCTGGATCTGTTTCTCGAATAACCTAGGTCCAGAGCGCTTACAAGGTCGTCTTGATCATTCTGCCCACGATTTCAGTGGAATTCTAATCTTCTTCCTCCGCTAGTCTTAACTCCTTCAGGATGTAACCATGAATCTTGGCAAGCATCGGTGGAACTCGCTTGAAAGCGTCCTTACCCAATGCCGCTACTCCGCGAGTCAAGAGCAACCACTTGCTTGCCTCTGGCTTCTTTCAGAGAATTGGAGCCTTCCAGTTGAGCTTCAGACTCTTCGGCTTTTTGCCTTGTCATTGCTTCTTCGTTAACCTAGTTCTCGCTGAACCAAAAGTCGTTAGGCATGACGATGATTGCCTGACGATCGTTAAGTGTTTATGACCTCATTTTTAACTTCTACTGAATCTCGACAGCTCCAACCCCGAAACTTCATCCAACACTAGCATGCGTAGCGAGTGCAGCACATGCTAATATTGGATGAATTCATCTCATAGCGTTGGAGATATCAGGCCACACTGCCGGAAATCCCTAAGACTTTTCTGGTCCAGTTCTCTAAGGCTGTTGAGGAGACCTCATTGTGAGGCGGATCGTTGATGACAGTAAAATAATCAGGTTCTCTTCCGTTTGCTTTTGAACTCCTATGGTCATTGCCAGAGATTGCATCCAATCCAGGTCAGCTCATGCTACCATTATCACATCAGGCCAAAATTAGCATCTGATCCTGATGAGAATAATTTTGAGGTTCTTAGGTACTCAATCACTTTTATTTTTGCTGTCTTTAGTTCAGTCTGGTCGTGAGCGGAAAAAATGGACTCCTGTATCTTGAATTTCAATTCGACGTTACGCTGTGTGTCGCCTTCCTGCTCCACTAGTTTTCGAATTGCCCTCTCTTTCCTAACGTGTGTGGGCGGTGCTCTCACTTGATTGAGCATCTTCACAAAATTTCCGGTGGGACTCTCTGCTTTGAAAATCTTCCTGGTCTTTCATCTCTCCTTTGTTTATCATGGTTTACCCTCCCGTCTTGCACTGATCAGACTTTGACCGGACTTTTTGTGTTGCTCGAGGGCAGTCCCTTGAAATCGGCCAGTCTTAGGGCAGTCGTCGAGCTGAAATTGACTTTGGCTGCAATCAACCAATCTATTCCTTCAATCGAATATGTGCCCCTGACGGATAAGTTCGCACCGCCCAGCATTCGCACAGTGTTCGCAGCAAAGCTGATCGTTTAAAAATTTAGTTGCATCAGATCCAGTTTGAAGATATGCCAGGGAGAATATATTGGTCATGACAGTATTAAAGAGCCACGATCTAGGCGCCGTTCCAATCTAGTCATCGTTGTCTCAGATCTAATTAAAGTTCCTTGAGTTTCTGTCTAATTCACTGGATCCAATCTAAGTCTTTTTAGGTCTTGAATGTATTGTCCTCCTAGTGGGACCTTCACCCAGTCATTCCATTGCATCTGATTTCTGTCCTTGATTAATCGAGCTACGTACTGTTTGTGCCACGTTTTCAGTCTAGTAGGGACAAAGGTGGAGGTGGCTCGTATGTTCGTCCCTTCTTCAGCATTCAAAACCCATGTTTTTTTTCTTTCGTTCCTGGAAGACATGGTTCATCCAGACTTGCATTCTATAGTATCAAAGTAAATGCCGTCGAGTATAAATCTTGACTGATTCAACGCCTTCAACACATATGGCAGATCCATAAACACTAATCATCCAGGCTTGCGGCTTGCCAGATTACGCAAGTTATTTTTTCGTCTCAAGGTGGTTTTTTTCATTCGCCTACGCGTAGTACCTAGGTGTGATCTCATATTCATCGGTATGGTACATATCGTTAGCACTGAATATTGGAATTTAAGGGACCCTGACTTTTCTTCCCATCGCGGTTCTTCCGATTCCGGAGTCCTGGACACGTTGTTGGCGCCCACTGAGATTACCACGCTGGGAATTCTTTCAGGATTCAGCAGATCAATGATCCTGCAAAACTGGGAGACGGTGGCGCTTCCAAACGCCATCACTGTAGTTATCCAGGATATCCTTATGTTCTGTAGCACCCTCACCAGTCTGTTGCATATTATCATGTTTGAGGTACCACGGGGCGTCTGCTGTTAGTTCAGCTCTAGAATCTATGTCGAATCGTAGATACACGCTCCTGGGTCAGGGGCTGTCATCTTTCTAAAATGTTTTCTGATCTGGTTTTTCTTAGACATATCAATCACGCGAGACATTTTTTTCAAAGCATTATCATTATGCGACCACTGGAAATTTGTTCTTAATCTGCAATTGTCGCGGTCCTGGCCTCAGATACAATCGTAGCCGTCGGAGAGAGTTCGACTCTGTCTATGTCGTCAATGGTTCTATAGGGTGCTGTCAGCCCGCAACCTGGCGCATTCCTTTGCGCCACGATACGGACAGCTGCTTAAACCAACTCCATCTTACTTCTCTAACCATGTAGCCTCCCATGGTATCAATCGTATACGTAATTGTCAAAATTCCTGATCCTGACGAGACTTAGATCTCCGGCGTTTGGCTCAGTTCTTGTGGCATCAGCACTTCTACAGGTGGGTTCATTTTAGGGACGTCCCTCTCACGAACCGTACGTTCCGTCTGCTTCAACCGCTAAGTCCTTCCTTGTGTTCCTTTTTCTGGCGCTCTATTAATTTTTCGTGTATTTTGCAGCTCTCGAATAGTCTTCTCCACATGGCTCTCTCTTCTCGAGTCCCGGCCAACTCCCTCCTTGCTCTGTCCGGTTGATTTCCTTTCTCCGTGAAGTCTTACATCGTGTCATTTGTTTGCACTCATTCTCTACTCTTGACCTCATCGACGGCACGGCTACTCTTCGTTGTGACTCGGACGAGGCTGCTTCGCTACTTATTTCCGGATGTATCGGTTGGTGCGTTCTCCTCAAGTCATTCCGAGGTCTGGTGGGGAGAGGCATCTAACCTGGCTGGTGTGTCCATGCACTCCCCAGCCCAAGTCACTTCCTCTCTTCCACCTCATTCTTGCAAGTTCGCACTTCTTGTTATCCCAGGCGGTCTTCAACAAGACTTACGTGGGGCTGTCCCTACGGTTTTCAGGCACTAAGTTGTTCGTTAAGGCAGCCGTCAGCATCACTACCTCTGGGTCGGCCAAAGCAAAGTCCCGCTCCCTTAACCCGCCATAGTGCTCATCTACGGCTAGTCCAATATATGCTTCTGCCAAATCCATTAGGTCATCAAGTGGTTCAATGTGGTTTTATAGTGATGATTGACTAACGACTGTTCTGTTATTGAGGTGATTTTTCAAATTCAATCACAACCTAAAAGCTAGGGCGCAGTTTAACCATTATGACTGGATAGCATCAATTTTCTTTTCAAATTAAATTTTTTTAATAAACAATCGAGTTGAAAGACTTGTTCTCCAGATGTATTTAAATTAAAATTCAATCTATAATTTGGAAGGTGAACTGAGAGTGGACAGTCCTTACTTTGGATCCTTTCCTGAGGTTAGTTGTCCGGAAAACCATGGTCCATATCCTACCCGAGTACATAGCTTTTTTTTATAACACAAAAAATGACCTAATTTTCCTGAAATCTAACAAATTACCAAAATTTTTTATGGCCTAAGCACTCATATCCTTTTGTCCTCTATATCACACATTCTTTTCAATTGTAAAACTTCTTTTATAAGTACACTTCGATGTTGGTGTCTAAAATGACTTCATGTATTAGCGCATGCATTTTCTGCGGATGCAAACGTCCTCTGTTTCGGTCGAGCTCTTTTTCTCACTCTCCACTAGTAAGTCTCTGAACCTAGTCAGAGATGAAACCAAGTCCTCAGAGTCTACGCGATGCTCTCTGTGTGCCTCGTCGCCGACAAGCATAAAAACTTTCCTGTTTGTTGTGAAGCCGCTGTTGGCAAAGCTGCCAAGCCCTCTATTCCTGGATCTATAAAACTCTATGTCCTTTGGTTCTATAAAACTCCTTAATCTTTTTTCTCTTCTGAAGACGGCTGCTAATGCTGTCCTGAAACTCATATCCGCGGTCTTGGTTTTTGCACCTGTCCTATCTGTCAGTACAAAAGCACCATCAGTGAGTGTTATCCTGCTTGAGTTTTTACGTAGCACGTTAAAGTATGACTCCACTAACATTTTTATATCCGTTTTCCATAGCGTCTCTCGCACTTTTTTCTTCATTGTGAGTAATTTGAACCCCCATTCCTTGGAAAAAAGTATTCAACGACGTCTCTGTCGACTGCATATCCGGTTAGGGTTGAACGCAGGAACGGAAAGTGGTCATTCCGGGGCCGCACAGGAGGAATCATGTTTGTCATTCGAAATGTAATTCATCCTTCTGCTATCTACATCCGGAAATGTCACACTGGTCATCCTGGGGTCTGATGTCATTTCAACTAATCACTCCAAGGCGCGAAGGTTAATCAGATCTTGATCCTATGACTGTTGCAGATTATCATCTAATTGCACTTCTGGATCTGACCGATCTTCAAGCCACTCGTTGTCCTGGTCATCCACAATGTCCATTTCTTTTGGCGCGGTTTCTTCTTCTAGACACGCTTTGTAACATTCGCCCAAATACTACACAGCGACGGAGCGTAGAAAAAGTACCTATTAACGACTGGCAGGCGTCAGTTACCTTAATCCTACTCGTTTTTCACCGTCTCGACCTTGCCAGTTGATTTTCTGGTCTGTCTAGGGCTAAGTAAAAAGTTACCATTTTTAGGCCATCAGTCAAACGACTTTTGATCAGCTTTCGTTCACATGCGAACACAACCACATAGCTGAGTCTCGGATCCTCAGACTACGTGATTGTCATTAAAAACACGGCTCGAACAACCTATTTTAACATGTTTTTGTGTGACAGTTCTATATTGAATCCATTGGAGATGGATTGACCCTTTCCTCTTTCTAGCTACTCATATTCTAAAATATCAAGTTACACCGGTGTTAAATTAAATTTTCACGACATCCAGGTAGCTATATACTTAGTTTTATACAGTCCCTTCACATAAACAGTCTCTGGGGGACCGAGCCTCCGCTCCCGTAATATTCCTGCGATAACGCTCTTTTCTCTTCTAATTTGCGTCCCGGGAGGGTTCCGTGGAATACTCCTTCCCCACTGAAGCTTCCTTCTCCACTAGTATCCGCTGACAAGTGTCTTATCGTGCGTTGTTGCCACGATAAGAGGCTTCGTATTTTCCGTCTCTTGAACGACTGTTTTTCACAATATTTGTCGTTGTTCTCTTTTTCAGCTTTTTTGGTCAAAATGGCCGTTTTTCTTATTTCTGAGAAATATCAACTTGAAAATCGAAATTTTTAAAATAGAAAAGTTCAGAATACTTCGACCCTCCTTTCAAGCACTTTTTTGCTGTTAAGGCCTTTTCTCTCTGATTCGTGCTTCGTCGGAAGGTTGCGCTGTGCCATCTGGCAGAATGGCACATACTCCCCGGACAGTCCCCATCAATGTCCCTATTTATCGCATAACACCGGGTTATCGTCAAGTAGTTATCCAGTTTTCTGTAATCAATCTTACAAATCGCATAAGAAAATGAAATTTATCTACCCCACCTCAACTCACTACGTGTTCACAAATGGCATCGTACTACATCTCACTGCCTTTTAACATTTTCACAAAATTTGCACCATGAGGAGTGTCCTAGATAAAATTTCTTTTCTGACTACTTACGTCGTCTTGCCATAAAATTTCTTTTCGCTCTTTGTGATTAAAAAGTGGGACGTGGCACGGCCACGCACCCGTTAAAATTAACTTAACGTCACTCACCAAGTATAATCAGTTATCTATGCGGTCCTTTCAATATTAAAACTAAGAAACTCTGTGGCTAGGAAAGTTATTGGGTTACCCACCCTTCTCGAGCGAGTTTACTCAATCTTACCATGTTGCCACAATGTGAAATTGTGTCTTACACAGGTTAAAAACTTCAATCGTGTTTAAATAGGTAAATATACTCACCTATGTTCTATATATACATACATAAATGGTCATAACTAAAATTTCTTTTTCAACAATTTAACAATTGTAACAATTTTCAAAGTTTGGTTTGACCAAACTAAATCAAAACAAAAAGTTTAACAAGTTCAATAATCAAAACTTGGTTGATTGGTTCAAGTTTTAGCACACAAAGACAATCAAATTTTCTCTCCTTCTCTTCTATTCTTTGTTCATCTTCATTCCATCCTTTCTCCATCTTGATCATCAGCTTCGCTGTCTTCCAATACTTTCTCCAGCATGTCCATGGAGTTGCGGGCCGTGCCCCAACTCTCCTCTTCCAACAGCCTCGGTTTGCAACAAGGTAGCAAGTCAACATTAACCTTTTGCTCCCGGTTCCTGCAAAAGCTGTTGTGAAGACATAGGCTCACATTTTGTTCTAGTTCAGCTCTTAAGACCTCTTTCTTCTCACCTTCAGTTACACAAGGCGCCCCAGCTACCCGCTTCACCGCCGTGGTGACCGCGTTTCTGTGCGTCAGGAATGCTCTCTTATAGGCTCCTGGTCCTATATCTAGCTGGAAAGATTGATAGGCTTCCGTGTTCCTCGACATGTGACGCTTCGCGCGTTCATACATCCATGATGTCATCACTGCACGGAACCAAGGCATCAATCTTTGCCTTGACCATATTCTTTCAATGGTTTTAGGTATTCTCAGAACCTTGCAGGTGGTTCTGAAAAGATCCAATTCATGACTCATCTTCACGTTGCTCAGCTGTTCAGGAGTCGGCACGGCCGTCTCCTGTTCACTTGTGTCCGCGTTAGCCTCCAGCCATCTCACTGCCAGCATGGCACTAACCACCACGATTGACACCTGTTGATTCTGATCGGGCAACCCCGTGGAGTATAACTCCTCCACGTCCCATACTAGCATCAGATTCCCGCGTTTGGGGTACCACAACGTCTGCGCCAAGCAGTGGCAAGGATACTCCCCATGGGTTCTCACTATGTTCCTTCGGGTCCGATACCCTGAGGCTCCCAGCAACGGTTCCACCTCCATCAGAATTCTGTGTAAGTCGTCTTTCTCTTCTACGGTGGGGAATTCAGTGGGTAACGCTCCACTCGCTTTCTGTTTCTGGAACTCACTCACATTGCCTTCGTTTAATCTCAGAAACTCTTCACCCACTAAGTCTTGCAACTCGCCTTCAGATCTCTTCGGGACTGCCCGAAAGATCTTTGCCAACAAATCATATGACCTCTCCGACATTCTGGCCAACCTCACGCACTTTGGCACAGAGAGAAGTTGGTCAATCACACCTGCTGTGTCCTTGCATCCATCACCACCATGTGTGTAGGATATCTACTATTGCAATATGGTGCGGAGCTTGAACCCACCAGATATTTTGAACCAGTCGGTTTATGATAGGCCTCACTATCTTTCAGATTCATCTCGTTCTCCAGAGCTTCTCTCCAGCCTCCGATCTTCTGCTCCGTTTGCAATGCTCCAGGGAATAATTCCACACTGAGGGACGTCACTAGCTCATGGGCACGCTCCAGGCGCTCAAGCGATTCGATCGAACTTGTCATGCTACAAAATCCCAAGGCTGTGATCAAGTTTACATCCGTCACCCCATGACAGTCCGCGACCAACTCCATGCCACTCTTATCCGACATGCTCAATCTTCCGTACAATCGTGCCAGTTGCCGATGCTGCTCGCTCAGCGTAACCAGGCAGTGTCCCAGGTTACAAACATGTCCTTCCATCCCACTATGTTGAGCCAAACCGTGGATGGGTTGCTCTTCTGCTTCGTCAACCTCATGGCCAGCAGATGATGTATCATGGCCAGATCATGCAAACTCGCGTCATCATCCAGGTCTAACGTGATATCCGCCGTCATGTCCCAGATTAAACCGGCGTTAGGATGAGGACACCAAGAAGGCTTCATGAGTTCCCACATCGTCACTAGACTGGTTTTCAAGGGACCGTCCCAAAAACCACAATCAAAACTCACTTGCCCCTTTAGCTCGGGAACCGAGGGTTCGACCACTCGTTCTTCCAAGATAATTCCCAGCTTGGGTTGTTCCACCATCAGCATCCCAGTCTCTTTAATACGTTCAACCCAGAAATTGAGTACTATGACTTGCTCATAGTCGAAGTACGCTTCCCTGGCTTCTTCAATCACGAAGGGATTATACGCCATCCCCGGTATGCCAGACACATATTGGAACGACTTCAGTTTCCCTAGTGTTGCAAACTCTTTTTGTCCTTTGACTGCTTCAATCAACTCCCGGCTCACTCTCAGTTCTTTGTTGGAATATCTTCTCACCTCTTCCAACTTGCGATAGCTCTCCATGTCATTCGACTCCTTGTTTGGTACAGTCAACGGCATATCCTGATACAGTTCCAGGAGTGCCCTAAGGAAGTTTCTTTCGCAATCAACTCCCTTTTGCCGAATGATCTTTATACATTCTCCCAAAACAGGAGTGGGGATACGATACACCACGAACCTGACAAAGCAAAGGGCATCCTTACGCTTAGCCCATGCTATCG
The DNA here is from genome assembly GCF_963678635.1 of Symsagittifera roscoffensis. Classification (NCBI taxonomy): domain Eukaryota; kingdom Metazoa; phylum Xenacoelomorpha; order Acoela; family Convolutidae; genus Symsagittifera; species Symsagittifera roscoffensis. The sequence goes on along the minus strand of NC_087063.1, from coordinate 28,602,632 downwards.
CAGAATCGTCTTTTGAAATCAACGCTCGCAGAGCTTCCATCAACTCCAGCTCCTGTTCCCGTGATTTCGAATCATTACTGGCTTCATACTCCGCCTTCTTGATGCCCATCAGGCACCAAGCCAACCGTACTTGCAGATCAGTTCTCATGCAAGGATGAGCCAGGTATGCTGCCACCGTAGCAGGTGCATGCATCGATTCGTCGAAGTATCTCTGGAGGGCCGCCCTCCAGGAGATTTCTAGTAGCCTTTCCAATCCAATTTCGTTCGCTTCAGAGGACATTACCGTGCCGTATTCTTGTCGATTTAAGTTTGAACTCTCCGTGATCTCTTTCAGATATTCCTGCATGGCTCGCTTCTCGCTCCAAGCCATCAGGTGCCCTCTCGCTGAGTTTCTCGATTTCAACATCTCCACATAACCTCCTGCTGGATCCCCCATGTGGACTGATTCCGGCACAGTGACTCGACTGTACTCGACCACGTCGAGTTGTCCTTCCAGCTTCAGCTTGGCTATATTGGTCCGCGAGGGCCTGTAATCTTCAAGTCCTCCAGATCCACATTGACTGATGATCTCCATCTCTAATTTAGTGTCTGCCAGGGTTCGTGCTGTTTTCTTTGATCTTACGGCAGTCGTGGTCAGACCTGCCAAGAGCATAGGGGGTATCAGATTCTCTTTTTCTCCCCCTGTCAGCGTTGCACTATCTCCTTGCCCGCTCTCGCCTGAACGACCTGCGCTCGTTAGAGAGGTCACCACTGCGCTGGCTCTCGACTTCACCACTCTCGGGTTCATGGCTCGACTTCCTGTTTTCCCTTTTAGTCGCTTCAGCCCCTTCCTGGCTCGTCTGACAGGGAATTTCTTTGCGACTTGCTGATCATCGGCACTGTCTTCTGTTACTGACTCGGTCAGAACATCCGACTCCATGGAGTTCACTATTTTCTCCAAGACCTCACGCATGATGGGTTGGTTCAATCCCACCTTCATTATGGACTGCGTCCCATATCGTCGTATCACGTCCCATGATTTTTCCATGAAATTCACTCGGCTCCAGGTTGTCCCTGTCTTGCCTTCTAACTCACTTTGATATCTCTCCCATTCCTCTTCCGGCAGCGTGCTCAGGAAGGATACCCTCATTGATTCTTCGATTTTTCTCCTCCTTGGTTACTCATGGAGCAATTTCTGCGGATCCCTGCTTCGGCATTCTCTCGCCTGGCTTATTGGGTCTATCGGGGAAAAGTCGGCCGACGCCTCCTTTGTAGGGGACATGAAAGACGATGGCGTCATTAGCAATAGACTCCCATCGACTTCCCCATCGTCGTCTTCACCAAACCGGTATTCTAGCAAGTCTCTCTCTAACGCTCCCAGATCCGTCTCACCCGGTTTTCCCGTCTTTCCCTCGGTATCGTTATCGTCATCGTCCCGATCCATCAATTCATCATCACCTGCATCAGGTTTTGGCCTGGGTCCTGAAGGTCCTTGTTGTGAGTCTATGCCCGAATCCGGCTGAGCCGGTACGGTCATGTCACCTGCGTGATAAAACAACTCATCATTCACCAGGAATTCTACAGACTCCTCGCCATGTGGTGCCAGGTCCTCTATTGTTATATATGAGCCTCCTCTGCTCTCCTTTGCCACTTCCATCATCACTACTTTCACTTCTTCTGACCACTTCAGTCTTGATAAGTCATCTGTGGGAGAATACACTTCGTTCCACATTTCGGCCGAGACCTCTGGTCTCCTAGAAGGTAGTGCCTTGATCTTTTTCCTGCTCCAAGCATCAGGAAATGAGAAGTCAAACGTGTGCGCGGCTGCAACATTCCAGCCGATGAAGCGCGGCTCCATCCCTTCACTCCACTTCAACATTCTCTTCTCTGCGTCACGAGCTGCTCCGATGCGAGGGGCAATGATGGGAGATGTGACTCCCAACAACATCCTCCTTATCGGTGGATGTCGAGGGCATTGGTCCGGCAGCGGCCTGGACCCGGAAAGCCACGCTTGTTGGTTCTCTTTAGCGTGTGCATTGGCTTCTGGTAAGAGTGGCACTCCCATGGCCGCTCCCGTATCCTTCACTACTGGTCTTAAGTTCCAAAGCTTCGGGTTGAACTGGATGTGAGAAAGTTCCTCACGGCCCATTCGCCACTTGAAGTGGTTGTTGAAATCCATCAACATCCAACCTGGCTCCGCTATTCTTCCGAACAGCCTATCGTCACTGGCCAGCCCTCTCAACTCCCTCTGCTCTACCCAGTTCAGCACGGAACAGTCCACGACTGAGACCAGGTTGACGTATAACACCGAATTCCTGTATGCCTCGACTTGCACGTCCGGGAACACGAAGGACATCACCGGTCCATACACCACCGTGACGAATTCCCGCAGTCCGTGAATCAGAGCCAACGGATCGATCCGCATCATGACTGCCAAATCTGTCAGCAAGGGCATGCCACAATATTGCTTGCACTCACTCGCATCCGTCGCCACCTTATCTTCTCCCGTGACGCTTCTGTTCTGCTGTAAAAGATTTTGGAGCAGGAGAGTCCTCCAGTCTTTCATCTTCTTGAGCGAGGCGGTTTCCAACTGTGCATTGAACTCACGACTGGGTCCCTGTAGTTGTTCGGGGTAACGTAACAGCACAAGCAAATCCCCCAGTCGACCGTAGGTCATGGCAATCAGGGTCAGGAGTCCATCCAATCTCAAATCTGCCATCGCTTGGGTGAAGAGATTCGCCGGCCCGTTCACGAAATTTTCGTGACCAAATGTCACGTATAAGGCTAACACCAGGCCAATCGATAACTTCCTGATGTCTCTGACAAAACTCGCGATCAAGTTCCGGGATGCCCTGGGATAGCACGTCGACAGGAAGGATGGCGTCCATCCCACTCCCATTTCACCCAAGATAGCATTCGATCGTTCGTACTGTGCCCTCGTGGCTAGCACGTCAGCTTGGAACTTGTCCAGTGACATCGTGTTTACGTCCTGCATCAGCTTCAACATCATGCCCCCAGCTAACTCCCGGGCATCAAACAAATTTTTCAGATACACGTGTATCTCTTTTATCACTGCCCGCGCATGCTCGAACGCGTCCTCACCCAAGGTGCACAGCCTTGGTGACAAGTACAACCATACGTTATTGTGCGGCTTCGTGCGCAAAGCCATTGCCATGAGATCTTCTTCCGCTGATGTCATGTTCTTCCTGACTATCCTGCCCTGCTCATTCTCGGCATGATCCATCTGTCTGAACCAGAGATCATCAGCCACCTGTTGTACTAACAGATGATCGTCATCCACCCCTGGTCTTAACTTCAGCAATCTGGCAAAGTTGGACAGCTCCAACCCCAGAACCTCACCTAGCACCAACCGAGTTGTGCTACAATCTCTGAGCCCCTGTATGGCATTGGAAATATCAGCCCAAACGGCGGGAAGCTCGATCGGAACGGGTAGTAATTGTCTGGGTCCACTACTCTGTTCGGGGCAGGAATTATCACGTTGAACCTCCCCTCTGCTATCGTCGTGACCATTGTGTATACAAACTGAAGGGGTTCTGGCAATGCAGCCTACCCTGGTGACAACACAAAGACCACCTTCACCACATTATGGGTGAAACGTTGTTTTGCTGCTGCTTCTACCTCAGCCATCGCCGAGAGCAATGTCATTATCGCTTCCCCTATGATCTCGTTGCTCGGGATCGACCCATCCGTCAGACGTGACAATAAGCCCCTGCTTTGCAGATGATTATTTGAGCCTGCAACCACTATCATCTGCGGCTCCATACTGACCACCCTTCGTACACTTATCATCATGCCGATTGCCTGTCCCCAATCCAATTTAGGTGCCGTGAAGAAAATCACGTCGGGCCAAAAGAGAGAACGGGGCGTGTAGAGATAATCGGAACTGGCTACGATCAGATACTTTGCAGCTTTCATCTCTAAGGGATCGTAAGCTGCGAACAGGCCGTCGCCTATTGGGGCCTTCAGTTTCCCATATCTCTGGTCATCTCCATCTACCGTGGTCGTTCGGGGGTAGTCCCTTGAATACTCACCAGGCGTCTGACCAGGTGGTTTAGCGAACTGCCTGTACATCTTCCGATGCTTGTTGTTGGGCTTGTTCTCTACCTGAAACTTGCCCCTTCGAGCAGGTGGCGTCAATTCCCGGGCTCTCTGTCGGACGTCCGTAAGGGACCGCGTGTTCAAGGGTCCAAAGGTGTTGTCCTGAGGCAATCCATTCAAGTCTGCATGTCGGAGCGTAGTCGTAGAGCTGAACTGCTCCTGCTCTGCTAGCAGCCAATCCACGCCTGGTATCCGATACAATCGCGACACCGTGGGACTTTCTCCGCCAATCATTCTCATCGCGTCCTCCCGACACGTCAGGGCATTCATGTTCAATTTCGTGGACATGTCTGTCTTATACTGTCCCCAATGACTCGGGTCTGATCGTTCCCAAAGCAGCAGGCTGCCTGGTTCAACTCCCTCCGCAGGCACGGCGTTCGTAGACGGTCCTGCTGCTGGAGCAGGGTTTGCCGTGGCGGGCGGATCGTTCCTCCTAGACACGGTCTGGGAGTTATTTCTGTCCTGAACCACTGATCTGCCGAGTCGGCTTTCAAGCGGTTGTGTTCTGGGAGGAGGAGCAGTCCCTAGCCTCTCTCTCACGTTTGAGCTCGGAGCGGTGGGTGCGGCTACAGCCGTCTCCATCGCCAAGGGCCCAAGGCGGTTGACGAGGGATTCGGGCACGCTTGCCCTTATTCTACTTCCTCCGGTCGTTGAGCTGGTCCGAGCCAGAGAACTGGTCGCCCTCGATTCCTGCTCCATTTCCCTCAATTGCGTCTGAAATAAATCATTCATCCAGTGTCTCCCTCGTTGGGTGTTGAAATGTATCCCATCTCTGGTAAGCGCAATGTGATCAATCATGCGCAGCGTGTTTTCGAGATCCAGAAGTCGCAACTCGCCAGGGTTGCTTCTCACCAGATTACGGATCATTTCGTTCCACCGTGTCACGTTGCCACTCATGAAATCTGCCACTGTGGTGCCCACCAGCGGGTTTTGTGGTATCGTGCACAGCACCACAAACCTGGGACTGTACTTCTCCTTCAGTTCATTCAGAAGGCATACCAGCAGAGGCTCCCACTTGCACTCGGGAGTCACTGGGGCTCTCGAGACGTCGTTAGTTCCTAGCATTATCACCAGCGTATCCAGGTGATCCTCGCTTTGGAATTCCATCATCTTGATGACCTGAGCCACTGAAGCTCCTCCAAAGGACAAAGTGGTTTTCTGACCATAGACGAAGATCTCATTCAGATCCCTCACCAAACTGTCTCCTATGATCAGGTGGCGACTCCCTGGGGGAATTACCTGGTCGCTCGTAGCGGGGTTCCAGCTCATGTCATTCAGGCAGGATCGAGGATGCTCCGCAGCTACTTGCGTGAACTGGTGCCGTGTCATCAGATTCTTCCTAATTTCTACCACGCGGGACTTTTGATAGGTTCTGCCATGCGCAGTCCCCGAGGGCACTATCGTGTGGGGTTCTCGCTCCGAGCTATTAGATGACTGATCACGACGCTGGGAAGGAACGATCCTACCCAATGTCCGTCCAGTGGTTCGGCTGATCTCATCCATCGTTGCTCTGGCCACATGGTTGAACGATTCTTGGAACTGAGAGGCGAGGTAAGTGTCAGGAGGGTCTGGTATCGTGAATCTTTGACTAGAAGCAGACAGTCGTGTCTGCTGAGGAGCCTCGGGCTCTCTCGATGCACGTAAATCCAGAACCTCGGGCCCTCTCGATATACACAGCTCCTGGGCTGTTGTCCCGGGGCGTGTGTCGTTGGGTCCCTCCGAGGATCTCATGCTCGCCAGAACTTCCGGTGACACTTGGCTCACCTTCGCCATATACAGCTCCTTCAGGTGCTTTATTTCATCCTCCTTATAAGCCACCTGCAGATCTTCGTATTTCTTCTTCCATTCGTCTCTCTCTCGAGCTATTGCCCTATACTCCTGGAGTTTGGCGCGCAGCTCGCTCTGATCTTTCTCCTTCTTCTCCAGCGTCTCGATCGTCTCCGACGTCTGGATCTCTATTTCACTCACCCTCACTTTCTTCGAAGGAGGAGCAGCTGTAGGGGAGTCGACCGAATGTGACGGGCCTGGCCCATCACGTTGTCTCTTCGCTCCGATGAGTGGCTGCGCCGGTTGGACTGGTAAGGGCATCTCACCTAGCCGGTGGTCCCTCTGTCCACGCCTCCATCTCATCAGTCGATTTCGGACTCTCTCGGCGGTCCCGGACTCACCGAAGGCCAACATCAACACGACTTCCGTAGGGCGATTCCCTCGACCCTCTCGTCCTAATGTATTGAGGAGCGCGACCACAAACATCGCCAGCCCCGGGTCTTCTCGTGTGAAATCACCATCGATCAGCCGCTGATAGATCTCGTCTAGAGTCGCTCCTAGACTCGCTGAGAGGAATTCCATGAGTTCGTTCGTATCACCCATTTCTTATCGTGTTGATTTTTGCTGTCGTGTAGTGTCTTCCTGTCTCGTTTCGATTCAATGGATTCAATAAACAATTTTTGATCAATCAAGATCTAAAAAACAAGTCGCGACTTAAAACCACCATTTATGCATACAACATCATTCAACTCTTTAAAACTCTCCATTGAAATTCGCTTCTCAATTCTGATTTAAAAACTTAGCACCAAGGTGGATCGTCCACCTTTATCTTTGTCAGGGTAGCACGAATGTGCGCTGTCACCTTGATGACCTGGAGTACCCCAGGTCTTTTATGACACAAAACATAAAACATATCATAACAATAACATAACACATAAACACAAAAACATCACACGCCTATACTATCACATAAAAACATAATCCCTAATACTGTACCTAAAACCTAACCTAATCTAAAACTTGACTCTAATTCTTATCGAGTAACTTAATAAAAACCACTTATCGCCGAGCGCAATTCTTAGCATATGCTCAGATAGTTTTTTTATGTAAGTAAACTTCTATGTCAGTCTCTGAAAATATCACATGTACAAGTGCGTACAACTCTCGCGGATGTAGCTTTCCCCTATTAGGATCGTATACTGGCAACGAGAGAGAGGTCACTCCTCTCTAAACCAAAAAATCCCTAAGTCGAGTCAAGGCCAATACCAAGCTCTTTGGATCTACGTCTTGCCTACCAGTGGCCTTGGTAACCAGGAAACACAAATATTTCCCTGGTATCTGTGATGCAACAGGGGGCAGCGCTATCATCCCTCCCACACCAGGCCTCTGTTTCCATAAAAACTCGATATTCTTATATTCTCTTTTGAAGTCAGCCGCTAGTGCTGTTTTGAAGCTTACGTCCGCGGTTATCGCTATGGCGCACGTGCGTTCCGTGAGTATGAAATCGCTGTCCGTTATGATGATATTGTTCGAATAATGGTTCGGTAGATCAAAATACGATTCAAAGATTCGTCCAAAAGGTGGTTTTTTAGCCTTCTCGCCCTCTGTCTCTAGTTCTCCGGTTTCCCTTGCCGATTTCAATTTTTTATTATCAGATTTTCGGTGTGGGTGAGTCCTACCCCCACTCCCCGGACAAAAATATCCATCGACGTCCCCGTCGATCGCCCAAAGTCTAGGAGATCGAGGTTGGATTGTGGAACACGTAGAGGACCATCTGGGGCGACCCAGTTGGACTCGGTATTGTCATGACTGATGTATTTGATGCCGTATTTATCGACGCCCTGAATCGTCAGGATCGTCTCTTTTGGATCTGTCGGCAGATCATGGAGCCATTCGAGTACGCGCAAGTTCGTTAGTTCTTGCTCATGAGTCTGTTCCGCTTCTGGTTCGAACTCCACTTCCGGTTCTGATCGATCGTCGATCCAATCTTGATCCATATCATTCACCAAGTTGATTTCTTCTAGCATCGCCACTTCGTCCAGTCCCACTAGCGAGTCCATGACATCACTTATAACTATCCTGTCCACGACGAAATCCTCGCCGTACGGATTGTATTTCTTCTGCTTTTTTCCTCTCTTGCTCTGGCGTGTTTCCATAGTGAGAGGAAAGTCAGGCTGTACTCCTTTGTCAATTTCGATTTGTTCCGGGCAGTCCCAGTCTTCCTCGGCATAAGGTAGAGTTTCATCGTCCACCTCTACTCGCTCGGTCAACTCGAGGTCCAGTGGTAGGTCGCAATCGTCCACCACCTCATTCCCGTCGTTTTTGTCGCGAGTACCCCTTTCATTCACTTCACAAGCAGGATCCACTATCAAATAGTCTCCCTCTTGCATGTCCGCTGGGATGCACCAATCCTCTGACGAGGCATTGTGTGGTTTGATGTTTTCATAATGAGCTGCTCTTCCAGTGCTCAATCGATAAAAACGACCTCCTTGGTGCACTTCTGTTATCTGAAATGGACCACGCCATTTCTTTAATAATTTCTTGGTTCCCTTTGGTGGAACCACTTCCTGGAACACTTAGACGTAGTCGCCAACTGAGTAGGCCTTCGCATCAGCTGTCCTTTTATCAAACCTCCTTTTTTGTCTAATTTGTGCCTGTTGCGTATTCCTCCTGCATAAGTCATTGAGGTCCTGCTGTCTTCTAATAACATCCCGCACGTACGTTTGCGGTGCTGTCCTCTTCCCCTCATATTCAGGGTAGAAAAACGTCAACGGGAGCGCTTTTTCATGACCCGTTAACATCATGTGCGGACTTATTCCCGTGGTGGAATGCTCCGTGCTGTTGTAAGCACCCATCACTTGCGGCAAGTCCTTGTCCCAGTCATCCATGTAACGCGAGCAGTAGACTCTCAGCATGGATACCAGTGTGCGATTTTGCCTCTCGACTAGGCCATTCGTTTGCGGGTGATAAGTGGTCGAGTGGGCCTGCGCTACCTGCGACCTTTTCATCAACTCCTTCGTGAGATCACCCACGAATGCTTTGCCATTGTCCGATTGGAACGTGATGGGGGAGCCATGCCTCGCTATCCACACATTTACCAAATGATCACATGTTTCTTCCGCCGATGCTGTCATGCAGGGTGCTGCTTCCGCATACTTCGTAAAATGGTCGATCATTACCAGCACCTGATTATAGCCCGTTGCTGTCATGCAGATTTTCTGATGATCAATTTGCACCACTTCGTTGAAACCTGACGACTCTATTGACTGTAGGGGGAACCTTAGTTTCCTGGGATCCTTCGCCTGCTGACATGACAGGCATGCGGCGATCCACTTCTCACAAGCCTTTTTCAATCCCGGCCATTCGAATCGTTTCTGTATCCTGTTATACACTTTGTCCACGCCTTGATGGCCCATCTGATCATGTGAGCGAAAGAGCAATTCGGTCTGGTACAACTGTGGTAACACTATTGAATTGTATTTATAGAGGACCTTGTCCTCCTCTTTTTGCTTGCAGGCAACGATTCCGTCCTTATTCAGGTACAACAAGTCGTTTCGCTTCAGGTAGAATTGCTTCAAGATCTTGTAGCTGTCTTCTTCCAAGTCTCCCTTGTCAGGTGCTCCATTCTCGATCCATCTCTTCAGACTGCTCGTCATTCTATCATTTCATTGAGCCCTTAGGAGATCCGACAGCCTGTACCTGGCTTTCAAATACGTCTTTACCACGTTCATTTGCCCACTCATTATCTCCGGAGCATGAGCATCGTCCATCAACTTGACACACCATATCTTTTTCAAAGGCGTAGCTTCCTGCACAGATGGTTCCAGATTGGTACGGACGACCGTACCATGTGGCAGCAATCTGGTTGGGCGTTTCGAAACTGCTATCAGCTCGAGCTCGTCTGCGGCATTATCTACCACAGTGCCCTCTTCATCTGATGTGTATCTGTCCCTGTCTGGATCCTGATGTGTTTCTCGGTCCAGCCCACGCTGCTACCAGTCTACCAATAAGGAGTGGATTGCGATCTCTGACATATCGGAATTGGAAGTTGTTTCAGACGTGTTGTCCCAGGACTGGGGCCTCGAGTCAACACTTGAGTCGACTGATTCCTCAACATCATATTCCAAGTTGTCTGAGATGTTTCTCGACTCCCCGGACAAAATTCTGTCCCTAGGTGGTCTCGTCAACCTCTCCTTGGACAAGTTGTCCTGCACGGGCTCAAAGGTGTCTGACTCCTCAGACGAGTCGTCCTTGACTGGCTCGAAGGTATCAGACTCCCCGGACATTGTCTCGTCCACGGACGAACAATCTGGGCTCGGCTCGTATTCTTCTTTTGCATCCGTGAAATGCACTCTCCTCGTGAAGCTAGATTTCGACCCGATCCTGACTTCCTCAGTAGTTTGGTTCTGATTCAGTGTTCCATATTCAGTGAACGAAGTTCTCAACAAGACCTCCTTCGGCATCGAGCTCACCAGCTGGTTGACAATCGACCTGCAATCCCGTTCAACGCCTCGGCTGCAAATGGACACTGGCCTCTTCTCTGTTCTCTCGGTGACAGTCAACCGCTGCATAGTCTCCATCCATTCACGATCATGCCTATCCACTTCCCTGTCCAACAAGTCACGGAGCTTTCCCATGACGTCCGGCGCCACGTTCACCGTCCTGTTCAATAGAGCCATGCTGTTTATGCCCAGCCTGGTAAGTTCTTGCTGTACCAAGTTGGATCGGACTAGCAGATCCAACGGAACGGGCTCGCCTCTGGCTAAAAGCTTTATCTCCGCGGCCGTCTCCACTGGAAGGTCAGGGTGTCCGGGTATAGGATGCCCAGACTTGTCTAACAACCTAGTAAGTGGAAGCTTGTCGTATGTTTCTTTGTCCAGAAAGGAAAACCCGTCTTTAATCTCTGATTGGTTAGCCTGTTTATCCTCGAGGCGCTTATAAAATTCTGTCTTTTTACTGAGGCTATCTGCGTTCTGATGCTTGTCACGGGTACGGTCCTCTATGATCATGTGGTATCCATCCAGGCGCACGATCCAACGACCAATATAACTTTGGTCCATCGAATAGGTTTTCAGCCAGGCAAGGGCACGATTATCCACACGTAACTTGAAGGGAGCACTCCCCAAGTAGGCCCTGTATTTTTCCACGAAAGTGATCAGCGCAAACATCTCCGCTTTTGGTGCGCCGTACTTCATTTCAGTATCACTCAGGACTTTACTCCCGTAGGCTATCGGACTAAGATTCGTTCTCCCGTTCCACTCCTGCTCCTGGTGAATTATGCCCGATATCGCAACCACTGATGCATCCGTGTCCAGCACAAACATCCCCTTCTCTGTCGGCATGCCGAGGACCGGTGCCTCGCAAAGTTCACGTTTGATGTTTTCAAATGAAACTTGCGCCTCATCAGTCCAGGTGAACTTTTTGCCCTTGTTTCTCATCAAACTCTGCATGGGGTATATTTTGTCAGCATACCCCTTGATGAACTCTCGATAATAATTAGCGAATCCCAAAAAACTCATCAGCTGTGCATCTGTCTTAGGTGCCTTTCAGGTCAGCACCGCTTCAACCGCTTCGGGATCTGGTCTCACTCCATGTTTGTCAACCAGGCGGCCCAGATACTTTATGGAATCCCTGAGGATTTCACACTTAGAGGGTTTACATTTCAGACCCGCCTGCTTCATGCAAGAAAACACCTCCTCTAACCTCTCTATGTGGTCTTCTAAGGTTGGTGTTGCAATCACGACATCATCAACATAACACATGATGAGATTCCCGTATTTTTTAGTGACGCTCGTGAGTGCCTGGGCCATCAGTCGCTGGAATGTGGCCGTCGCGTTGCACAATCCGAATGGCATCCTCTTCCACTGGAACAATCCATCCCAGCTCACACGCGAAGCCTGTTTTCTCTCGATCTTGCTTTCTGAGTGGCACTTGCCAGAACGCAGAGCCCAAATCCAACGTCGTGAAGAACTTCGCGTCTCCCAGCTTGGATAGGCTCTCATCGATGCGGGGAATCGGGTATGCGTCCTTTATAGTCACTGCGTTCAGATAACGGAAATCACAACAAAATCTGAGTTGTCCCCCTTTCTTTTTCGCCATGACCACGCCACAAGCCCATGGGGACTTCGACGGCTCGATCATGTCGTACTCCATTAACATCTCGATCTCCTTCCTACACGCTTCTGACTTGTTTGGGGTCATTCTTCTCGCCCCTTCCCTATGAGGTACCGAGCCCTCTTCTATCTCAATCTCGTGTTCTACAAAATTACAACAACCTATGTCGGCCTTATGCTTCGAAAAAACGTCTGCGTTCCGATTTAGCACCGCTCTGAGCGAATCTAGTTCTTTGTCGGCCTCTCAGGAAAGTTGGAACAACTAGACAGCCCATCATCTGTCTCCGACTTCATTGAAAACAATTTCCTAGAAGATTTCAATTCATTCACTCTCCTCATTATACATTCTTAGTTCGCATGCAATGGACATTTAGTTACATCAAACTTTTTCAAGTTCTCCACACTCTGAAAGCCTGTGTTCAGAGGCAAAGCGTAGCCAAGTTTCTTTCCCCTCTGTATTGTCACTGTTGTTGCTTCTGTGTTCAATAACACACTCGCACATAGTCCGCTCTGAGTGAGTGAGAAGCTTCTTCCTAAAATAGCCGAGCTTTTACTGTTTGGATTTGGTACCAGACACACCTGTCTGTCATTGCTGAGTTCATTCAAGTTCCTCATCCTAAACGTCGCTACTACGGCTTGGTTTGGTTTTGATCTAACTTTTCGATCCAGAAAAATCGGCACCTTGGCCTGGTTAATTAAGATCTTATTAAGGGGCCTCTTTTGATACTTTCTCTCAGGATCCTTGATCCTAATCAACCCGTCATTGAGATCGATCGTGACGTCAAAGTTGCAAACGAAATCCCTTCCTAAGATGAATTGATCGGATTCGTCCAAATTCTCCACTACTAGGAAGCTCATCCAAAGATGTCTTCCTCCGAGCTGCAGTGAAATGATCGGGGCTCGTCCAGTCACATAGATCGCTCCCTGATTGGCCGCTGCCAACCTGATGTTTGTCGGTATGAGATCCGACCTCTCGAAACCCATGTCGGTCCAAGTTTTGACTGGCATGACACTAACCACTGCTCCCGTGTCTAGCAGTCCCTTTACTGAAAGTTGTCTGCCTTGCACGTCCAGAATGTGTGCGGCCAGATCGGCCTCGCAACCTATATGCACCGCATCTTGTTCGAGCATCGCGTTGTGTCCGATCCGTCTAACCTTCAGCTCCTCTTGACTAATGTATATCCGGCCAATCTGATCGTTCGCATCAGTTATGTGAGCTTTCGTGTAGATATTGATGCCATCCACATTCATTAGGATCGGGTAAGGGCCATGGACATCGATATAATGTCCGTCCACTTTCATCAGCCTCGGACCTCCCGTTGTGAGCAGCGCTCGCACTGCCCTGGAATCCAGTTTGGGATCTTTCTCCTTCAGGTAGTCGGCATAGATGTCCAGGTGGACTAGTGTAATCTCGGATGGCTCACTCAAGTTCTTGACCACCTGGTGCCCTGCGACTGAGATGATGGACATTATTTTGGTCCCCTCCTTCGTCATGCCGAAAGTCTTACCAGATATAACGTTCAGTTTTAGTCCCTGTTTCCTGGGTTCCTCTTTGTCTTCTACTTTTGTCGTTTTACCCAGAACATTAAAACTTTCCCGAAGATCTGTGCTCTCCAGCTCGCACCTTACCCATTGCTCCACTTCTTTCGTGGCTAGGTCCTGTTTGACATTCTGCAGCGCTGTCCTTGCCGCCAGGCCGTAATCCACCTTGAGTGGGCTAGACGACTCTGCTTCGAGGTTCGAGGCTACCACCTTGTCAGGCCATGTCTTAACCTTTTTGGTCGTGAAGGTGCTCGGTGTCCTCTCCTTTCTCCGAGATTCAGCCTCGTTCATCAGACGTGCTCGACTGGCCTTGACACCCGAAAGCGCCTCTACATGGCGGGGATGTTTCGCGTCCGCTACTGCATCCCAAAATTGAGTACAATCCGACTTGAAGTGTCCCTCCAAATTACAGAAGAAACGCCTCGGACCATATTTCATGATGAGCCCTCTGACGTACTCTTCATGATCCTCGTCGGTCGCGTCGGCGTCCTCGAGAAAGTAGCCTATGGCCTTCATGTTCTGTTTGTATGCAGAACACGCGGAAATGTGATGGTCCATCGAACCACAATTCGCACACGACCTCCTCTTATCCATGTCATCGCGAGGTTTGTACCAACTGGAATTCGCACCAGTGTTTGTCCCGCTATAGTTGCCATAATTGCTGTAACGGTTTTGCGCCCTCGGTTTTATGAGTAAATACTCGCGTGACTTCATACGCAAGTCGTCGGGCGTGGGTACCTGGTCAAGCGACAGGGTGAAGTGAGTGGCCAACATCGTCTTCAACTCCTCACTCCTTACTCCGTCCATGAACTTCGAAGCAATCGCCAAGTTTCGCTCGGATAGTTTCTCATCTGGGTTGCTTCTTCTCCTAAGCAATTCAAGGTCGTCCAAAAATTTATCTATGGATTCGTCCTCTCTTTGACGCCTCTTCTCGAACTTCACCATAGCCTGGTGCCCTTGTACTCCAGAGCCGAAACGATTCAGCAGGATATCAAATATCTTGCGAGCGCTGTCTCTCTCATTGGCTCTTTTCGCCATAACACAACTTAATGCAGTACCCTCCAGATTGCTCTTCAGCGCGCTGCACTCTTGTTTCTTGGAGAGATTCTCTTCCTCAAAGTGTAACTTCATCACCTCTATCCAAGTATCAATGCAGTCGTCTGACTCGTCTTTATATGACTTCGGCTTTTTCAGTGTCCTTCTTGACCTCTCTCCTCTCTCGGTTGACTTCGAGAGCTTGGTGATGAATGTTTCGAGAGATCTGTTCAGAGGCTCAAACATCGAGGCATACATCGTTGTGTCCTGTGAGACTGTAGTCAGATCTGGTACTGAACTGACTTGTGGCACAGTTGGCAACCTTGTCTCCGGGGTGGCATCTGCCTCCGGCGGGACTGGATTCGTCCAGCCAGGCCTCGACGGGGCTGCCCTTGGCCGCTCCTTGTTTCTGGGTTCGTAGTTCGTTCTCGAGCCTTGCTGGGCTCTGGCATTGCTGCCCGTACCATCTCCATCATTTGCATGGCGTGAGCGCTCCCTTGGGTTGGAACGCTCCTGCCAATTGCTCCCATTCAGGATCGCGTCAAGCTTCCGCATCATTAAGTCAGATTTTGCATCTAATCTTTTCTCCAGGCTAGTCATCGTGTGGGCGTAGGTACTATCATGATCGTTCAACAATCTCCCTGGTCATCCTAGCCTCTCTTTCGTATGATTCCTTGTTTGCCTGTGCCAGGCTCTCCGCCAGGCATTGATCGGTGTTGCGAATCAACTGAGCCTGATCAACCCTCGCCTGCGACTTCACATGCTTTAGTTCGTCTCTCAGATTCTCTTGACCTTTGTGAGCTCTCTCATCCACCTGATCTATTCTTTTAGTCATGTCCCGCCTCAGTTCATCTAGACCATTCATTACGCCAGCGAACATGTCACTTATGTCGCCAGTGGCCCCAAATGACGGGGTTAGTCCCAGAGAAGATGAGGTCAACTGCGGCTGCAGCCTGGTGCTTGATGACGCACCGCCTTTTTGCTTGCTCATCGACGTCATTAATCTGTCGAAGGTTGATGACGCTCCCATCATTATCCCATCTGACATGGGCCTGGTCGGCGAGGTTGACGACGCCTTCCTGCTCATATCGTTCCTTGGGCACGGTGTGAAGTTCACATCCGGATGGGTTATCCCCGGGTAGTCATCACTGGAAGTCAAACCTACAGTTGGTAGTGACGCCATGCGTTCGTCGTACAAAGACTTCCAACTCTTCTTGGCCTTCGAACCCGTTTGTTCTTCACTCGGGCTTATACTCGACATCATCGCGTTGTTGCTCTGCTTGGCCAGAGATGAGTGGGTACTAGCCGAATGTGAGTATTCTCCCCTCCACCTGTGACTTTTGGTCTCCGATTTGGACATCCCCTTGAATAGTACTTCCTCTCGCGGCTCGACATCGGAACGCTCCGAGGTCTCCTCTGTCCTCTCGACTTCCTCCCGCTCGAGACCCTCGCTCGGCTCAAAGTCGGGTCGAATGAGCGTCTGTTCTCCCTCGTCAAAGGGGTCCACAAGCGTTTCGCTCGCGGTTCCGGCTTCGGCGCTCCGCCTTTGATCGCCATCGAGGTTTTTCTCGCTCCTCAATCTCATTCCGCTAACTGAAAGATCAGGTTGACCTTTAGTCGATTCGTTTTCAGCAAACACGTCGGAGGCGCTGCTAAACGAGGACTGGCTACGCCTAGTTTTAAATTTTCGCGTGCTGCCCTTGCTCAGCCTGGGAATCTTAGTAGTCGATCCTAACGAGTCCCTGCGCTGCATACTTTGTGACACAAAAAAAAACAATATTCGTACGTCAAAAAGTCAGTATCAATCTCTTAGGTTTCTCAATGACAATCTTAGTGACTCAGCTAGAATTACACACACACAGGGCCTGCTCAGTATTGATATAATGCTAACTCAACCCTGTCGTATAGTATAACAGTATCACAAGATTTTCACAAGATATAATCAACACACAAAACACAATAGATAATCAGATAAGAATACCCTACAGGTGACAGCGACCTTTTGTCAGTATCAATTTGTCGCCACACAATTTATCAAGTCACTGCTTTGTTAAAATTAAACAATCTTTGATAAAAAGCAGTGATGATTCAGAAACAGATCAATAAAACTTAGTCTTAAAGAAAAAGACTTCCCCCAATCGGAACGATCCGAAAGAACAAAGCCCAGGACACAGTCTTCTCAAGTGGGTGTGTATTTGCCTAATACACCCACCGAGGTCTTCTTTTAGGTGCCCCGCGATTGCCCGAGCTGTCCTATCAAGTGGCTCAAGGCAACCTCTGATCGAAAACTTCTAAAGTCTATGAAAAAGCTCCCCCACACCCGGAACGCTCCAAGTGCACGAGAGCAGGGAACAACTTTTCTTCTCAAGTGAGTGTGTATTTGCCTAATACACTCACCGAGGTATTCCTTTATTTGTTCCCGGATTGCCCGAACTTTCCTATTAAGTAGCTCAAGGCAACCACACAACCAAAATCACAATAAAAAAAGATTTTGTTCGGGTACTTCTGATACACCCGATCTAGAATCCAAAGTTGATCACGAATTTCAGGGTCAAAATGGGCTCTTATGATCCTAATAAGCGCCTAATATCCTAATATGATTTTGATTAAAAGGATATTTTCCTTTTCCCAAATCGCCACGGAAGATTTCCTCAAGTTTCTAACAAGGAAGGTTGTTTCGTGGAAAGTTGTTTAGAAGGTTTAAGACACTCCGGAGGGTTACTTCGGAGGGTCGTTAAGACACTTAGCCTACTTCGGAGGGTACCCTAATCACCCAAGTTACCTCGGAGGGTCCCCTTAAATTTACTAAGGAGGGTCAATAAGATGCTTAATATGCTCCGGAGGGTTACTTCGGAGGGTACCTCCAAAATTTTCAAATTTCTGAAACTCACTTAGAAGGGTCTTCAACTAACCTCAGGAAGCGTCAAAACAAGGGAAGTTCTCTACGGGGGGCTGTTTTAACTTCTTTGAGTGATCTCGTGGAATTTTTCCACTAAGGAGGGTTGCTAAGGGGTTTAGCTGACTCCGGAGGGTTACTTCGGAGGGTTCCCCAAAAATCACGAAAAAGGTTATGTTACCGCAATAAAGTCTCTAAAAGCGGTCCACCTGAGCTAAAACTAGGTTGGCTGACACGGCCAACCTTCCCAGTTGGATAAAAAGGTGTTTTGATAAAATTTTCTGCCGCTCGGAGGGTTACCTGAAATTTGGACCCTCCGAACCAACAAATTCTAAAAATTTTTCTTCTCCGAGATTATCAACCCAAAAACGGTTGCGGTCCGAAAAAGTGGTCCAAAACGTAGACTTATGGTACCAAAATTACCCCGATCGGATGACTAGTCTTTGAGAAATTGCCAAAAACGTGTTTATCCAAATGGCCTGTTTTTACCACCTATATAGGTTCTGAGAAACTTTTTCCGCAATTCCTATCGAAAGTGCCTACAAATAATTGAAACGAGCGTAGTAGCCCTGTACGGCACTGGAACAGTGCAAAAAACAGGATCAAAATTGGTTTGGAGACAAAAATTTGGCCAATAACTATCAAATTTGGACCCTCCGGTTCCTTCCTTTTCCAATCCTTAAGTCGTTAGTTCTATCCAAGGAGCCAATCGGAGAGGTACTCAAGAATTTCTCTAGTAACCGAGCACGTTATGCTAGCACGCTCCTAACGCAAAAAATTTTATTGCTCTAACTCTAAAAACTCAAAAACTCGATCCCCAAAACAGATTGACAAAATTCAGAAAATTATCGAAATTTTGACCGAAAAATTTTGGTTTTTTCCAACTTCTACTGAGTCTTTTCTCACGCGGTTTCTTTAGTTAGGGGGATCGAACTACGTAGCTACTCCCTATATAAAAGCTTTTTGTTGTTCGGAAAAGCTCGGATATCCAAAATTTTCGGGGTCTACAGTTTGATCGAAAATCGATGATTTTCGACAAAATTGGGTGTTTTTGGGTCTAATTGAGGAGATAAGTAATATGTAATAAGGATAATAACCTATTAGTAGTCGTTAATGAATAGTATTATACCCTCCTTTGCACCAAAATACCCGAAATAAGACCCTTAACTTGGAAATTTGTAATCGATGGAGGGTACAATCGGACCGCGCCAATCGTGCCCCCCACCACTTAAGTTTTAACGAAATAGTACCCGAACGATACTAAATTTGCTTCAACGATACCCAACAGTCGTTGCGGATGTTGTCCTTGATGTCCCTGTTGAGTGTGGAACACGTTGATCAGCTTGCCACTCTACCCTCCGGTCACCTGCAAAATCACCATTAACGTGCTTAAACACTCAAATTACACTCGAGGGAGGGTATCCAACCCTTCACCAAAACACATAATCTTTCTATCAGAAACGATATAAATCAATCTGAAACAACAACAAATAGGAAGGTCAGATCACATCTCGTCCGGAAAAAACATTAAACTGTCACTTTATATTTTCTACTGTTTTTGGTCTTTTTTGGATTTTTTACTGTTTTTTGTACTTTTTTGTTTTCAAATAAATTTATTTTTGGCTTTTTCTTGGTTATACACTATTTTTGTTTGGTTTTACGCTTTCTCTTTAATTGTTTTTTGTCCTGGGACCTCAGGACAAGCGGGCTCTAGATTTCCCACCTAACCCTCCGGCCCCCGGAATTTTCGGTGTTAACTAAGTTAAAAAGCTAAATAGTACTGGACGGAGGGTACGCACCTTCCCCCCAGTACAACGACGGTCATTAAGGCCTCTACCTCGGGCTGACGCCCGGAGCGGAGGGTTCGTCGCTGAAACGCTTGCTGATCATGGTGGTCTTATGCCTTTGACAGGTCCACCCAGGAGCGCCATAAAAACGTCTATGTAACATTCGCCCAAATACTACACAGCGACGGAGCGTAGAAAAAGTACCTATTAACGACTGGCAGGCGTCAGTTAGCTTAATCCTACTCGTTTTCCACCGTCTCGACCTTGCCAGTTGATTTTCTGGTCTGTCTAGGGCTAAGTAAAAAGTTACCATTTTTAGGCCATCAGTCAAACGACTTTTGATCAGCTTTCGTTCACATGCGAACACAACCACATAGCTGAGTCTCGGATCCTCAGACTACCTGATTGTCATTAAAAACACGGCTCGAACAACCTATTTTAACATGTTTTTGTGTGACAGTTCTATATTAAATCCATTGGAGATGGATTGACCCTTTCCTCTTTCTAGCTACTCATATTCTAAAATATCAAGTTACACCGGTGTTAAATTAAAGTTTCACGACATCCAGGTAGCTATCTAGTTAGTTTTATACAGTCCCTTCAAATAAACAGTCTCTGGGGGACCAAGCCTCCGCTCCCGTAATATTCCTGCGATAACGCTCTTTTCTCTTCTAATTTGCGTCCCGGGAGGGTTCCGTGGAATACTCCTTCCCCACTGAAGCTTCCTTCTCCACTAGTATCCGCTGACAAGTGTCTTATCGTGCGTGGTTGCCACGATAAGAGGCTTCGTATTTTCCGTCTCTTGCACGACTGTTTTTCACAATATTTGTCGTTGTTCTCTTTCTCAGCTTTTTTGGTCAAAATGGCCGTTTTTCGTATTTCTGAGAAATATCAACCTGAAAATCGAAATTTTAAAAATAGAAAAGTTCAGAATACTTCGACCCTCCTTTCAAGCACTTTTTTGCTGTTAAGGCCTTTTCTCTCTGATTCGTGCTTCGTCGGAAGGTTGCGCTGTGCCATCTGGCAGAATGGCACACTTGTTACTCCGCCATTCTCGCATGTCTATCCTTTCTACCACAAATTCGTATCCAAAAGGATTTACTTCTTCGCATGCCTCACTCTAGTGCTCTGTGGTGTCTTCATTGTGAAAGGTAGATCCGGATCCGTGTTCTTAGCATCTCATTCTGCTCAAGGTGGTTCCAATGTTACCTCATCCGATTCGACTATCTCATTGAAATCCATGTCTAATGGCCGTGATGTTCATTCTTCGAGGACTTCATTCCCATCATTCTTCTGTCTGTTACAATTCTCATTAAACTTCACATTCAGGATCCATCATCAAATAAGCGCCCTTCTCAGTGTCGTTTGTTGTTTTCTGTGGGTGGTTATTGGGGTTTGACGTTCTCGAAATGAGCAGCGCGAGCTGTGCTGAGTCTATGGAAACGTCTCTCTTTTTTCGCCTTCATTGCCATGAACGGCCCCTCCATTTCTTTGGTAGTTTTATAGATGTTTTCGGCGGGATCACGTTCTAAAGGACCCATACATAATCTCCCGCTGAGTAAGCTTTGGCACCCGCTCCTTTTCATGAATTTCTTTCTCTGCCCTGCTTGTGCGTGTTGTGTGCTGTGTCTGCACAAGTCATTAATTTGTTACTGTTGTCTTATCGCATCCCTCACATCGACCTGGATTGATGTCTTTTTGCCCTCATGTTCGGGGTAGCAAAATATTAGCAGCAGGTTCTTCTCATATTCTGAGTGGAACAATTCTCGTAGTAGAATGGTGTGCACTGTTGTATAGCCCCATCACTTGTGGGAACTATCAATTCCAGTCAGTCATGTATCGTTAACAGTATGAGCTTGGGTCACCTGAGAACGTCGCATGAGTTCTTTGTCAGCTCACCTACAAAAGCAGTCGCATTGTCCGACTGCAAAGCCATCGGACTTAGACGTCTGGCAATCAATTTATTCACCAGATGATCCCAAGGGTCCTCAGCTATTGTTGGTATGAGGAGAACAGCGTGTTTGTACGTGTAGAGTGGTCGATCATCATGAGCACCTGATTTTAGCCACTGCCTTTCAAACATACCTTCTGATGGTCAATATGCATGAACTCATTAAATTCTGAAAACTCAATCGACTGCAGTGGGAGTTTCAATTCTCTCTGATCTTTCACTTGATGGCAGGATAGACAGGCTGTAACTCATTTCATGTTGTCTTCCTTCCAGGACACTCAAAGCGTTTCAAGATTTTCTGGTATATCTTATCTATTCCCTGATCTACAATTCGATCATTTGACCTGAAAAGTAGTTCTAATTGATCAAGTTACAGCAACACCGCCCTTCCTTCTTCATGTTATATTGTCTCTACAATCGGCAACTGTCTTTTGGAGCTCCGTTTTTGATCTACCTCTTCGAGCTACCTGTACTTTCTCTGCACCCCTAGTAAGTCCGAGAGTCTGTATCTCGCCTTGGATTTTGTTTTCAAGATTCTTACTTGACATTACAGCTGATCTGGTTTGTGTGCGTCATCTTGCATCTTGGCACTCCAGATCTTCGCCAATGGCCTTGTCCCCTGTTCAAATAGATCAAGGTCATCCTTATCTGCTTCCTTTTGCGCTAGCAGACTCACAGAGCGTTTTGACACCGTAATCACCTCAAGTCGTCTACTGCGTTGTCAAAGACTTTTTCTCTCGAAGACAAGTAGCGATCACCATCAGAGTCTTGATGTATCTCCATGTATCACTCCTTGGCCCTAGCCTCTGCCACTAATGTGTGGATCGCACTTTCGGATGTCTCAGAGCTCGTACTCGAGATCTTTTCTGAGTAGGTGTCAGCTTCCGATTTCTTCGAGAGCTTCTCGCGAGGTGAATCTTCCATGGAGCACTTCTCCATGGCGGAAACTGATACATTCGACCTGCTCATCCATCTAAACTCCCCTGACAAAACTATGTCTACCCAGTCTTGTCCATGCTTGTTTTCATTACCTTGGCTGCCGACTCCCCGGACGGGTTTTCCTACCCCAAGTCTTTGGATGCAACCTCACTCCGTGCTTGATCGTGCGTCCCAAATGTGAACGTGTCCTTCTTTATCTCGATCTCCTCCTGCCTTGTCTTGCATGATGAGGAGACTAGTTACTGAAAAACTGTCCTATATCCTTTTCGGTCTCTTGATGGTGATGACTTGAAGGTTCGATCCGACGATTCTCGTTAACTGTTAAATATGTCATAGCTGTTGTCCATCCTGGATTGATCAATCCGATTCACTTCTCTTTTCAACAATTTACCCACCATCCGCATCACCTCTAGGATGATGTTCACAGATTTGTCTAGCAATGAGAGACTGGTCATATTTGTGCATGTCAGCTCCTGCTGAACCGAGTTCAAACGTAGAAGCAGATCCAAAGGCACCCGATCTTTTTTGTAGGGTTTTTATCTTGACTGCCTTCGCCACTTGAAATTCAGGGTATCCCCGTATTGGGTTTCCGATATCTCGAACCACCATTTCAAGCGAAAATGTCAAAACTGTCAAAGTCTAGAAACGAGCATCTTTCTTTTATCTCTGCATGATTGGCTTACTTCTGTTCTAATCTCTCATAAAACTCTGAGACTGTCAGCATTCTGCTGCGTGTCACACAACTTGCGCTCGATTATCTTGTGATAATCATCGAGCCGGACTTTCCATCGACCAATGTGACTCTGTTTCAATTAGAACGTCTGGGAACAGGATAAATCTTGTTTGTCTACCGGCAGCTTGAAGGGAGCGCTCCCTAGATAGGCGCGATATTTCTCAACGAACCGCAAATTTTCTCCTTTTTGGTGCACCATATTTCATCTCCGTATTTCTCAAAACTTTACTTCCATATGCGATGGGACGGAGATCAGTTACCACATTCCATTATTTCTCTTGAAGCAGTTTGCCAGAGATGGCAACTACTAAGGCATCGATGTCAAGAGACATGCCTTCGTGACACCGATGCCTCCTTAGTTGACAAGCCTTAGTAATACTGGCCAACCGCACAGCTCCCTTTTTATGATTTCGAAGACTGGTTGAGTTTTTTTATTCTACTCGAACTTCTTCCCTTTGTTGCCCATCAGCTACTGCATTGGATAAACTTTATCTGCATACCCCTTTACGAATTGTTTATAATTCGAAAGTCCTCAGATGATTATCAATTTCGCGTCTGCTTGGGGGTCTTCCATGTTAACAGGGCTTTCACCGCACCAGGATCCCGCCTCACGCAATGCTTATCTACCCAGGTAATTTACTGACTCAATGATTTTTTCGCATTTCGAGGCGTTGCATTTTAAGCCAGCTCTCTTCTTAATCGAAAACGTCATCTAGTCTGTCAAAATATACCGTCAAGGTGGGTTTCAATATCACTACCTTGTCCAAATAGTACGTGACCGTACTTTTTTGTTACATTTGTAAAAAATCTGAGCCATGAGTCTCTGAAAGGCCGCTGCTGCATTTTACAAACCGAAGGGCATTCTCTTCTACTGGTACTGGCCAAAACCATTTTTTCCCTGTCCTAATTTTGCAAAGAGACCTTCCAAAAGGTTCCAAGGTAGTGAAGATTTTGGCACCTCCTAGTTTCGATAGGCTCTCATTTATACGAGAAATAGATATGCACGCTATATAGTTACCGCGTTGAAGTAGCATTAATTACCTCATAACACTAGTTATCCTCTTTTCTTAATGGCCATTAAGTCTCTTCATGACCATGGCAATTTAAAGGGATTGATCATGTCGTACTGGTATCATTTTTTTCTCCGCCCGGCATGCTTCTGACTTGTGGGGCTTCATGCATCTTGCTCCGTCTCTGTGGGGAACGGCACTTGTTTTCCATTTCAATTTTGTGTTCAACAAGTTTGCAACGTTTTATGACCTCTTTATGTTTTGTTCTCTATATTCAGCGTCGCAGTTCCCATCCGCACTTTCCTTCATGTACTTCTCGTTCTGGCCAGTTTCTTTCTCGTAACGAAGTATTTCTTCTCGCAAATTCTCTCATTCGATATGACCAGCTTTCTCTGATCAAAACCTGATGTTCTTGTTCACCCATCCTCTTCATGATCCTGATCAAAACCTGATGCTCTTGTTCACCCATCCTCTTCATGATCCTTGTCA
The DNA here is from genome assembly GCF_963678635.1 of Symsagittifera roscoffensis. Classification (NCBI taxonomy): domain Eukaryota; kingdom Metazoa; phylum Xenacoelomorpha; order Acoela; family Convolutidae; genus Symsagittifera; species Symsagittifera roscoffensis. Next base: position 28,578,272 of record NC_087063.1, on the reverse strand, counting down.
AGGCCTCTACCACTGATACCCACTCGTTGACCAGGACAGGCATATGTGGCAGGCAATTTGGTGGTAACCACTGAAACTCGTGCCGCATCCCTCTGTCATAAGGTTCCATCGTATTCCGCTTCTTTTCTCTCAATGTCCTTCCCGGCCGGCATTTGAAGTCGTACTGGTCAATTTTACCGTCCCAAACTGGTCTAGGTAGCCACTTCCCGTAGACAAGCGCATCTCTTATCCGTTGGCCGAACTTTTGAAACTTAGGTGTGATTTAAAATCGCTCTCTTCTTGTGAAGTTTCCTTCTAGTTTTTTCCGAGTATAAAGGTTCCTCGCCACAAAAGGATTATCCATTGTGGTTCTACTTTGTTTTGGTATGAATATCCAGAGCTATATCTCAGCTTATCTTTTTTCTCAAGTGGCCGTCAATCGCACCCACCGAGTTCTGTACTACTTAACTGCCTCCGGATTGCCCGAGCTAGGTCAGTTATGTCCTCAAGGCAACCAACCTCCCCAAAAAAATACTTGAAAGGCCGCTGCTGCATTACACAAGCCAAAGGGAATTCTCTTATAATGGTACAGACCAAAACCATTTTTTCACTGTCCTGCTTTTGCAAAGGGACCTTCCAAAAGATTCCAAGGTAGTGAAGACTTTGGCATCTCCTAGTTTCGATAGGCTGTCATCTATACGAGAAACAGATACGCACGCTATATAGTTACCGCATTGAAGTAGCGAAAATTGCCTCAGAACCTTAGTTATCCTCTTTTCTTTTTAGCCATGAAGTCTCTTCATGCCCAAGGCAATTTAAAGGGCTTGATCATGTCGTATTCGTGTCATTGTTTCCTCCGCCCGGCATGCTTCTGTTTGTGGGGCTTCATGCATCTTGCTTCGCATATCCTGATGAAAACCTGCTGCTCTTGTTCACCCATCCTCTTCATGATCCTCGTCAAGTCCCTTACCACTGATACCCAATCTTTGACCAGGACAGGCATTTGTGGCAGGCAATTTGGTGATAACTGAAACTCGTGCCGCATCCCTGTGTCTCAAGGTTCCATCGTATTCCGTTTCCTTTTCTTTTGAAGCCCCTCCTGATTCAAAGTAAACTGCTGATGTTACAATTTCCACTAACTTTTTGTTTGTAGTTATTTTTATTGGAGTGGTTTGTTGGTAGATAGTTTCATCGTCTTTTTTCTTTTTCCTGATGTCCCTGACGCTTCCTTATTGTTCACAAAAACGTAAAAACCTCTTGATATCCGTTACTTTCCTTTTGTATGGGTTTCACTGCTTCGGAAAAATGTTTATGAACCGGGATGGGTCAATTTTCAAAGAGATTTTTTTATTAAAATGTCTTTTGTGTTTTTATATGGTCATTTTCTTTAAAAACTGATCAACCCAATTATGAATTTTTAAATTTTTGATCTAATGCTTTTAAAATGAACTAAATCCTTTCAGTGCTTCTCAATTTATTAAACAAACCGTCTTTCGTATAAATTTAAAATTTTGCTGAAAAGTTTGTCCTCAAGCCTTAAAAAAATTTTCAAATGGTCCTGACTTTTCTTGATTAGCACAAAAAAAAAAAAAAAAAAAATTTTACGGCCAAAACAAATTTAGTAAATTCAAAACAAATTCGACCCCTTCGGATTGGTAAATCCAATAGATCTAACCAATTAACTCCGAATTCTCCAGGTTTTGGAAGGTTGCCGGTAAACTGATTTTGAAACCTGTCGATTTAGTAAATTACGTTACCCGAACATTATTTTCTATCGCACTAACTCGAATGTTTTGAAACAATTTTCATCTTTGCGGCGTTTCTTGTCTCAAAAAATGGTGAAAACTCGGTTCACGACAATTATTTTCTTCTAACGATATCGAGACTAATCATAATCACTTCTCATAATTATAATATTCTATCTGCGATATAACTGAAAATGTGGTCTGTTGATTGACTAGTTAGTTGAAAACGGAGCAGGAGTATTCTTCGAGGTTGTCGATCTTATCACGAGCTCCCGTCTCCCGCAACATTGCAAAGAAATTTCCCAGAGTGCTCCTCAGTCTTTGCATAAAAGAAGGAGGTTTGTGTATTTTTCCTGGTTCCCGTTGCGTCATCGTATGGTCAGCGTGTGAACCTTTTACCGCTGGTTTTCAATCAACATGCCAGACAGTTGGGACATATCTTGCTAATCTAGAGTTCCGGTCGAGGTCGCAAAGTCATCTTCTCCAATCTACTATAGTAGATTCACACGCCAGTCGTCTCGTACCGGTCTCCTCGGTTTCAAAATCTTTAGGATCGTCTTTGTAGACGCTATATCCAGCATCGCTTGTTTGCCGTGTCTTGGTATTCAGAGACCCTTTGACTCATGGTTTTAACCACTCCGTCTGAAGTTTTTTTTAAAAATTTTGTGGTTTTCCGAACCTCCAAGTTCTTTGCCACAAAAAGATTATTCATTGTGGTTCAATCTTTTTTTCGTAAAAAATGCTTAGAACAATGCTAACAAACACAATAAAATTGTATTCTAGATTCAATATAACAAGTGACTAAGAATCTGGTTAATTTATAACAGTACAGCGCATCTCAGTTTTTCCACAGCAGTGTTATGGTCTATTAAATATTATGCTAAATGATAATATCGGGTGGACTTAGAAAATACTAAGCTCACAATCCAATTTTGTTGACGAAAGTAAAATTTTTGTTCATTTGAAAAGATCGGGGAAAAAGTAAATGCGTTGCGATCAATCTATCGCAATTTGATAATTGAACTAATTTCTAAAGAAGATGCTTTCTCTGTTCAGTGCAGTAAACAGACAAAGTTTGGAGGCTGATATCTTTCTTATCAAAGGGGCATCAATCGCACCGATCGAGTTCTGTACTACTTATCTGCCTCCGAATTGCCCGAGCTAGGTCTACTTATGTCCTCAATGCAACAAACTTCCCCCAAAAAAATTACTTTTTGAAGTGCAATCCGAATTATTTCAAAAGTCTGTTTCTTTTGATGATTTGAATTAGAATCTTGAATCTCCAAAATTGGTTTTGTATCGATCCTAATTCGACGTCCATTTGTTTTGTTTGGACGAGTCACAACTACAGTCACTAGTTTTTTGTTGATGTCCATCCGCTTAGGTGTCCTTATATCCAAATAACTTCAATTAATTTTTTTCAGTGTTCTGTTTCTGCTTTTCCCTGACGGTTTTCCGTTCTACGTACGGTGAAGATTGTTTTTCTGACTCTTTCAGATCTACGTTTACATTCACGGACGGTGAAGGGTTGATCTTATGACCCTTTCGGATAGGCGAACAAGGATATTTCCGGATCGGGACCCTTCTGGATTTGCGAATGGGGACGGACCTACGTTCAAAACATCAGACTCTTGCGTATTGGTGAATAAGAATCCTTCCGGACTGGCGAGTTCGGGAATCCTCCAGGTAAATCCGATCGGAAATTAAAAGATTCTTCCGATTAGGACTCTTCCAGTTGGTGAAATGAGGACTGTTTTGGGTTGGGACTTTTACGGATAAGAAAAGTCGGTACACCTACGGATTGGGACCCTTCCGGATTAGTGAACAAGGGACCCTCCCTTGTATGTTCGGAAAGTTAGCACACCCCCTGGTACAATTGAAAACGTCAAGACTCTCTTGCTACGCTCCTAGAACTCTAAATGTGTAAAATCAACTAACTGGGAAATGTATGTTTTGAATTTGGATCCTTCCTGATACAAAGAGAACTTCTGATTGTGCAATTACCACTAACTGGGATTGGTTTGTTTGTAGATATTTTTTGTTGTCTTTCTTTTAGTTAATGAGGCACCTGACGCTTCTAATTGTTCACAATAACGTAAAATCGTCCGGATATCCTTTACTTTCCTTTCGTATGGATTTTAATCCTTCGGAAAAAACTTTTATGAACCAAAAAGGGGTCTACTTTCAAAACGGCCTTTTTGATAAAAACGTTTTTTATGATTTTATGGTCATTTTTGCCAAAAACAGAACAACTCATTTATAAATTTTTAAATTTTTCATCTAATAATTTTAAAATGAACTAAATCTTTTCAATGCTTCTTGAGTTATAAAACAAAACGTTTTGTTTAAGCGCAAAAAAAACCAATAAAAAATTTTACGGCCAAAACAAATTTGTTAAAAACCCTTCTGAATAAGGGTCTTTGCGGATTGCAACCCTTCCAGCTTTGCGAATGGGGAGGGGACGGACCCCTCCAGGAACGTTCAGAGATTAGCTCTCTTGCGGATTGGCGAACAGAGAACCTTCCGAATATGCGCTTTGGGGATTCCTTCGGGTAAATCCGATCCAGTTGGTGAAATGAGGACCGTTCGGGGTTGGGATTTTACGGATAGAATTAATCGGTACACCTCCTGACTGCGACCCTTCCGGATGTTGAACCTTCCTGTTTGGTAAAATGAGGATCCTTCCGGATTGAGAACCTTCCGGATTGGTGAAGTGAAGAGGTTTCAGGATTGGAACCCTTACGGAGTGGTGAAATAGGGACCACTCCTTATGTGTTCGGAAAATTAGGTCACCTCCTGGTACGGTCGAAAATGTCAAGATTCTCTTGGTACGCTCCTAGAACTCTTAATCTAATGTAAAATCAACTAACATCTAACTGGGAAAAGTTTTTTTTTATTTTGAAGCCCTCATGATAGATATTTTTATGTCCCTGACTCTTCCTAATTGTCACAAAAACGTAAAAACGTTTCATTTTCAGTTTTTTTCTTTTCGTAAGTATTCGAAGGATTTCGGAATAATTTTTTATGAACCGGGTTGGGTTTAGTTTCAACAAAAACCTTCTTGCTAAAAGTTTCATTTTAATTTTTTTCTAAGGTTTTTTCTCCACAAAATGATCCAGTCAGTTGTAAGCTTTGCAAAGTTATGAGTTTATGATTTTAAAATGAGCTAAACCCGTTCAGTGCTTCTCAAGTTATAAAAAAAACGTCTTCCACTTAATTTTTTCTGCAATTTTCGTTTTTTGGGCTTTACAACTATTCAAAAGTCCTACGTTTTTCTAATTTAGCGCAAAATGAAACCAAAAAAAAATTTAGGACCGACGAAAAAAAAATTTAGTAAACACAAAACATGTTGAACTACTGTGGTTTGGTAAATCCACTAATTTAGACCCTTAACTTCGAATTCTCTGGTCCTTGAAGGTTGCCGATAAACGAGCTTTAAAATATGTCGACTCAGTAGTTTACGTTACCCGAACAACATTTTCTTTCCCACTAACTCAAAAGTTTTCTTCCAAGCACTTCTCAAAGTCATAAAATTCTAACTACAATGTAAACTTAAAATGTGGTCTGTTGATTGACTATTTGGTTGAAAAACGGAACAGGAATTTTGATACAAGTTGTAAATATAATAGCACTAATAAAATTATGCCCTTAGGGTCCGTTCAATATCCGACTTGAAGTGCTTAACTCGTAAAACTGCAACTCGGTGAAGGGTCACTTCAAATCAGTCATTGTCGTGCCCTCCGCGGAACTATATCGTACTTCCTTTTCTGTAAATGATACAAAATTGTTTAACGATACCCAACAGTTGATTGTTGTTGTCCTTGTGATACTTCCTGCTGCTGCTTGCAGTGCTGGATTTGCCTTCTTCCTCAAACACCTGACGTTTCTGGATCGGTTGAAAATTAACATTAAAATGCTTAAATAATCAAACCACCCTACGGTACAGATATAAAAGCGGACTCTAAAGGTTGATCCAGGTATAACTAAATGAACTACCCATGATCCAGGTATAACTAAAAATTCATTTAATTATAACCAGGTATAATTAAATGATTTTTTCTAATAACAGCAAACAGGAAAATTGGATCACATCTCAAGGGTGAAGGTGTTCTCTACTTTTTTAACTTTTTGTACTGCTTTTGGTTTTTTGGATTATATTTAGGTTTTTGGTTTTTTTTGGTATTTTTTTTACTGTTTGGTTTCTTGGATATCTTTGGTTGTTCCTGCCATATACCGCTCATGGAATGAAAAGAGTGTCAATCCCACACACTTCACGATATCTTAATTTCTGGTGTTACTTTGTTGAAAAAGCTAAATCAGTGAATCCGGATGATCGTTTAGGAACCTTTCAACTCCTAGCTTCTCATGATTTGAATTTGAAATTGAATATGTTTTCTGAAAAACTCTAGACATTCCGGTAAGCTAGGGGTTGTTAAATTGTAACTTTTCCAGCTCGACTATAGACCAGGGTTTCAAAAAAGCATGATTCTGAAAAGAAAATGTTTTGAACATTTAAAACGTTTTAAACATGTTTAAAACAAAAAAAACTTTCATAATTGACAAAAATTAGCTGCTCAGCACACGTTTTTGAAAATTAGTATTTCAAGTTTTTCAATGGCAAGACGGTTTCCAAGGTTGTCTTGGATATAGCCCATTGTCGAAAACATTCTTTCGAGACCAGCTTAACTGGGGGACAGTTTTTCCATCCTCAAGGCGATTTCCCCAATTTCCTTCGAAATTTTCCCTATTGCTATTTGATAGTTCAAAAAACTTCACTGTTGCATCCGGATGCTACAATTTGATCCAGTCGATGGCACAATTGCTTTCTTTCTCCGTTAAATCTTTGCTGAAACACAATGGACATGACAAAGAGGCAGTGAACCACAAATCCTGAACAGAACGACTATACCTTTTCTCAGCGAAATCCTACCACTCTCGACGTTCCATGCCTCGTTCACGAAAACTGTCGATTAATTTTTTCCATGCCCAAATGGCGTCAGCTACAGTGCTGTTGTTTGATTGCATAAGATCAAAGCACTCGGATACAGGTTTGAGAACAGCGTAAGCATCTTCCATATTGTGTACATAACGATCTCTTTTAACAATTTCGCTACTTCAGCTGCGGGACTTTTTTTCTCAGCTTTTTGGAGTTCCGATCAGCATACTGCTTCAAAAACGTCCATGAATTCAAATACCAATTGAGCTAGGTGACGCAGCTGCTCCATCGTACCTCAGATAGTCTGATTCAGAAATCCAACATAGACTCATTAGTGACATTCGTCCAACAGTCAACTGATAAAGTGACGAGCTGATCCATTAGCCTTTCTGCAGTGGTTTTCCGAAAATCGGAGTAGACAGAATCAAGTAAATTACTACAAATTTGTGCTCTATTTGAAGTACAACAACCGGGATGTAAAGCTTTGATCATGTCTTGGAGTTATTGGTTTTCAACGTCTCTAAACGGCGGGTTCGAGGAATAAAAGTTACAAGAATCAGATAAATTGAGCTTCCAATTCTGCTCAGGTGTTGTTTTGGTAACAAGTGAGTCCACAGTGCCTTGTTTCGGTTGCTTGGAACTGATAGGCTGCTCTGCAACGAGATTCCTGTATTCATCGTTAAAATATTACTTCCTTCTTGCAACCAACTCAGCCATTTCTTTGTTACCATGATTGCATTTTGCGCGGCCATCGGGTGATTGAGTAAACTCGCTCCAAAATGCATCGCTTTTACGACCAGTAGCCATTTTGCACGTATCATCATTAGCTTTGATCTTAAATAAGAAGCCAATTACATTAACTCAATTGTATGACGCGCTCAGAAAGCGTTCAAATATTGACCAATCATGAGTCGTTGTTTTAAACGCTGGAACTCGTGTTGTTTTAAACAGTGTTTTAAAAGTGTTTAAAACATTTTTAAACAAGCTCTTTTTTAAACATCGCAACCCTGCTACAGACCTTAAGGATTTCTTGTTTTTCGAAGAGTAAGCTCCGTCTTCTTTATAGGAAAAGTTGCTATGTTTACTTCTAGCCATCCTAACTGGTTGAAAAGGGCCAGCAACAGTTGTAACGGTACAATTGCTGCAACACCGAGAGCTTTTTTGGTCAATATTCTTTAGATCTTTGCTTACTCTTGCTGTTGCTCATTATCTGTTGTTTTGTTTTCGGCAGCAAAACTCATTTTTCTGATTTTGCGCTTTTTCAGTTGTCAAAAACCACAACTGTTACTTGCCATGCACGCTCAATTCGAATTTTTAAAATTTACTACTTCGAGTAATTCTGATCTTCTTTTTGCGGTCTAAAGCGGGAAAACGTCGTTAATCAGCAACTCAAAGTATACTACGACTTTTTTCTCCATATAACTCTTCCTTTTTTGGTTCTTCCTCCAGATAACTAGCTGATAAGTAATTCGGTTATATAATTCGACCATTTGAAATCGACAGCAATCTGATCGAGTTTCCTATTAATAATTTATTTTGGTTGTTCGAATTATCTATAACTTCTCAATTAACATATGCGTCGTTTCCAACAAGTCTGATTGCTGAGATTGGAGGGATACCAGAGAGTCTGCTTTTTTTCCATAATTTTAATGGTCAAATACCGGACAGTTTTTTCAACATACGTTGAGGTAAATCCACTACATGCAAGTTTTTAAAGCCTTTTGACTTTAGATGATTAGAAAATGCTGACTTCAGCGATAGTAAACACAATTGCAGTTTTCTTGTTGTGAAACTACTTGAAGGTTAGTTAAATTTTCTAACCTGCTACTTTCAATGGTTTTCCACAAGGTGTCTGCTTTCACATTGGTGGACCATTTTTCAGCCTATTGATTTGTCAGCCATGGCGCCCTGCTTGTTTCCATTTTTTTATCAAACTGCTGCCACTTAGATGTTTTCCAGAACATCCTATGTCGAGTGCCTTGAATAACAATACATTTGTAAGGAGTTGTGGCGCAGCTTTTTTAAAAAAGTAAATAGCAGTTTCTGTTGGATTTTGAAACCAATTGCTATAACCATTTTATCATGTGACGTATTTATATTCAAATCCAGGAACGGCAACTTCCAGTCTAGCTTATTTTCCTCTAGTATGAACTGTAGATTTGCATGAAGATAATTGGGGGCGTCAGGAGGAACACGGTTGTGTAATTTTTGACTGTTCTAAAAATGTCATGAACATATCTGAGCAACAACCTTATCTTGGGAAAACTCCTCTCATTGATTTTTAGCTCGCAGCAGTTTTCAGTTTTTGATTAGTATTCATCATTAGATGTTTTCACACAAATCATTTGTGAGCACTTTTGACATATCTCTTATTCAAGTCCCTCTGATTGATATGTTAATTTCCTGCTGCAATATGGGCACAAACATTTATTGGCATCAAATTGCTATATGCCGGCTCCCATCGGAATTTCCGGTTTTGAAGCAAAAGATTTGCTAGAATTACGGCGAGGGAAGCACCCACTACTACACCACTATTTTCAAAGTAACATGAATCCTTACACTCGAAATATACCGTGCTAACCACCATATTCAAAGAATTTTTCCCTGTAGATCTTTGAAACTCCGGAGGAGACTCTGGACTGTTTAGCTTCTGTAGGGCAATTGCAATTGCTTCCTTTAGGGGAATGTTAGCGGAAAAATTTTTCATATAAGAGATAATTTTGTTTCATCCGGATCAAGAGCAGTGTTTTTAGTAGTTTCTCTAGCATCTTTAATGTCAAATTCGGTAAATTGCTCCAACGATGACGTCGGAAAATAGCACTTATCCCAGAGCTGCATCACCTTTTTGTACCTTAGCTATACCGTACAAATAAGCCGGTTGCCCATCTGTTGACCTCATCTTTGAAAAAAAAACTGATCTTTTGTTCAGGTTTCTTTAGCTTATGGCAAATAATTTTTTGTGAATTTTTTTTCATTTTTAAATATCAGTTGCAGCATATAATTAAAAAAAATGAAATTAACAACGAAAAAGCGCAAAATTTAACATAGATTCCAGTTTTGTTTCGCAATTTTTTTTTTGTTCCTTGGCAGAGCCAACCACTTTATCAAAACGCACAGCCAGCGACCCTTTATCTTTGAGATATTTTCTCCCTATTTTAACCGCTTGTGGTTTGCCTTTTTTTGCATATGCTTTTGCCGCCGCCTCTATTTTTTATAAAGATTCACCCGATGTTTTTCAATTGTCAGAGAAAAATGTTGATATCAGCCACAAACTGCCTTTCATTGAAGCTGTCTTCAAATGAATGCTTTGGACCCATTGAAAGCTTTTCATGTACCCGTTCTGAAGTTGAATGTTATAAAGCAGCTTCAAGGATTGCTCACTGCAAAATGTACAACAATTAAAAGTTGCGGTAGTAGTAGATCGTTTTTTAGACACTTTCTCAACAACTTCAAAATACATGCAGATATTTGATGTTTTTCGAATATTATTCAAACTAATCTAACAAAACTTTTGCTGTGGAGTACTTGCTTATTGATTTGCAAGACATGAATAGTAAGACTCAGAAAAAAACCCGGTATATAAGGCGAATACTTTTCAGCTTCTTTTTGCGTCTTGCTTTTTCTTTCCTCTTGTTTGCGATGGTCTCTGTTGCTTGCCTCTGATACCCCAAATCAGTCCCGCCAGTCTTTCCTTGTGCGTCATTACCAATCCTGAAGACTTCTGCACCAGTTCTTTATTCTGATGAAGCTTCAAATACTCCTTGAGCTGATCTGGATAGTTCTGTTTGCACTTGGAGAGTTGCTGCTTTGTTGCAGGAATCACAGTATCTGACGAAATAAGTGGGGCGTTTTTTCTCGTCCGCATTAGATGATCGTCAATTTCTGTAGTTTCTACAACTTCAAATAGCCTGTCAGCTCTTCGACATGGGCTGGTCGGAAGTTGTTAGTTTTGTTGATCTTTCTGGTTTTGTTCACCACATCGTGCCTCGCAATCACTGTTTTCTTTTTCAATTAACTCATTTACAGTAATTGACGAAGGTTTTTGTCCTGATTAAGCGAGTTGTTGTTGAGAAATAGGCCAAGAATAGCTAAAACATTAACAATGCTCTCGTGTTGCTTTTTATCGCTTCGGTTGAGGTTGTCAACGGCGAGCTAGCTGCTACAAAATTTTACAATAACCTAAAATTTTATGTCATGCGAACAGAACCTCTGTAGAAGTAACCAAAAAACTGTGACAACTTCAACGCCTAATAAACTTGAAAAGTAAACTAAATATTGAAATATGTTTACTTCTGACTGAGTCGTTTCACGAAAACTTGCTCAGAGATACCCGCGCCATACAACAAAAGGATGCTGGCACCAACAAAGTTGCGCTGATAAAACAAAGCATTAACACACTCTTCAATAGAGCAAAGTAGATTTGCGGCAAGCACTGGTTCACACACTTGACCTATAGTAACGAATGAAAACTCATCGGAGTTAATGATTTCAAACTTCAAAAAACGCGTTAGAAAAATTATCAAATCTAATCACTGAGCCAGGATAGAATTAAATAAACACGTAACAAAAGCCAGGCGTCGACCACAAAACTAAAACATTGTAATCTAAGAACCAGAAAAAACAGTTCTATTTGAGGAAAAAATGTCCAAAATTAATTGCCGGTTTTGAACAAGTCTTCTTCAACATGAATCTAGCGACAGCCAATCAGACGAAAATTACCAGTCAATATAACTGTCACATATGACAAGGGTGAATTTAGGACAGGTGGTTTTGGATTTTTAGAACCTCTCCTTCTATGGCCTATTTATAGGAGATTTTAATTGAAAGAAAACCTGACACAAACAACTTAAAAAAAGCGGACCAAGTCCGCGGAAAAGATGAATTTTCAAATCGAAAAGTCGTAAAAGGCGTTTCAAAGAAAGTTAAATTGTGTGTATGAAAAACAGCGGTTCTACCAAAATGGTTTTTGTACAATCTTGTTTTAATAAATAATGTTTGAAATTACCAGATTCCGAAAAAGATTATCTGTTGCATCAACTTACCAGATTCTCAAAGATATTTAATAACGGAGCGTTAAATTGGGCCACAAATAGTTATGAAAGCGACTGTTTAACTCTGATGGAAAAAACGAATACCCCTTTTTCGATCTATATTCATACAACTTTGCAACCTTCTTATTTTTGCTAGATTTTTTCACAATGAAAAAGATTTGCAAATACGACTAACTACAAATAATTCCGTCTGAAATACAAAAAGCATTGACAGCCCAAACTCTAGCCTCGCAATCAATCAGCATAGAAGAACTCGCGCTGAGTTTTGTTGCAGGCTATCACGGGTGGCTATTCATCTGCCTGAAAAAAGTGATTTCTTTAAGGCAGTGGGGCTCAAAACCAGACTTCTGAACTTCTTGTGGTCTTAAAAAACAATGGCGAACATCAAGGAGGCAAATCCGTTTTCGATTGCCGACACTGTAAGGATTTATGGAAAACATTGTAAGAATATGCTAACTGGGAACAATCCAGTCAGATTTTTTCCTGAAAATTCACAACAATGACAACAAACTAAACAAAATATTAGGAAAACACTACAGGCGTTTTAAAATTTTGAGATGGAATATGACTTCTGAGAGATCATTACTAAGAATTGAACCGAGTACTAAGCAACATTTCCAACTTATATCGCTATTGACAGTTTGCTTAAGAAAAGAGAGAGATATCGTCTCGAAATTGGCATCAGATAGGTGTCAGTAGGCGCTTCCATGACTGCATCATTTAAAATATGCGGCTTGCCTTGCTTCCAAGGAACCAGTGATAAGACATCAGGTCTTTTGCCAACTATACTAATGAAACCAGGGGGTTCTAGCACTGCCAAAAATTCAAGAGTGCCAAATGATTGCTTCACAATTTTGTTTATCATGGCATGAAATGCATTCCTTCCATCTTTCAGCACTTCGCGGACATACCAAACCGTGAAGACCTAGCTGATTTACAGTTTTCCAAAAATTGTAAGAGTGCTATAGGCACCCAGCTGCATCAATACGGAGTGCAACATAAATGCATACTTGCCGGTTCGTCAGCTTGAGGCTCAACGACTGACATGGTAAGGCTTTCAACAAATTCGCGGCCATTCTTTTGTGAAAGACGACAAAACTTCTCTTGTAAAAGTTATCAAAATTGGTCCTAAGATACTTTTTGAGTAGTGCATAAACCGGTTTTGTTAATTTTTTTTTCGAATAGGAGACTTTGCTGGTATCATTGTCAGTTCAGTACAGCTAAAATTTTTCAGCACCAGCTAAAAATGCAGTACGAATGTCTTCGTCTACATCCAAGCTTTCACGAAGCTGACCGAGAATGGCTCGGTTGGAAAATGCTACTTACGACCCCAGAAGCCAAAAAAAGAGCGAAAACTGAAGAAGAGTTCAAACAAAAGTAGGTAAAACAGCTTGAAGTTCAGAATTGTTGCATAAATTAATTTGATACAGCGGGACAACCCTGACAAAATTGAAGTGCCATAGTGGCTTACAATTTCCTCTTCCTTGAAGCAAATGGCCCATCGTGAAAAATTATTTTGTCGAGCTCAGTTTTTCAATATCAGGTCAAGACATGCAAAGGCTCTTATCGGCGCGCCTAGTATGACAAGGTATTTTGGATCGGTTATTATGATGCCAGCATTACGAGGCCAAACTGTGCATTCTGTGCATTGAAAAGCGGATTCCGCAACAAGTCAAGATCAGATTTTCGCGGAATCCGCAACATTGCTACTTTTCTTTGATCTTCTTTGCTGCTTTGGGTTCCACAAACGAAAACCTACAGCAATGTACCGCTCAAAATTGCTCCGAAATAGGCGAATTGCTCCGAAATAGCCGTATCTGCTGAATCCATAACAAATTGTGGAATCGTGAAAAATTATTTTGTCGAGCTCAGTTTTTCAATATCAGGTCAAGACATGCATAGGCTCTTATCGGCGCGCCTAGTATGACAAGGTATTTTGGATCGGTCATTATGATGCCAGCATTACGAGGCCAAACTGTGCATTCTGTGCATTGAAAAGTGGATTCCGCAACAAGTCAAGATCAGATTTTCGCGGAATCCACAACATTGCTACTTTTCTTTGATCTTCTTTGCTGCTTTGGGTTCCACAAACGAAAACCTACAGCAATGTACCGCTCAAAATTGCTCCGAAATAGGCGAATTAGGCGAATTGCTCCGAAATAGCTGTATTTGCTGAATCCATAACAAATTGTGGAATCCACTAACAAACAAAAAGACATATGGATTCCGCAACAGCTCATTTCAACAATACACATGTCTTTTTGTTTGTTAGTGGATTCCACAATTTGTTATGGATTCAGCAAATACAGCTATTTCGGAGCAATTCGCCTAATTCGCCTATTTCGGAGCAATTTTGAGCGGTACATTGCTGTAGGTTTTCGTTTGTGGAACCCAAAGCAGCAAAGAAGATCAAAGAAAAGTAGCAATGTTGTGGATTCCGCGAAAATCTGATCTTGACTTGTTGCGGAATCCGCTTTTCAATGCACAGAATGCACAGTTTGGCCTCGTAATGCTGGCATCGTAATGACCGATCCAAAATACCTTGTCATACTAGGCGCGCCGATAAGAGCCTATGCATGTCTTGACCTGATATTGAAAAACTGAGCTCGACAAAATAATTTTTCACGATTCCAAAATTTGTTATGGATTCAGCAGAGCTAGGACAGAAGTCCAGAGAAAACATGATGATGAAGCCAAAGAAACATTCGTTCTCGTCTGGAGCGATTTACCTAGCTTAAGGTAGGGCCCCGAAGCCGTTATGCTACTAACCAAAAGACGAAAAGGGCAAACACAGATTTCGTGCCAACTATGCTTCAGCAGAGCATCAGTTGTTGTCTTAAAGTACACTATATAGACAAGGAATGACGGGCTTGGGGTACTTCCCAATTGAAGTAGAACCGTATCAAATTGCTGAGTTTGAGTTCTACAGCAGACTTAAAACAAAATAGGTGCAACATGTTTCATCTGCAGTCAGGAGACCCATCAAGAAAGGATTGCACGTTGTTTTCGGATGCAGTCGACTTCATCCTAAAAAAAACTAGCAATAGCAGCAGTCGAGATGGCTAGGAACAGATGGACAGAAAACCTAGAAATAAAAAAAGGAACTAAAAGAAGACTTGTTAACAAATTTAGTGAAAGCAATGACAAGTAGTGTTATCATCGAGTTGACCGAAATGATAAAGCAAACGCTGGAGATAAGCTGTGAAAAAGCAGCAGCTGATGCAATAACTACAGTGAGCCAGGACTTGAGAGTGAGAAACAAAAGATTGATAATAGTACGTCAATCTTGATAAAAATAGGACCAGAGAAATCAGACGAAGTAAGCGTTGGAAAACAAAGCTGCACTTCAAGGAAGGTGATAACCGGAAGACCTTACGGCATACCAAAAAGTCTTATTTAACCGAAGGTTTTTTTAGAAAGCTAGGAAGGGTTTATAATTGTTGGAAAGGTTAAATGACTACCCCATTGATCTTTTCTAAGGTCCATGGAAGGTTAACAAAAGTGTTGGGAAGGTTAATTTTTTTTATCAGCACGTTTTTTCCATGTCCTTGTAAGGTTGGCTCTAGTCTTGAGAATGTTAATTTTTTTATGAAGTATAGAGGTTTGTCTGATAGAGGTTTTTCTAGTAAAATGATCGAAACATTTGTGGCCGTTGAGTCGCAACACGAGCAAATTGCCAAGGTCATGATAGTTAGCAAAAGTCTTGAAAAGGTTTAACTACTTTGCCAAAATTTTGAATTCCTGGGAAGACTAGCAAAAATCTTTCAAGGATTAATTTTTTCCCAGTGAGGTTTATTAAGAGTCCTGGAAAGATTAGCAAAAATCTTGAGAAGGCTAATTAATTATATCAAAACGCTTTTATAGAATTCTAATAAACAAAGCAAAAGCTCTTGGGAGGGATCACTTGCTATATATACGACTTTTTTCTGGGAAGGTTGCTTGACGTTTTATAAAAACAAATGACTATCTTCAAGAATTTTTGAAAGGTTTGAGAAGAGTAACAAAAATTTTCGGAAGGTTACTTATTATCCCAGCGAGTCCCGCAAAACTTATTTTAGAGTCCCAATCGATTCATCACAGGACTTCAAGGATGGTTTTTTTTTGAAAGAAAAAGAGTTTTTTTGAGGCCTCAAAAACCTTATGCCGGACAACTCAGGTCCTTCAAAATCAAAGAAGTGTCCCAGTGCGTGTCGGGAAACACTCATCTGGAAGATAGACTTAACGAATACATTTTGTCACTGTCTCTTGCTAAAAGATTTGAAACACAATTTGATTATTGAAATTGGTGTATACTTGAGTTTATGTAGAACTAGATAATTACTATTTTTTCAATTGTGACTAGAAATTTTTTGCAGTAATTAGAAACTTCGTAAAGTTGTAACTCGAAAACTTTTAGTCGTTTTCGTACATCACCAGACCAAACGTTTGTATGTTTTTTCAAATTCCCAAATAACGCTAAGCTATCCGTATTTGATAAGACAATAAAGCACAGACGTTATAATATATTTTTTAAATAGTTGAGCTGGCTGGTTCGTTGATAAAATTGAGGAAATGTAATATGTCAGCGGTTCAGCGAATCAAGGTCATCCAGCAAAGGACAACCAACTTCTGATGCAAACAGGTGGACAAACACTTGGGAAATGATGAATGGGACATTAAAAGATTTTGCGAGGAGATTGCCCAGATCTAAGGAAAGAAGCAACAACAAGAATTCAAGATAATTACTAAGGTGACAAAATTTTCAATGATGACTCCAACATAAAAGGACCACTTGAAGCTACATCCAGAAAAAAACAAACTCATTACCAGGTAAGTCTGCACTGCACTCCTGAGCAATCTCGAAGGCACGGCCCTAAAACAAAAGGCCGCTAAGAAAGAAGAAGAGAGGGACACGGCAGAATAATTTTAAAATTTCTTCCGACTCGTTTTGAATCGCGCCATAAGTGTCATCAAGCCATAATGAGATTTGAGATTAGAGGAGAGAGGAATTGAGTCATTCAAGAGGTTCCTGGACAATCTGGAGAGTCTACACCGGAGTGATTCTGAAAAATTTACAAATTGCCGTAATTTCAGCATAGCATCAAAATTTCATAAAAAAATATGACGCGTGATGATTTGAGGACCATGCAAGAATTTACTAATCTTTGTCAAAGGACAATGTACCAACTCCTGCAGAGCTAGGACAGAAGTCCAGAGAAAACATGATGATGAAGCCAAAGAAACATTCGTTCTGGTCTGGAGCAATTTACCTAGCTTAAGCTACGGCCCCGAAGCCGTTATGCTACTAACAAAAAAAAACGAAAAGGACAAACACAATTTTCGTGCCAACTATGGTTCAGCAGAGCATCAGTTGTTGTCTTAAAATAGACTATATAGACAAGGAATGACGGGCTTTGGGAACTTCCCAATATAGGTAGAACCGTATCAAATTGTTGAGTTGAATTCTACAGCAGATTTAAAACAAAATAGGTGCAACATGTTTCATCTGCAGTCAGGAGGCCCATCAAGAATGGATTGCACGTTGTTTTCAGATGCAGTAGAAAATCGAATTCATTCATCCTAAAAAAACTAGCATTAGCAGCAGTCGAGATGGCTAGGAACAGATGGACAGAAAACCTAGAAATAAAAAAAGGAACTAAAAGAAGACTTGGTAACAAATTTAGTGAAAGCGATGACAAAAAGTGTTAACATCGAGTTGACCGAAATGATGAAGCAAACGCTGGAGATAAGCTATGAAAAAGCAGCAGCTGATGCAATAACTACAGTGAGCCAGGACTTGAGATTGAGAAAAAAAAGATTAATAATACTACGTCAATCTTGATAAAAATGGGGCCAGACAAGTCCGAAGAAATAAACTTAGAAAATAGAAAGCTGCAATTCAAGGAAGGTGATAACTGGAAGACCTTACGGCATAACAAAAAATCATATTTAACCGAAATTTTTCTAGAAAGCTAGGAAGGGTTTAGAATTGTTGGAAAGGTAAAATCACTACCCCGCTGATCTTTTGCAAGGTCCATGGAAGGTAAACAAAAATATTGGGAAGGTTAATTTTTTTTATCAGCACGTTTTTTCCATGTCCTTGTAAGGTTGGCTCTAGTCTTGAGATGGTTAATTTTTTATTTAGTAAAGAGGTTTTTCTGATAGAAGTTTTTCTAGTAAAATGATCGAAACATTTGTGACCGTTGAGTCGCAACACGAGCAAAATGCCAAGGTCATGATAGCTAGCAAAAGTCTTGAAAAGGTTTAATTACTGTGCCAAAAAAACTGAATTCCTGGGAAGGTTAGCAAAAATCTTTTAGAGATTAATTTTTTCCCAGTGAGGTTTGATGAAAGTCCTGGAAAGATTAGCAAAAATCTTGAGAAGGATATTTAATTATATCAAAACGCTTTTATAGAATTCTAATTAAAAAAAGCAAAATCTTGGGACTTGCTATATATACGAGTTTTTTTTAAGTCCTGGGAATGTTGCTTGACGTCTTATGAAAGTTAATTGAGTATCTCAACGAACTTTTTTGAAAATTTTGAGAAGATCATCTAAAATTTTTGGAAGGTTATGTATTATTCCAGCGAGTTGTTTCTAGAGTTTCGCGAAATTTATTCTAGACTCCTAATCGATTCACCACAGGATTTGTTGGACGTTTTTTTTTCGAAAAAAAAAGAGTTTACCTGAGGCCTCAAAAACCTTATGCCGGATAACTCAGGTCCGTCAAAATCAAAGAAGAGTATCAGTGCATGTCGGGAAACACTCATCTAGAAGATAGACTTACTGACTAAGTTTTGTCACTGTTTCTTGCTAAAAGATTTGAAACACACTTTGATTATTGAAATTGGTGTATACTTGAGTTTACTATTTTTTCAAATAGGACTAGGAAATTTTTCTGTAAGTAGAAGTTTCGTAAAGTTGTAACTCGAAAACTTTTAGTCGTTTTCGTAAATCACCAGACCGAAGGTTTGTATGTTTTTTCAAAACTCCAAATAACGGTAAGCTATCCGTATTTGATAAGATAATAAGCACAGACGCTACAATATTTTTATAAAATAGGTGAGCTGGCTGGTTCGTTGATAAAATTGAGGAAATGTAATATGACAGTGATTCAACGAATCAAGATCATCCAGACGCTTGTGCCCCAAGAGAAGCAACAATGGAAGAAAAACCGCTGGAGATCCAATCGCAAAGATCTAACAAATCAGAAATTAAATCAAGCAAAAATTGCCAAAGAATCACGGAAAACAAAAACGACGAGTTCCAGAGTTGACTTCAAAGAACACGGTAGAGCATTATCGGAGAAATCGAACATACCTTTCAACACATCGGTCATTCAAGCAACCAGTGACGTGCTTGGACAACCAACTCCTAATGCAGCCATGTGGACAAACACTTGGCAAATGATGAATGGGACACTAAAAGACTTTGTCACCAGATTGCCCAGATCCAAGGAAAGAAGCAACAACAAGAATTCAAAGATAAGTCCGAAGATGACAAATTTTTCAATGACGACTCCAACGGATGCATAGACACATAAACGGACCCCATGAAGCTACATCCAGAAAAAATCAAACTCAATAACAGGTAAGCCTGCACTGCACTCCTGAGCAATCCCGAAGGCACGACCCTAAAATAAAAGGCCGCTAAGAAAGAAGAAAAGAGGGACACGGCAGAACAATTTTATAATTTCTTCCGACTCGTTTTGGATCGGCTCATTAAGGTCATCAAGCCATGATAAGATTTGAGATGAAAGAAAAATTTACAAATTGCTGTAATTTCAGCATAGCATCAAAATTCATAAATGATGTGACGCGTGATGCTTTGAGGACCCTGCTATAACTTACTATAGTTTGTCAAAGGACAATGTACCAACTCTTAAAGAGCTTAGACAGAAGTCCAGAGAAAATATGTTGATGAAGCTAAAGAAATATTCGTTATCGACTTGAGCAATTTACCTAGGTTAAGCTGCCTCCCCAAAACCATTATGGTTACAAACCAAAGAACAGCAAGGAAAAAACGCAAGTTTCGTGCCAACTATGGCCAAGTAGATCAGTTGGTGTCTTAAAATACACGATATAGACAAGGATGACGAGCTTGAGGTACAATTGAAGTGGAACTGGATCAGTTTGAATCAATTGACGAGTTTGAATTCTACAGCAGATTGCTAAACAAAGTAGAAGCAAAATTATGCCTTTCTTTATTACCAAGCTTGAAGTCTTTATGGAGATGTTTATGGTTATGAGAGTTCTTAGAGCCACGAAGGAGTTAACTCCTGATGAGTAATACAAGCTATTCATGGATCTCGACTCTAACTAGATTGACCAGCGGATTGCCATGATGCTGAACGCAGTGCTACAGCTCAACTCTCACAGAGAAGGAAGAGAATTAACTGTGAATATAATTTTGATTTTGGAATACTTAACGAAAGGAGTCTCTGGTCAAGAAGAATTGAGGTGGCTGGCGCTAGGCTTGCTGGCGGCATACGCGGATACGACTTAGCACGTAACCCTAGCCAGGGCGAACGCAAAGAATTCTGAACAGGGGAATTCTCCAATCCCGTTCCAAACCTGGGACCTCATCAGCAACTAGATCAGCATCTGTGATCATAGCGCAGAAAACGGAAGTCGGTTACCCATATGCGATCGGGTTAAACCGAAATTTAGAAGATAATTGATTTGAGCTAGATCAGATTTGCAAAGAAATAGATCGGAGTCGCATTGAGCTAGATCTGAGCCATAATGACTGTAAAAAAAACTCCTATGAAAAAGGAACAAATGCAGCTATTATATGACCAAGCTATGTCGGATCTGAGCCAGCAGCGATTACACCCTGCCAGGCCATACAAATTTCTCCCTGCACGATCTAGATCAGAGACAAGAACGGAAATGGATGATACGCCTTGCTTGTCCCTGCGTTTCATTGTTAACCGCGTCGCTCACGAACATATTAACACTGATCTAGAGCTATGTGAACAGAGAAAACTGGACACGTCTATGAGGAACTTAGCGACGAGTCTTTCGAGGCTAGCCACAGTGCCTTTGGTATCATTTCCTGTCCTCACGCCTGTAGGTAGCAGCGGGAGTGGTGCAAGAGCTGTCCAGATAAAAACCCCAACGGACAGGAATTTATCTAGTATAACAGAGACACTCCCCTAGAGGACATAGTCGACACATTCCACAATCGCAATTTATCACCGTCCGAGTGGGAGAAGTATGCAGACCAATTGCTAAAAAGAGGAGTACAGCGAGTTGCAGACGAAATCCGAGGAAATCCCCAACAAATTTCGGAAAAAGATACAACTTTCGAACCACCACAAGGATTTTTGGACGAGTCGAGTACTGAAGAGTCGGGTATCAGACGAAGCTCCAGGCGAACGAAAAACAAGGAACCTAAACGCTATGGAGACCCGATAAAGCATTCAATTAAAGAGATATCAGAAAATCTCACAGGGGGAGGACTTCTGAAGGAAGCACTTAAGGAATACAGAAATCAACTAAGAGATTTCAAGGATCGAAGCGATAGACCAATGGAATCAAAAGTGAGACGACTCGAAAGACACCTCTTCATGCGAAAATTTGGGTATGCTACACTAGACGAAGGGGTTGAATGGAACCCGAGTTGGGAAATAGAGTTGGAAGAAAACTGAGAATTCCATAAACTAAACCGTCAATTAACCAAGAGACTTTCCTATGAGCTGAGTATATTGAACTCTTTCTAAATAAATTATCCTACTTACGTTGTATAATTTATTTCTTCCACCGAGGGGGGTGTGTCATACCACTACTGCAGTAGCAGTATTTGTCTAGGTATGTACAATCAACCTATGGTGCTTACTCATTACTTTTATGGTATGCTCAAGGTCATAGTGAGTGATGACATTGAGAAGAAGTGAGAGATCAGAGTTCGTAACACTGATCTAGCTCTCAGTAACAAAATAAAACAAAAGAAAAAGAAAACCTAAATTCAATATTCCAAATACAGTATTGAATTACAACTTGTTTTCAACCGATATCGCAACGCATATCACAGCATGAATACTTTTGGCACAGGCTTACGGAATCGTGGATCAATTCAGAAGACGATACCGAACGACTTCATGGGTTACAGGATTGTAAATTAGAGAGAGTTGATATTTATTGGCTTTTCTAGGGCAATTTTGAGCTATAATATGCTCAACGGTTTTAGGCTTGAGTTCTTTTGACTGTTGTTGTTCAAGGTAGAAGACCCCAATAGGCCTGAGTTTCAAAAAGAAGAAAAAGAATTGCAAAACTTCTTCTTCAAAAAGAAGAAAAAGAATTGCATTAATCACATGAATATCTACTTAAAGATATGGGCTACAAAATTTTTCATAAAGAAACAGTGACTAAAATGACTAATTCTTAAAGCATAGCATTAAAAATGATTAGGATGAGACTATTTATGAAATTAAGAGTGAAATCATGATTGACTGAAAAAAAAGTTCAACAAGGAGATTCAATAGTAACAATCCATGTGCAGAATTGAATCTTTTTATAGTTGTTTAGCGTTAGAAATAAAACTAAAGATAGCTGAAGTTTTTTGGGAAGGGTAGTTAAAAATTCACCCGACGCATTTTCTATAAATTACTTCTGGCACTGAAGTCTTTTTTCTTGATTCTCGGTAGAATCACAGAACTGAGCACAGCGCTCCAATAGGAAGTTAATCATCAATTTTGAGGGCGGGGAGCATGTGCCAATTGGTCATGAGGCCAAACGTTTTGAATTGGACTTACCACTTTGAAGTTTTGAATTGAGCTAATCACGCATAAGTTTTTAGAAACAGCTGAAAATCAGAGGCCGGAAAAAACAACAACCAAGTTTACAACTGCTCTTTCTGCTCTAGATCAAATACTTTTCGAAATTGACCTACAAAACTGACAAGCGTAGAATTGTCTGATTGCTTTTAGAGAACAACGAGAGTAGTTTCGAAAAGTACGAACTTCTGTGGTCAACAGTATAACTAGACTGGGGATCCTTCCCAGTGAAATTGCCTGGTGATCCATAATTTATTCGAACAATATTTTTTCCGATTGGTTAGATTTACTCAAGACTTGACAAAAGAGCTCTGGAATTAAATCAAATTTGTAATTTAATCAAGATCAAAATAACTAGCTATTTAAGAAGTATTGTTATGTTATTATGAGTTTGGACCCTAAAATCAATTCTTTGGGAAGATTCAACAGCGAATTCGCACTCTGGATCTAGATAAAAATAAGAACTATTGTTAATGGTCTGCCATAGCCACTCTCGGTTCTCTGTCTATAAGCAGACAACTCTACTATTGTGAAAAAATCTAAATACACCAATTTCGATCAGCATTTGGCCTGAATTGAATTCAGGCACGATTTTCCATTAAATGTGATTTCGGCTGCTGTTTTCTTAACTTCTGATTTTGTGTTCTTATTTGTTAAACCTGCTAAGGAACACCTGGACAAGTTGCGAGCTGAATGAATATTTTGCCGGTATAAACCTTGATCCGAACTATAATTCTACTCCAAAGACAACTAATGGATCCGACAGTCCCCCAAATACCACTGCAGAAGTGCATCGTGCATTGAAACGGCTAACGACAACGGCTAGTGGATTCGATGGACTACCACTGTGATTCTTGGAAGAATATGCTGACGAACTCAGTCCAATAATAGAAACAATTTTTAACAGATCGATCATCTAAGGAACAGTTCCTATTCTTATGAAATCTGCTAATATATTACCGATTCCGAAGACAAACAACCCCAAAATATATGGTGACAATCGTCGTGTATCAGTTACCCACTATTCTGGCCCGTTTGTTAGAACTCAATATTAATCAATAATACTTGGCACTTGTCATAGAGTCTAAGCTCTCCAAATCACAGTTCGCATTCAGGAAAGGAAGCTACACTGAAACCTGCCTTTTAAATATACAACAACACATAGGTGAGAGTCTAGAAAGAAAACAGTGCAGGTATGTGCGGATGTTCCAAGTTGACTTGTCCAAAGCATTCAATTTAGTGAAACACAGCCTTTTGCTCGATAAAATTGCCAAATTGCCCTTGACGCCAGACGTTTTCAACTGGTTTGTAGAATTTCTTGCGGATCGCCAACAAAGAGTTATTTTCAAGGGACAGACAACGACCTTCTTTCGTATCAACAGAGGAAACCCACAAGGTACTTTTAGCGGACCTTTTCTTTTTGCTTTTTTCGTTGTCATTTTTTTGCTACTGCATAAACGACCACGTTAGATTATCCGGTGTATGCCTTTAACGGTTCCGGTGTATGCCGGCAGATTGATCACGGGAAGAAGTAGAAAACATCCAAACTTGGTGCCAGAGAAACGCGATGAAAGTGAATTTGAGCAAAACAAAGGAAATCCTGTGCTCTTTTTGAAACGGTGTTCTGAAAAACTTACCCGATTCCGTGTTCAATATCGAACAAGTATCATCGTCCAAGCTACTTGGATATCTGTTTCAGTATGACTTGAAGCGCCGGATCCATTTGGAAATGCTTTGGAAAGAAATTGCTCGGAAAATGTACTTACCACGTCAGCTTAGAAAGTAAGGTGAGCAGACAAGCGGTTTACAGCTTCTTTTCGAGTCCTGGATCACCAGCCGGTTAACATACTGTGCCACGATCTTTGGAAATGCATCTAGCACCGATATGTCTAAAATCGGAAGAGTACTGAAAATGCACACATTTCACGGTGTTCGAGAGAGGAACACACAGTGCACGATATAATCACACAGAGAGATAAGCTTTTGTTTCAAAAAAATTGAAGAAAATGGGTCACACCTTTTACAAAGCATGTTACCCGCACCACTAGTTACAGTCGCCCCACACGTGAAAAATTCCTTACTTGCTATTCAAGATCTGCGCAGAATCCTTCAAAAAACAGTTTTTAAGTAAATGCTTGTTTGTCACATTTTAACTCTACTCGTTTTGTTACTAGAGCACATTATTTTCAATTAAGATTTCTTGTCCTGTCTTGTATTGTAAATTTCAATTATCAAGAGAAAATCAGGCTGATTGACTCGATTTGAATTTTGAAAAATTAAATTCGAAACGAAATCTTGCATTATGACCGACTGGGAGCTTGAATATGACTGAGCGATGTACATTTGCAGAAGTAAACTAGTGGTCTGAACTGAGTGCTTTGACGGAGTTGGACTGGACCCCCAATGAAACACAGTATCCTCAATGCTTTTGCTACTACATAGAATGATCCATCTGAAGAGAGTCTAACCTGCACTGTCAAAAAAGTAACCAAAGCGAGTTTCCAACCCTGTTTTTTATGCAGAAAAATTGAGTTATGTGTCTAGTTGAAACTATGAATTGGTTCAAATGCGACGCAAGTGAAAGGTTGTTACAGTTATGTTTTGCCTCTCCGATGGGCTCGCGGTGCAACACGCGACGACCATTTTTCTGGATGACGGTTATCGAACCACTGTTTACTGTTAATTTTCATCGCTTTTGTAGATTTAGCCATTTGGACGTACTACGTAATATGTCCTTGAATCGGACTTTTTTTTCGTTTTTGATTCGCTTACATATGTTTCCGATACTTGTTTTATTGGCTGAGTTACTCTGGGACGCAACACGCAGAAAAGAGGGCTAAAAAGCCTTAAGCGCTCTTCGTAATCGAAAGGAGTTTCCCAAAAGCAAATATAAAAAAAAACGCATATATCCGTAACGTTGTACCAATTCTGAGCTACAGTTCAGCTATCTGGAAACCAACGAAAGGCGACTTAGGAATCATATAAAAAGTGCAGCGGAAGCGATCTCATGGATTTTCATGAAAGCAATAGCCATATCTCCTATAAAGACAAACTGGTAAAACTTAAGATCCTCCCTTTGTCTCTATACCAAGAGCTTCATGTTGAACTGTTTGTAAAAATACTAGGTGGAAAAGATGACACCGACTGGAGAAGCCATGTAAGCATCGCTGACTTTGGAAAAGGAAGAGCTCAAATGATATGAAATTCCGTCTCCAAATAAATGCGTCTGAAGAAGTGCGAGTCGGATGTCTGGTTTCGGTCATGTTGTCCAGCTAATCTGTGCAACGAAAACTTCAAATGTAGCATATTGTTTGACCCAGAATGCAAAAACAGACCTCTAGGAATGTACACGAAGTTCTTCAAAACTCGCCACAATGAATCAGATAGAACAACAACTGTAGAGACCTGAAAAAACTTACACTTTTATTGAAAAATAAACTTCGAACCCTGCAATGACCGGATTTTATGCAAACCCTTGGATTTTATTCCTAAATTTTATGATATGATTATTATTATGATTATTTGTGTCGCTTCAAGGTCCAAAAAGATTGATTAAAAAATCAGACAGTTCGTAACAGTCGCCTATTTATGTCGCATATGAGGCTAAGATAAATAGGCCCCATAACCGTTGGCTCAAGAGTCATTGACACTATCTTTTGTGTTTTTCTACCTAGTGCGGTCGGAGCCAATTCGGTTCACTTGCGACGTTTTACAGCTTAAAAGCTGCTATCAAAATTCCCCCACTCTAGAAATAAGAATTCCCCCATGGTGAGTTCTCAGAATACCTTAAAAAATCGAACGCCATTGAAAACAGGATCGGAACTCAAGCATAACGTTAGTTTTTATTGGACAGTGGACCTTTGATCCATTTCAGGAGGATCAACTTGAAAACTCGCCTTAACTCAACATAATCACATGAAATACACTCAAAAATTTAAATTAGGTACTTACATACCGGCACGACCTCTAGCATTGAATAACTAATAATGGTAAAGCACTTCTAGAGTTGATTTATTCTAATTTATTTTAACTCGAGAAGTTTTGAAGAATACGGTTTTGACTCCTGAAGTTTTTCTCTCCGGACCATTGGGCAGCTTCAGCTGTCCATCCTTCCTTTGAAGTATCTGGTTCAATTGATCGTCTTCTTTATTCTTCTTCCGTAACTCTTGATTTTGTATCGGGAACAAGATAGCTCTAATTGTGCAGAATTATAATAGTAAAATTGCGAATAGGAATTTTACTCCCGCGTTTTTCTAGCAACTTTCCTGTG
Organism: Symsagittifera roscoffensis; assembly: GCF_963678635.1. NCBI lineage: Eukaryota > Metazoa > Xenacoelomorpha > Acoela > Convolutidae > Symsagittifera > Symsagittifera roscoffensis. The sequence goes on along the minus strand of NC_087063.1, from coordinate 28,551,534 downwards.
ATTATCACTCGAATATTCTGATTTTTTTCTCGTATTTTCAGTTGTGGCGAGAAACCTGAGCATGATAGGCTCAATTCGAAATTTTGAAAAATTGCTTTTCTCCGCAAAATTAAGATCAAACGTTCAGCTCAAGGTCAAACTTCCAAATATGACCGACTGGCACAGTTATGCAAAATATCAAAGTTTTAAATTAATGCTCTAAATTTTTCTATGCCAGCATTTTTTATGGCTTTTGTTTTCGGCTCAATGAGCGGTTTTGACTAAAGCGGATGTTTTCGGCTATCTGAAGTCGAATAATTGGCTGCTCGTTGAAAAAAAAATTGAAGACTCATAAAATGATATTTAGGTTTCGTTACTTTTTTTCTGAATGTTTTCCATTTTTTGATTTTGGTGTTTCTGTCTAATTTTATCTTCGCTAGCTTGCAATTCTGTGCTTGCGTTGAATCGTAAGTGACGCGAAGCGAAGCTCTGCTTCGCCTCTGTGTCAGCTTAATACAGAAAAGTGTACGCCAGTAGTTCAGTTCAGTTGTTTTCTGATCTTTTAGGCGTTTTTTGTCGCCTCTAACGATCAGCTCATGATGTACTCAAATTTATCAACTCAATTTTTCTTCCAATATTTGTCCATTAGACAATTTTTTGGTTTTGTTTTGGCATCACGTGTGGTGTAAGCTATTTGTTACATAACTTTTAAGGATGCGATTTCGTCTGGCGGACAATTCTGTCAAAAAATCCCAACGCGTTGCCCCTGTTTCATTTTCCTTGCATCTGAAAACATTATTTCTATCGGCGTTTTTTTATGCTCGTGTAACGTACTTACTTAGGAATCGCCCAGGTTGAAAGATCTTGTGCAAATTAGTTTTATTAATGAAATTATAAATTGGAATACTTGACGATCATTATTCAGAATTCAGGACGATCATTCATTCTTGACGCTCATTCATTCAAACTTGACGATCATTCATTCAGGAAAATGTTTTAAATTACTACTTGAAAAGTCCCAAGTTCTTCAGCGTACTGTGCTTGCGCCTCATTTGACCCATCGAAAGCGAACGTGACATTGCTGGCTTGATTTTAGAATCCCTTTCACTGCTCTCACCAGCTAAAACAGAGAGAAAAATTGACCTCAAGAGAGAAAAATTGACCTCAAAACGGAATGACCTCAAGAGTTCTACATCGGATGCACTCTAGAGTTTTTAGGGCGTTGCTAGTAAAATGTGCAGCGAAAACATTTTTTCTGGAATAGACTCCAAGTAATGGACGTACAAGAAAGAACTGATCGCCAGAGGCCGAAATAAAGCCTACAGATCATAAAGAACCTGTGAACAATTAATTGCAATTAATACAAAATTTGCGAGAACCAAAATAAGTATTGCACTTAGGGGACTGCAATCCTCTGCCTCAAAGGGTGCAAAAAACTTAAAAATACATACAACATCGAGAATTCCATCAGTGCTAAAATCGAGGAGGGTAGATTTTAATTGACAATTCTCTGGATGCTTTAAACTCGACTTGATTTATTCATAAAATTTTACCGATGTATTTATATAGCGTTGGTTTGGCCCTATCCAACCTGTGCACGGACCGTCGCATGACGGAAGGGCCCATTTTAATCGAACCCTTTTTTCTAATTTTTCTGGAACTATTTTACCAATGTTCAGAAAAAAGTGGTACAAATGTGTGCTTTCAAGTCTCTGTTTGTTGATAGTTTTCTGGGAACTTTTTCCTGTTCTTGAAAACTACCGTGCCAAATCTGAGGTTGAAAATTTAATCGAAAGAAGAAGTTTTGTGAATCTTCTCAGCACAATTGATGTCGCCCTCAATTATAACTGAAACAAATTTATAGCCTCAGATGTACACTTTATGAAATTTGGCTTGTTTTGGGATTTTTAAAATTTTTAGTCAGTACCTCAGGTAATAGTAATTTTCTCTGCATAAGCAGCTACGCTCTTCTTTTATGGAAAAGTCTATTCTTGAAGTTAGAACGTTTCCGGAGGTTTTTGTCAGAAGCTAATCTGCCAAATCTGGGATGAAGGGTTTGCTCGAAAGAAAGTGTGCTGGGAAAAATTTCTGCATAGCGGCTACGCTCTTATTTTTCTAGAAAAGCATTGCCTGATATACGAAAATCCATTTTTTGATTTTGCTTTGGATTTTTTCGAAAACTTCGGAGCCAAAATTGAGATTAAGGGTTCAATCGAAAAAAGCAGTTGAATGGAATCCCCTTCATAAGCGCATTTTCTAGTTTAGCTATGGACTTAATAAATATTTGACCTTTCGACTCAATTTTTGACTTGTTCTATTTCCCAAAAACAACCGAAATTAATCAAAGTAGTTGTTTTAACCTCCCCTGCAAAAACGTGTTCCACCTTATTTTTGTTAGGAATCAGCTGTTTAATTAGTAAAAGTCCAGTTTCTGTCTTTTTCGCAACTACGCATTACATTTCACAACAGTAAAAATGTTATGACAAAGTTAACTTTAGCTGCACCCCTAGTGCTTAGCTATTGTTAAGCGGCCATGGTGCTGATGCTAGGAATGTGACGTTCGATCTCAAGAACGGGTGTTGGATTCCGGCTCATAGCAGAGTTTTTATTATCTTGACTTTTTCTTTTTCCACTGTTTGACCCTTTCGAGCTTTTTTTGCTTGTTTGTGAAGTTCAGCTTTGGCTATAAATGTACCAGTTTTGATATGGTTTTTAAGTTTTTGTTTTCTTTTTATTCCGCTGAAAAGCTTTCACTTGAAGAAGTAGGTAAATGGCCTCATATTGCGTCGTTAGACAAGCAAAAAAAAGTTTCTGATGCGCGTGAGTTTTTAGAAGGATGGGCGTCAAAACTTCTTTTAAATTTTAATGATTTTTTTCGACTCAACGCGTGTCACCGCTTCATAAGTTGTTTTCCCAATGCTAATTTAACATTTAATGATTTGAGGAGCAAAGCGATCGAAATTTTTTTAAAGTTTTTTTTTCGGCTCAAACATTCAATGACGCGAGGACCAACACGATCCATGCTTTTTGCTTGAATTTTCTGAAATAAGTTATCCTATGTTGATATTTTCTTTCGTGGAAAAAAATTATCTTAACATCCATTTTCCAATTTGGAATAGCTAAGATTACCCTTTAACATAGTTTACCTTGAGGGATTCCAGCGCTTGATTTTCTGGGTGCTTTGTAATTGTAAGTTCCCGCGATCGGAATTTGATCGGTAACCTCGACTATGTCATGTTCGGGAATGGCCTGTGCCACGACTGAGCTCGTTTTTCCCAGATCTGACGCGGAGTGGCGTCTAATATCACGAGCGTTTCCGGGGATCTCCAGTTGGTTGCCGGACCCCAAGGTCATCGCATGTCGCTCTGATAGATCCGATTGTGTTTTTCTGCCGTAGCACGGGTGATGCTCGCCTGTTTTCTTTTGAGTGCCTGTGTGTATATCTATGCCTTGATTCAAAGCCGACTGAATTTGGTTCGCTGAACTTGAAGGTTCTTGTTTAGTAGAAGTTAAAAGCGATGTCATTTTATAGTCAAAGCGGGATATAACTGTTGGGTGCAGTTGTTTGCTGTTGTGAATATTAAAACGGTAGTCTATCCTCGAGTTTGTATAGTATTAATATTTATTATCTTCCGATGTGTACGATGAGTCTAATACTGATATTGTTATCCCCTGATATGTGACTGCTTTATTGCCTGTTTTTATATTAGTTTGTCTTCTTCAGTCACAATTTGCGCTTAATTCGTTGATATTAGTGTTAGTATTGCCCTTTCATAATCTACTATTTAAATGTCTTCCTCATTTTTTCTCGGATGGCAAGGAAAAAAGGAAGTGCCTAAACTGATGAGAAGCCGCCGCAAACACACAGAACGACTTATCGAGAAGAACGAGTTATGTAAGCTTCATTGCAAATTGTATAAGTTTCCTGTAATTAGGGCTCATTTTGAGCTGCTATAGTTGGTACAAATGTTAAGCATATATTTGATTTGCGTATAATTTCCGCTTCCTGAGACTGCCGAAAATGTTTAAACTCTTGCAGAAATCGCAAAATTACTGCAAAATACAAGCAAAAAGTAAAATTAATGTAAATGTACGTTTTGTTAGCTCAAATGCGTTGGAAGTATCCGCTTTATAAAAATATTTAGTACATGGTTATAAAATAGGAAATCGTTGGAGTTGAAATTGCTTAATGAGTCTCAGTCGTTTTTATGAGAGAATTGTTGAAAAGATCAAGTCTGCATATAAATACAAATTTAGAATTTTTCCAAAGGAGTTCAATGGAGTTTACCAGAGGTAAGCAATTGAAATGAGCTTAAAAAAGTGGCTCAATTTCATGACGATCCTAGTATGCTGGATGCCGAGTGCTCTCTGGGAGCCTTTACTTCCCTCTTAAAATAGTTCCAACCGTAGCCTTTGAAGTTATCTGCTTGCAGTCATCATCAAATGGCGTGAAAAGTTAATAATGGTTTTCCTTAAAATGAAAATGGTTTTCCTTTAAAAAAAAGTGTGAAGTTGCATGAATTATGGTGATATGTCATATATGAATCACAGTACAGATGTTTTTTTTAACCTGAATTAACTACATTTCGTTACAGACAAAGTCAGATAGCCCAGCGCATAACATCGTTCCGACCATTTTCGAAGAATGGGAAGGAATTAGGGCATAGGGTCCGTTTTGATAATTGTTATTTTTATATTTAAGTTAGTTTTGACCTTTCTCATGTTAAAGTTCTATTGGTGATGATTCGTCTGAATTTTTTTTCGCTTATTAGATTAAATTTGAAAAAAAAGATGATGGGAATTTGATTAGAGACTGATCTCTAAATTGAATTCTCTAACAGTTTACAAACTATTTTAGGTAACTATTACCACTCATCCTAAATTTCACCGAATTCGATCGCCGTTTCTTGAACAAAACACGCCGGAAAAATTGAACAAAACAAATCAAAAGAAAAAAAAAGGTTTTCTGCAGTTTGTTTTTCAAATTTTTCATTCTATTGCATTTTCCTTGAATCAATGTAGTCAGTAATTACTTGCACAGGAACCGCGTATCATTGTTGTTCCGACCATTGAAAATGGGGAGGAACTTTGTAATCGAGTAAGTTTCAGTTTTTCTTACTGCAAAATCACATACCACAAATAATCATTGGAATGGGTCTAGAGATATACCAAATTGAAGTTCGTGCATCGATCAATTTTAAAAATTTATCAACAAATTTTTTCCAGTTTTGATGAAAATTGGTTTAAAATTTTGTGATTGTTAGTTTGATTTCGAGAAATAAAGCGAGCGAGCAGGCTTACAATACAATACCTTAATTACACTAGCGAATTGCGAGCGCAGTGTTTTTGTACGAACTTTTTTTTTCTAACCTTACTCGCAATTAAAAGTGTTCATTAAAAATGTTCACTTATTTGGTGACTCTTTTGCTATAATCACCTGTAGTATTGGAAATTTCAAAGCTCCTGTTCTCTGCTTTATTTGTGGCTAGTGAATGTGGTTTATTAAGCGTCCGTGAATGAGTGATTAGTGTGTGAGAATCATAATCTCTAGGTCGCAAATCGAGTCCGAGACGTAGCTGAATTTTACTTATTCGAAGCTTATTTCTACTTTTTCTTTTTGCTTTTTATAGAGCTGCTTTTGTCGTGATCCCGCAGATGTTTGCGAACCGAAGCTTCGACTCTGTTATTTTTTTGGCTTTTCTAGTAATTTTTTTCTGCAAAAACTGTAGTGCAATTTGCCTTTTTTACGATAATTGTCGAATATGCCTAAATTCTAGTTTAACGTTCGGATCCTTTATCACATCACGTAGAAAAAACTTCACTAATTAAATTTTCTTTTGTAGGTTTTTAATACTTAAATCGGAACATTCTGTTTCACATGAACAGTAACCGGCTACTCTTTGTATTGTAGTCGGATGCTTTTTTGCTTGTTCCAGATATCAAGTTCCAAATGTCATTTTTGCTTGAGCAGCCGTGGCTCAGTGGGTAAGACGGGGGCGGCCTTTAACACAAAAGTCGTGGTTTCAAATTCCGCTTCGGCCACGGTTGGAGGGGTCCCAGTATCATCCGCCTCCTCACAGTTTGATCGACTGGGGCAAAATGAATGATATTTCTGCCCACACGGGTGAAAAGCGCGAGCTGTGCTGAGGGGGTCTAATAAAAAAACATAACCCGGACGAGAAAAGGATTCTGTCAGGAGCTGTTTTTTTTTCGCAAATTGAAATTTACTGGGAAAATTTGATGATCGGACTAGCAATTGTCTGCTTACTTGACAGACTACTTTGTCTGCTTACTTGACTCTGCGTGGGCTTTTCTTTTGAGCTCAGCATTTTTTAAGAATTGAAAGTCATTTGTATTTATTCTTGTAATTTGTTAATTTGGCAACTCCGATTTTGTATAGTTTCCGTTTTTGATTTTCGCTTAAAATGTTTTGGCTTAGTTGCTTTTGCTTATATCGGCTAAGGTGCCTCATATTCCATTATTGAAAATAGATTTTTTTGTGTGTGTGTGGACTTATGATGTTAAGACTTGAGATTCCAAAATCTTCTAAGACAACGATTTTGTTTGTGTCTCATCAGGCGCCTTCCCCGAGCGTTGTCGTCTTCCTAACTTTGCCTGAATGCTAATATATTGTTAAAATTTTGCGGTGTTGGTTTTGGTTCAGAACCGAAAAAGTGTTTTTTTAAGATCAAATTTGAAAGCAGTAGTTGAACTGTTAATCATTTGTAAATTTTGTAATCATCATTGGTTTGCATATTCCTGGCTGCCATTTGTCAGTAATCAAATCTCTGTGATCAGCAATGCCTTTGACACCAAGTAAACTCATCATCCCTGCATCTTTGGGAAAGGAAGGCGCAGAGATACCACTGGGAGGGGGTCTGAACACGACTATGGAGTCTCTGCTCCGTGATGGAATTGAAGCTCTCGAACGTAAAGCACCCACGAAAGTGCATCAAGCGATTGAGATTGGAATGAGGGAAGAGATCGCCAGGTAATTTAAAAGATAATGTTTTTGAATGTTATAAGAGCGCTTGTGTAAAGCTCAGATCATGAATCGCTGCATACAAACCAACTATAGAAAGAGATCAAATAGCAGCAATTTTTCTGACCACCGAATATATGAAGAAACTTGGTATTCAAATGTTTTCTTCGTGCAGAACCAGTAGCCATAATTAAACGTCAGATGGGGTCGAATAATCAATTCCTTTAAGTAGTGATTTGAGCTACAAGGGATAATGTAACAAGGGAGCTACAAAGGAAATTTTCATGTGACACCTCTAAAGTGATGTCATTGATAGCCATGAAATTATTGCCATATTAGAAAATGTATAATGTTAAAATCTCAAGCATGCAGTTGAATAACTTATTATTGACAAAAAGTAAATAGTGTGTTCAGAATTGAGGAGGATGCGATAGTTAGTCTAATAAACAGTCAGAAAGAGAAATTGAATAAAACTAACCAAAAGCTAAATTGTTAGTGAGCTGAAGATTAGGGAGAGATTCATGCTGTCGGGGCCCAAGCGTCCGTGATAAGATACTGCAACAATAACATCTAGAAAGAACATGCAAATAGAGACCAACAAGCAGTATGTCATATGGTGATAGTTCGTGAACGACAGTGACAATCTCCACCCACTCCAGCTGAACATCCAGACGACATCGCAAGGGTGCTAAAACAATAGATCAAGCGCAGCAACTGTGTCGAGCCAAAGAAGTGAAAACTTATACTACATCCTACAGTTTTTGTGGATTTTCTAGTTGAGGAAACTTCATCCAAGTGATGTATCAGGGGAAAAACTCGAGAACTTTCGTCTCTACAAACTTGTAGGTCAAACCATTAAGACTCTTGTGCTATATATTGGTGGAAGTTTTAAAATTGGTGTGCGCTCAATCAACCCAGTTTGAAATCAATCATTAAATTTATGAATTCATCAAAAATTGGAGAAGCGTAAATGCAATAAATTAATGCTTAAAGTCAAAATAGTATCGTACCACTACCTAAACCCACCTAAAGATTATTGAACATTTGCCAATAACCATATTGAGTACTTAAACGAAATAGCTCGTAACTTATTACCTTTTGCGGAAAACTTATCCTAATTTGTGCTAATAAGTTTCACTAATTGCATAAATCAGACTGAAAATCATCAAAATTGTAAATGGCGCACGCTCAAATCTCAGTCACACCATACGGCGGTACGGATGCCGAAGATTTCGCCCAATTCGAACAACTCTTCAACGGATTCATCGGAGTTGCAGGTGTCGCACCACTCCAGCAAGCGAACTTTCTTCAACTCCATTTGCGAGATCACGCACTTCGGTTTTACCAAACGTTACCAGCCGCAACCAGAGAAAACGTAGCGAATAGTCTGACAGCATTGCGAGACCATTTCAGTAATCCTCAACTTCAAGAAGTTCATGTCTTGAAGCTTGAACAAACTAAATTTGATTTAAAGAAGGATACGCCGGAGAATTTCTTGGTGACGTTACAGAAAAAAGCGGAGAAAGCATACCCAACGCCTGAAATTGCAATTCCTAACCCAATTGATGCAGGAGCAGCGGATGCAGCTCTCGAAGCAGCCCGACATGCTCGAGAAACTGCCCAACGCGACGAAAGATTAGACGCAGTCAGAGAAAATCGGGATGAACAGGTTCGCAGACTTTTTTATAAAAGCCATGCCCAATTGGCTTCGAGGCAAACTAATGGATCGCCCTGCGGGAGAAACAGTACAAGAATTGTGTACATATACAAGGAGACAAATGACCATACGCGAAGTTTGCCGAAAAGAAGATTATCCAGAGGATGGATTCAATGAAATTAGCGCAACAGTATCCGATAATCTGATAAACGCCTTGTCTAAACTTAGCGCGACACAAGAAGCTATGGAAAAACAATTCAACGAAATTCGAACGCAAATGAGCGATAGAAATCGTCAAGAAGCATCGACTTCAGCGCAACAATCATCCAAACAACAACAACAACAACAGCAGCAGCATCAGCAGAATCGACCGCGAAATGACTATAACCGTGGTTTCCAACGAGGATTTCGCGGAGGAGGCAGAGGTTATCAGCAGAGACAATCTTACCAACCCTACCCTGACCATTCAACCGAATTCTTCCCAGGAAACCAGTCAAACCAGGGGAATCAAAATTATAGAGGACAATACCCTCACCAGAGCAATTTCAGATCTGGATATCGAGGAAGAGGTGGACGTTATCGAAACCCTTACAATAATTTCCGAGGAAACCAACAGCAACAGTTCCAACCATTCTTCCCAAATCAGAACTACCAATTTCCGCAACCAAATAACTATCAACAACAGTCAGTCCAACAACAAGCACAAAATGTTGATATACAAAACCCAGCCATGCCATACATGCCAGTCATCCAAGCAACTGCAGTATTCTGTGAGAACTGCGGATACCCTAACCATACAGCCAGTCAATGTCACTTTCGACAAAAACCTCAAGGAAAGGGACAATCTTTCCCATTCCAACAGCAGCCAAAAAACTTCTAAAGCCACCGAGTCAAGAGTCAAGTAAAGAAACGAAAATCATCAACGAAAAATCAGCCAAAACTCCTAAACGAAAAAGAAACTCTAAGTCTCACAAAACGCGACCCAAAAAACCACACCCTGATCAAACGAAGCGGAAAATCGACCCCAATGAAAAAATTGATCCAGAAGAAATTCTTGATCTTTACGCAGTCGTCCCGGAAATTGATAAAATTTTAACTTACGTCAAACTTCAGTTTGCACCACAAACATTCAGGCGCGCACTTGTAGACACTGGTGCCTGTGCAAACGTCATTACCAGAAAAACCTTAAATGAACTCAAAGAAGACAAAACATTATATAAAGTAATCCAGACCCAAGAACCAAAGTTGAAACGAGTACGAATGGCAGCTGGACAACTAGTACCAATAGATACAGAAGCTATAATATGTTTCCGAATCGCAGCGCAAACCTTTACAGAAAATTTTTTAGTGCTCCCAAAAGCAAATTCTATGATACTTGGAAACGGATTTTATAAAAAGCACAACATAGAAATTTGTCCAAAATATGACCTTCTTAAATTTCCAGAATTGACAATCCAAGTCAACGAAATCAAGTCACCTACCTCAAAACGACACAAGAAACCTACGCTACGATTTGCCCTACTTCTGTCACAGAAATACGTTATTCAACCGAAGAAAACAGTACTGTTAGAATGTTTCACAGAAACAAATATCAAAAACACTATTGGAACAGTTTTACCAATCCCTGAATTTGAAGATGACTCCAATATTGCACTTATGTCATCAATTAGTGAAACAACAGCAGACAGCAAACTATATATTGCAGCACTCAACGTTACAGATCACGTAATAACCCTACCAAACAGAAGTAAAATAGCAAATTTTACGATTTTAAGATCAACAGACACTCGTAACATCATCCCAATTGATTCACAGACATTAGCACTCGCAAAAATGAATAATCCAGAGGATTTAGAGCATGAAATCAATCAACTTATTCAAGTGAATGAATCAGATAACATGAAAATTAGCAAACCTGAGCCAGAGTATGAAAAATTTTGGTTCCCGACACCGGAAACGTGTGAAAACCCTAATTTTCTTACACCGATTCAAAGAGAAATCTACGATCAGATCCTCAACTTTAAAAAACTTGAACTTTGTGAACCGAAATTGAATGACCATGATAGATTGACATTCCTAAGCCAGTTCAATTGGGAAAATTCCATCCTCACGAACGCCCAAAGGTCAGAAGTAGAAAATTTACTAGTTAAATATTCAGACGTATTTGCCAAACATCGATTTGATGTCGGGTATAATTCCGAACTTCAAATTAAACTCACACCGGAACATCAACGACCCCTGTATACACAAGGTCCACCAACGCCAATCCACCTACGAAAGGAATTAACGGTTGAACTAGCATTAATGCACTACTTTGGCTTAATAACAACGTTATCACAATCAAAGTACAGTAGTCCACTGTTTGCTCATCGAAAACCATCAGGCAAACTCAGAATGCTTATTGACTTAAGAAGAATAAACCATTCGCTCAAAAATGACTATCTAAATGCCAACTTCCCAATTTCAAACATGACAGATGCTTCAAATCATTTTGCCGGAAAGAAACTGTTTACAAAGCTTGATTGCTCGCAAGCATACCATTGTGTGCAAATGGCAGATGACATCTCAGTTCAACTATTGGCATTTAACTTTTCATCACGCACCTATGCCTATAAATGCCTAGCTCAAGGTCTGAACAAATCAGTAACCGGATTTAGTTCTTTCATCCGTCATTACCTAGATCCATGCTTAGCAGGGGATATGTGTACTCAGTTCATGGATGATATAGGAAGTGCAGTGCACACTTTTGATGAACTAATACCAACCTTGTCTAAAATCTTTGATTGTATCCAAAAATCAGGACTGAAATTATCACCAAGTAAATGCGAAATAGGCACAGAAAAGATGAAATTCTTAGGCAACATAGTAACACCAGCGGGAGTTTCCCCCGAAGAAGTAAAAATACAAAAATTCCTACGTAATATACGAATGCCGCAAACTGTGAAACAAGTCAAGAGACTTATCGGATTTGTACAGTTCTTTAGGAACTATATGCCAAGCCTAGGAGAAAAATTACTACCCTTTTACAGACTTTTGAAAAAGGATGCTGATTTTAGAATTCTACCAGAACACCACAAAGGTCTTGAAGTACTTAAACACGATCTTTTACAAGCAACGACGATAACACTAAGATTACCAAAGCCTGATTTGCAATATGTGATCCTTTGTGATGCAAGTTATCACGGAACTGGATTTGTTCTCATGGTAGAGGACTACATAAGCACTGAAAACAAAGGCAAAACGAAAACCTATGCACCAGTATCATTTGGATCAAGACTTTTCAATGAACCACAACTAAAATTTTCGATCTACTACAAGGAATTCTTAGCACTCTACTTCGCATTAGACCACTTTGCACACTTCATCTGGGGTGCAACAAAACCTGTAATCGTTCTAACAGATAATCGAAGCTTAACACAATTTTTTCAATCAAAGTCAATACCACCATCCGTTTGGAATTTCTTAGACAGAGTCTTAGCATTTAACATTGTCATAGCGCACATACCAGGAAAAGCAAATCATGCAGCAGATTTTTTGTCGCGCATGCAGACAGATCCGAATGCATCTCTATCTTTGCGACTAACAGACAAAATACCAGTACGAGAAATACACATAGATTCAACGGCAAAAGTACCAGATGCATCACTCAACTCTGTAGAGGAAATACAGGAAGCATTCCCTGAACAGATGCAGATGACAAACGAATTGCGTCAACAACTGGAATCTGTGGGCCTTCTCGAAACATACTTGCAAAAACAAGCCATAACACAAAACTCGGATGAACTAGAAGCACAAACGCTTGTACGACTAATGAAACCAGCAATATCAGCAATCGAATACCCCGATCCAGCAGATGTTTTTTCGGATATACAAAACAGAAATGAACCACTGAATTTGAAGGAGGAACAAAGCAAGGATCCCGACATTGAGGAAGTCATAAAGTGGATACTTCTTAACGAAATCCCAGATTTGAAATACGAGAACAGCAAACGGAAAAAATACGCAAAGCAGTTTAATCGACTTGAACTGAAAGACCAAATTCTTTACCGAAAATTCTTCGATGACACAGGCAAAGTAAAATACCATCAATACTGCCTACCCAAACATCTGTGGCAGGAAGTCGTGTACCGTCTACATAACTAACCGAGTGGAGGACATCTCGGAATGGGCAGAACCATAGAGGAATTCAGGAAGAGATTCTACTTTCCAGGATTCACAGAGTTTCTTCTGCATATCATCAAGAATTGCCTGACTTGTCTCCAACTGAAGAAAAACTCCAGCAGATACCAAACCCCTCCATTACAACCAGTTTCATCATTACAATCGTTCCCAGGCGACATGATGCAAATTGACATCGTAGGACCATTTCGATCCACAGTTTATAAATTTGTCCTTACTGGAATTGATGTCTTTTCTAAATACCTGTTTGCAATACCACTGACAAATGTGTCAGCGGATACAATTGCGAGGGAACTGACGAAAATTTTCTTTACCCATAGCTACGTCCCGAAACGAATCTTGTCAGATCTAGGAAGTGCATTTACATCGAAACTAATGCATGAGCTTACATCGCTATTGGAGATACAAATCAGTCAAGCAACACTCAAACACCCACAGACGATCGGACTCGTTGAACGATCTCACGCAGCACTCAAACGAATCTTGAAGCTGAATACAAACGAAGAATGGTCTGATTGGCACAAGTACGTCCCGTTAGCAACGTTTATTCATAATACATCGTACTATTCATCAATAGGATGTAGCCCTAGCGCAATTTTTCATGGACGAGAGCCAACCAAACCACTTGACCTTCGTTTTTCAACCACAGCACTCGAATCAATAACTGCTGAATCAGATTTTGTAACCTCAATGCAAGACGCAATGTTAGAGAAATTTAAAGAAACTAAACAGAATATCATTGACTCATATCAACGATATCGCGGATATTACGATCAGAAAGCATTAGCACAACCGCTCCAGCTTCATTCATACTGCTTTCTTCTCAATCCTAAATTAACAACACAATCAGATTTCGGAAAACAATCAAAACAAGTGTGGATACCTCTCTATAGAGTAGAAAAGGTTCTGACCAACTCAAATTATCTCATCCGAAAAATAGGAACGCTATATACGCAATGTGTTCATCGGATTCGATTGAAGCCAGTTGTGCCTCAACAAGAACCAGAAGACCTAGAAAGCATTGATCCAACAACATTTATGACAGATCCGTCATTAGGACAGTACCGAGGAGAACCAGAACTGTTCGACGGACAATTACCTCAGCTCTTAGAAGATATTCAACCTTCCGAAATAAACACTCAAACTCAGCAGCCAGCAACAATCCAATTATCGGTACCACTAGCAGTAGCACCAGGAGCAGCAGCCCCTGTAGCACCACCCGTACCACCAGCAATTCCTGCACCAATGCCGATGATAGCGCCACCGATACCCATCGTGGCCCCACCACCTGCTGAGATACAAGAAGAACCAGCAGATGAAGTAAACGATCAAAACGATAATGAAGAACCACAAGGTGATATTCAATTTCCAGACCCTGAAGAACAGCAGAACAACGATGATGTGCATAATACTCACGTACAAAACGAACGGAATGATGATGATGATACACTTAATTTAGATTTACTATTCCAAGAACCAGACCCTGTTCAAACGCAAAACCAGAGACCGCAGCGACAAGCCGCATTTGAAGCACGTGACAGAATTCACGCTCAACGAGTACAATTTAATAAACGTGTTCAGCGACGAGAAATCACGCCACCACCGTTAGTAGTACGTAGATACGGAATGCGAACGATCGGAGGACACGAAAGAGCACCAACCACATTCACACCGCGATGTGATGCAGCGGCTCGAAAAAAATCAATTCAAGACCAAGTCGCTACGGCCAATGAAAATTTAGGATTAACCCGCGAAGAAAAAGGAAACGTAATCAAAAACAGTGTGAAGCGTGCAAAACATTATTAGGTGGCCGACGCAACGAAAATCGAAACGACGAAACAGAGGATGGCCAAGGAACATCAACATTAAACACTATCGGAATAACGACGAATATCACACTAGGTAAGGGAAATATACTCCATTTCCCTGGCCCAATTGCACATTGCGTATCGAGCGATTTCGCGATGGGTAAAGGATTAGCAAAACAGATAGCAGCGGCCTACCCTGAAATCAAATCATCGCTTTTGTCTATCGAAAACCCCCAAATAGGATCCTCGATCGCATATTTCGAACCAACCGACAAGAAATTCATCTATAATTTGATCACAAAAAATCTGTATTTTGAAAAACCAATGTATTATCACCTGTCAGTCAGCTTGTGTCAACTACGAGCGCAGCTAAATCGTCACGGAATAAAGGAAATTGCATTACCAAAACTCGGATGCGGACTTGACGGACTCAGTTTTGAAACAGTTTATCAGATGATAGCGGACGTCTTTTACAACACGGATATCAAAGTATATCTCTACATGTAACCACAAACCTAACCTGCTTAATACGCTACTTCAACAGTGATCTGATAGCAAAATCTGAACGACCTGATGAAGAAGACGACACAGCCATGATGAAACTGATGAAAGTGATGAATATGAGTAGTCGTCTCCTCTAGAAATCTAGAACAAAAACGTAGAATTAACACGATTTAGTGTATGCCGTATAACGATCATGTTACAGTACATTGGATGGTGCCATCTCCATGGCACCACCTCGTAACCAATTACTTAAAATCGGTCACTAAAGCAGTCTTTCCAGCGGAAAAATTTCACGGCATAATCAAAAATTGGCTAAAATTTTCTCAAAAATGCATCAAAAACTTAAAAATTTTGCTAGCCACTGATCATACACACTTCATGTCCCCTGTGGGCAGCGCCGGAGGCAGCCATTGTGAAAAAAAAAAGTATCAAAAATGATCAAAGTTGACAAAAACGAAAAAAAAAAAAAAAAAGGCGAAAATCCTCTCAGAATCACAGATGAAAAATATGCAAAACATGGAGAAAATTCCTTTTGACACCTTTAATGGCTCTTTGTGATCGTAAAACATTCTGAATCAGCCAGTAAAGCAAAAATATGGACTGGACGAGTACTCTGGAGCACATCTTTGGCCAAAAATAGTGGAAAAATACGAAAAAACGCGAAAATCACCAACTTTGAAAATCGATAACTCTCGAAAAAATTATTTTAGGTCAAAAAACTCTCCAACAAGGGTAGGTTATCGACCCTTCCCCGTCGATCTAGCATGGTTAGAACAAATCTGAAGAAAAAAAATTTTCCTATTCCGGTCCAAAGGATTGGGCCGTGTCCCAAGAAAAAACCTTGATAATAACTCACTTTTAAGTCACCTAACCTCACGACGCTATCGTACGGTTAACCAGGATTGATATTAACACCATTAGCGAGCGTTTTGAGTACAGAAATCATATATTAACTTGAAGATATACATAAGAAATGACTCTGATTACAAAAGTTGAAAGAGTTTGATAAGTCCAGTCTCAACTTGAGTCATCAGACGACTCATAATAATGAGGTGAATCTGAACGGAGCCTTTTTACAGCCCTCGGACCCAACTCACCATTCACCTCAGATGCATTAAATTCGCCAACAATACTAAATAGAAAAAAAAAAGCGTGAAAATTCCGCAAATAATCGCAAAAATTCTATTAAGATAGCGCAAAAACTGAATATGTAAGCCATTGAACAGCAAAAGCCAATGTTATTACCTCTTTACGGGAATGTTCATGAGTGGCTCCGCATGGTAGGGTTCCCCAATCCGTTTGCACCCAGCCTGGATGAAGATACATCCGCGGGACCCAGCAGGCTCTTCTGAGCACGGATAACGAAACCATGCGCCTTCATTTACATACTTCCAGTAGACCATTAGGTCTACTTCCATTGTGACCGCGGCCCCCAGAAACTGTAAACACAAAACCAAGAAATCAAATACACCAGTGCAAATCAGCCAAAAGAACAAACTTTGAGGAAAAATAAATTTTACCCAATGATCTCCCACGGAGTTTTGTACCCTCGTTAACTCTTCGATCTCGAACAGGCTTGGCCTAAAGCCTAAGCGCCTTTTGCATATATCTAGGAAGTCCGGTTGCTGCATCGTCTGCCCAACCGCTTGTCGAATCAACTTAGAGTCTTTAGCAAGTTTAGAAGGGTTTATAACAAAAACAAAACTCAGAAACTCCGACATCGTAATTGCACTAAAAGAAACCAGCCAAATATGATTTACCTGACTTCACACCGACGATCGAGTGAAATATGGAGGAGAAGAAACACTTCCCCTTAACCTCGGCGTGTTTAGCATCGACACTGACATCTGGCTTCCCGACTATGAACATCTCATTAGGGGCCACGACTTTATTCTGTCGAAAGGTATAACCGAACATCTTACACAATTCAATCTTTCGGTCATCCCCCAGCGCCCTACACTTGAATTCTCGCTCCCCATGGTTCTCGAGGAAACAGATATGGCACGAACGGATTTGCCTGAAAAAGAATAAAATAATGCGGACTTCAAAAGGAAAAGTGGCAGGACCCATTAATTACTACGTACTCGCTCATTGCGGCTTTCATTCCACCCAAATGCTTAGGAGCGCACCAACCCCTCTTCCTTGCGTGTTTCACGAGAGTTTCAGTATCTTTAATGTGTTTTCGCTTCCCCAAGTGAATCTCCCAAAACACCTTTGCAACATTCTCAGGAGTAGCCACCCGCAATTTCGAATGACTATCCACCAAATTACCACCTTCATCGAGGGACAGATACCTGACTGCCCTCCGCATGTACACCAACTGTTGTTGAGTTAATCGCTCCTTTAGGGTGTCATCATTGTCACAATTGGTGAGGAAAAATTGAAAGGATTCAATTTGCGATAGCTCCATTTCGAACACTTCAATAATTATCTGAAGATCAGAGCCAAAATGTCATTTGAATGAAAATTGCACTATAGGACGCCGAGACATTGTCTCAAAGCGTCAACTACGCACAAGATCAATTGTCGCAGATATAAACGACAAACTGCCATCCTATAGCCGTAAAAGCTAGCAGATGACCGTCGAACCGAACAACAGACCAACTCAAGCAAAACACCCTTGGCTCCTGAGAAGGCAACCGGCGGATGCTTCGCTCAAGTATCAAATTGATCACAATAAATATAAATAAAATGCAAATGAAACAGTTAAATGAAATCACGAAACTATGAATTATGAATACTTGCCAACGGCGAACCAACATCTAAAGCACAAAAACTACCTTGAGCGCACACCAATATGTTAAAGAAAAAAAAAAAAAAATACTGAATTCAATAAAACGCAACTTCTAAAACAAGAAAGCCTCTATGGCTACAAAAAACTGCGCTTAAAGCTAATTGAGTTCACGTAATTTCAATGTGAACTCGTAATTTCAATGTTCTAACTTCGTAATTTCAATGTTCTAACTACTCTTCCTGTCGGAAGAGGAAACAGCAGGCCAGACCACACAGCAAGATAAACACGCCCACTGCAACCAAAACCACCGCCCGCGGGAAAGCTTCCTCCTCGAGAGGGGGACACAGAGAGGAACGCGTGGACCAAAGAGGCCCAGCAGCAGAATTAACAAAGCTGCCATTAAAGCAGCAGAACACAGAATTGTTACCAAAGGCAACAGAAAAACACATTATCAAACAACTGAAAAAATTATTTCTTATTACCAATCAGTTCAACTCAAGTACATTTTACCTTTTGACACTCATTTTAAAAAGAGTTTAAAGCTAAAATGAAAAACATTCGGTTAAACAAGCACGTAATCGCGACCTTTTGTTTAACAAATAGAACTTTAGCCTCATTCGTTTAGCTGCTGAATTTTACGAAATTCAAGTTAAAATTTAAATGTTAATCATGGATATTCCCAAAACACTTCGCTATACCATCGTCTAGTCTTACTCAACAGAAACAACAAATATGAGAAATAGAAAATAAATCAAAATCGAAGGATATATACAAAATCCAGATTACACGTTAAATGAAGTTTTAAAAGTTTTTCGAGTTACTCTAACTGTCGTGCACGCACGCCGTACAACTCTGCAACGATATCACCAATATAGAGGTACTCCTCTAACTCAGTCTCCAGCTGACTCAACGTTTCAGCCGGCAGAATCGGCGCCACAGCTCGAATTAGTGATTCGTTTAAGTCCGCGAAGAAGGATGGCACATACCCCACCCCGCGAACTGCGAGACATACGTAAAATACATCCCGGTCTAGATATACGGCAAGCATACTCTCTAAATGATCCTCAAAATTGCGAATTGTATCTAAGACCACGTGCAATTCATTTTGAGCAACATTGTCAGGTAGATCATCCTCCCAAAACTCCATTATGCTCGCAAATCGCAACAGCAAAGCATTTTCAAGTTGCATTGTTCCTTCACTAACTTGAATTTAAAGAGTAAATAGACAACCTGAACTTGACTGACAATTAGTTTCAACCAACAAAGGTCACCGAAATTTTCACCAACGTAAATGTCAACTCAAATCAAAATGTAAACCTGCTCTTTGAACATCCTGTTTAATTGGAACTAAGTAAATGTTACGACGCCTACAGAACGAAAGAATCATTCAAATCAATTTTGACAACTTTGAAACTTGACAATTAACGAACAAAACAAACCTTTCGCCTACACTAACAGAAATCTTGCTCATGAATAGCGAACAATTTCAAAATCTTTTGCAATCCATCGAGAACTCAGATCTACTTTCTGCAATCCCATACAATATTGACCTAATCGGTTTTGGCGAATTCAACGTGAATCACATATGCGGAGAGGTGTACTCTGTTTTTTCTAGTGAAGATCCAAAAGTTCTGATCATAATCGCATATTTGTTGGGAAGTGATATTCGCATGATAGTAACCTGCCGTTTCGATACATCAGCAGAACTCGCGGACACGATCTCCGAACTCCGATCAAACGCCTATTTCAAACTTGACGACCTCAACTTCTCGGTCATTTTTGAAACACCATCAACTGCAGCATAGACAAGTCATGAATTTCTCCGCTGCCGTGACATCTACACTAAACCGAAAAACAAAATACTCAACCGTCAAAGTGATGAAACAAGCCATAATCATTTTAGGATTCCTCTATCTCATAAAGATCTCTCAGGCAAGTGAATACGAAGATGCACTCAAAACGGGATTTATTTTCCATAAAGATAGCCAAATCCTGCTCGCCGAAAAATTTATCAACGCAGAATTTCTCGTCCCATTTCCTAAGTATAGTTTCACCATCCAAGACAACGTGACACAACTTCTCTCAGTATTGTCTACTAAATGGAAATCAAAGTCAACAGACTGTAGCCTTAACTTCGCAAAACAATTCAACGCCAGCGTGGAATCCTTCAATGTTGATTGGATACTCCGCAAATTACAGAGTGAAGTTCAATTGGCACAAGACGAGGTCTCCAGTATCAAAGTTGAAACATCTCACTTTCTCTTTAACGAAGCTGAAGAGAATAGATCAAGGAGAAGGCGAGGGGCACCACTGGCACTAGCCACTCTTGCCGGAGTTGGACTCTTTGGACCAGGAATCCTGATGGACGATTCTTCAAGTTGTGGTCTACTAGGAATTTTCGGCACCTGCCAAGATAAGAGTCGAGAAAACGCGAAGAACATCAAGGAACTTCATGAATATACGATCAGGTTGACAGAATATGTTGCTGAATACGAAGAACAGGTTAACGAAAAGTTCTTTTTAGTTGCTGACAAACTTTCCGAAGTTAACAATATTCAGAAAGAGATGATCAAGAACCAACAAGAGAATTGGAAAGTGATCGAGGACCAGTTCACAGTAATCAAGAACAATTTTGAGATCCTTAGGGACTGTGATCAATATCTATTCTCAAACCAGCAACTGAACTTTAACTTCGATACAGCGGCTTCTCTTCTGTCGCTTCTTTACTCAGATGTCAAGAGTTATAGAGCAGCGCTGTACGCTTTCAAAACAAACATAATGAATGCCATTCCTACATTGTTGGACAAGCGACTCACGATGTCGTTAGTACCTAGAAATTCACTGATCGCGATTCTCAATTCAGTATATGAAAGCCAGAAAGACGCAGCAGACAGACTAACACTAGCCATTCCGACAACCGACTTGCATTCCTACTACGATGCAAAACTTCTTCGAGACGTCGTGACGGTCGATGAAGGCCTACTAATGACTCTGGCGATACCGATGTCATCAAGTCTGACAGTCTTCTCTGTATATCGAGCACATTTGATCCCGATGCCACAACCGGAGCAGAAGGATGCGATAAAGTGGAAAACTTAAGGAGACTACTTCGCGATTTCGGAGAACGGAATGGAGACATCCGTGCTCACGCGAGAGCAGTACGAAATGTGTCTCGGTTCATCTACCTACAGGATTTGCCATCAGACGATGGAAACTCAATTGGGCAGATCATCGTGTCTCGCAAACCTCTTCTGGCCAAATCCAGTAGCAACTCTGACCGTCTGTGAAACGGAAAAGGTCATACTACCTACTCCAGAAAAGGCCACGAATTTAGGATACGGTATTTGGCTCATTACATCAGCCTCTTCATCTTTTTCTTTGTGGGAGTACAACCTGAATGAGGTTCACACTCCATCTCGCAAGGAACATCCAGGATGCAACATATGCATCATTACACTAGATTGCAGGACGCAATTAGCTTCACGGAACATTAAGATTCGACCCGACCTTGGAAGTTGCGACAAGATTCCGGCAAGACGAATCGACGTCAAACTGTCCGACCCATTGAAGCACCTCATGTCGGAAATTCCGGGGATAGATGAACTACCATATTTCAAATCAAGAACAGACGCGGGGATTAGACTTTTGGAAGAAGTAAAGGCGAAACTTGTAGACAGCCCGATCGTGACAAACATGGAACAGTTGGATGAAATATCGAAACCAATCGCGCACGGAATGAAACTTCTAAAACCATCGCTTACTGAAAAACTCGAAAGCTATGTCCCAATAAAACTTTCACTGACCTTAACCGTAATTGTCTTCATTGGAAGCACGTTGCTTCAATGCCTGTGCACTTACCTCTTCCATAGATTTAAAGCGGTCAGGGATATAACACCACGATTCCTGAAAACAGCGCATGGTGACATCCGAATAAAGCCCGTAGTAGCAATGGACATCGATGAAAGCGAGAGAGACGAGAAGACAACCAGACTCATGGAATCGAGAGAGGAATGGCAGAATAAATACACTGTACTGGACGTGATTGATGAAACTGTTTCGGTGCCACAACAACGTAGACAAATTGATGATGGAATGTTAAATGACGAGGCGAGATCAATGAGAGGCAGCAAAATGGACATGGCAAGATCAAGATCATTCAGCGAAATACCAGGAGATCAAAGGACAACGTCCAGACACATTAACGGAGAGTTTAAACTGACTCCTAATTCAGGAATTCTAGGCATGAAACCACCATCAGTTGAAATTGGAGCCCAGTATACCGAGCAGACGGCCTAACCGTTAGGGAAAACTGAGACAAGAGCAAGTTTCCAATACAATTTTCATTAACTGAAACCTGAGTAAAATCACTCAATTGATCAAATCATAAATGACTGACCCTAATGACTCTCATGGTGGCTTAATGAAGAATCAAACTCATAATGGCTGAAATCTTTAACATATTTGCGCAGAACTTAAGTTCTGATACTTTTTTCATTTAATTACAACTTATAAAGTGTTATAATCTGTTAATTTCAATGAGTGTATACTCGCTTTATATTGATTAATAAATAAAATGTATTTGTTCCCAAGTTAAATCCTTACAGTTTAACTCCACGTATTTTGATTATTTTAAAATTAGCGTTAAAATTGATTTAAATTTAGTGAAATTGAATTGTACCGTATAACTGTTGCTAAATTTATTGCGAAGTAAATTATTGAATTAAAAGCGATTTGATGCACATTTAAATTACTATAATTTAGAGTTTTGACGTAGCAGTTTTCTTTTGAAATGCAGCTAAACGAAGTAGACTAAAGTTTCGTTTAAAATTTTACCCATTTTATTCATTTGAAATTCTTACCTCAGTGCTAATTCCAATCAATGCGTAAAATTTATGTAAAAACAGGTTATGTGACACCTCTAAAGTGATGTCATTGATAGCCATGAAATTATTGCCATATTAGAAAATGTATAATGTTAAAATCTCAAGCATGCAGTTGAATAACTTATTATTGACAAAAAGTAAATAGTGTGTTCAGAATTGAGGAGGATGCGATAGTTAGTCTAATAAACAGTCAGAAAGAGAAATTGAATAAAACTAACCAAAAGCTAAATTGTTAGTGAGCTGAAGATTAGGGAGAGATTCATGCTGTCGGGGCCCAAGCGTCCGTGATAAGATACTGCAACAATAACATCTAGAAAGAACATGCAAATAGAGACCAACAAGCAGTATGTCATATTTCATAACGAAAAAAAAAACAGTTCACTTTTCTGCATAAAAGTGAAAGTGGAATTTAAATGACTTTTTCTCATAAAGCTTTTGATTAGGATAGCGAGAAGCTAAATGTGTCCAGCCTGCAACAGGCTTCAATCGAAAAATATCGTTTTTGTTCCAACAACTCTCGATTCGGGTCGGTTTTTCTCAAAATAGTTTTGAATTCCTCTGATGGGGGAATGTCAAGTGTGGTATCATTTTAAATCGGATGCTGAAATGAACTTTGAAGAAAATTCTGTGTTTAGAAAAAGTGGTCTGACTAATAAAACGACTAAATTTCTGGGCTAAATTAGACGAAAGTTCTACAGTTTTAGTTTTTTAGTAGTAATTTACTAGCAACCTTTCAGCCATGTTACTTTTCATTCCAACAGTTTTCCATTTAATTCAGTTGCCCTCTTAAAAAAATCAATCAGAATTTAAAAGAAAATATGAAAAAGATCGAAAAAAGTGGAAAATCGAAAAAAAGTGGAGAAAAACGTTCCGTTTGCTGCAAGGCTAACTAACGATAAGCAAGTGTTTAAAAAAATCGGAACATATATTTTTTCAGGCCAACAACTTTTCTAACAGAATTTTTGAAGCATTGCTTGCTTGATTTATAATACGTTAAAATTCAGGGTGTGATTCTGCACGTTGGGCAGGTTTAAGTGTTCGAAGCCGTCCAGGACCTGTTCAATTTTGCAAACTGGAAACTTTCTTCTTGAAAGAATTAATGGTCGGATTAGTTGGAACAGCATGGATTTTTATAGTTATTTACGCAGTTTTATATATTATGGGAAATGATAGTGTTCCTGGAATGGTGCAGGTTCTTGTTCCAAAAAATTATGCTGATTTCTTTTGAAGTTTTCATTTCTTTTGAAGTGTTCATTTTTTCCTTTGGATTCGGCTCTTAGTCTTAACGAATGGAACTGTCTTCAATTTAACCTTAGCCATACACAAATCGCTTAAAATCATGATTCACCAAATTGCAAAATAAAAAATATATCTTTTTAACCGTTTTTCTAATGTTTCTTTTGCCTGATTTTAGTTTGTCAAATGCGCTCTTATGAATCATAAGCATGCTAGAGAATGGCTAGATCGTACCTACTTTTGAAATACTCGAAGTTTTTGCAACAGTTTGTCACAGTTGATTTTTAAATGCCAATGCTAAAGCTTTTTTTATCGCTCGAGTCTCCGCTTCGCACCTTGGTTCAAAGATAAATCGACGATGTGTTTTGCAAGAGTTTTGAACTTTTAGCTAGTCAGTTAAGCAGTTGTTACAATTATGTTTGAATTTTTGTTTCGAAAGATTTTGTGAGAAGATGCAGATGCATCAAAATATAATATTGAAGGCGTAACTTTTTTGGAACCTTAATTTTAGACTACTCATGCTGCTTTTTTTACTGCCTTGGATACGCTAGAGTAATTGGAAATTGTGCACTTCTAAAGAAATCGTTGACAGTAAAAGATGGATTAATTTGTAACTTTTGTCAATCATTAAAAGCTCATATGTGAAGTGCACCGTGGTGATATTTTCAAACAATGAACGAGGTGAAGATGCATATTATGCTTTCGTGATTTTTTTTACACAAAACGCTCAAGATTTTTATTTTCAAGTTTTTTTAAAATGTGAAACGCCAAATCAAAGGCAAATTGAGCTCTTAGATAACAAAAATGAAAATGCTGTACAAAAAAAACGTGAACGCTTTTCCGTCTAGCAGAATAAAAGTTTATGTTTTGATCCAGTTTTCAAAACATAACTGTTTCGAAAGGTTTCTGTTGTTCGAAGGAACGAGCGTAAAATGTCGTGGAGTTTGAAAGATCTTCAGGGTGATTTATTTTTTCTTTGAAACTCAAACTGGAATGTTTCGAAAATGTTAGCAATTTATGCAGTTTCCGTAATTTAATTACCCTTGCCATAAGCAAGAGTATTGCAATCGGGTACAAGACTTTTTTCCCGTAAATATTTTTGTTCACAGAATGGTCAAAATTAGAAATGGTAAAATTAAGTTAAGCTCATAATGAATTCAATTTTTGCCTGGGATGGCGAAGGTCCTGGGTTCAAATCTGACAGGACCTGTTTCTTTTATCGAAAGGGAAATAAATAGTCTTTTTGTTTTGTTTTTTATTTTCACTTAAAAACATTTTTCTGCCGAAATGATTTCGGCCTATTTTTTTTACCGGCTAAGAGATCTAATTTCGAGTCGTTTCAACGGAAACATTTTAATTGTATACTTCTGGATCGCTCACACTGCTGAAAATCTTAATAGAAATTATAGTTCAAGTTTTTCATGACAATATTTTTTGATATTTTTTCCTGATATTTTTTTATATGATTTCTTCCTATATTATATCGGCCTATTGGCCTTATATTCCGTTTTTCGACGAGCGAAAAAAGTTTGTGTGTGCATGTCTGTGTTTTGAGGGCGAACGGGCACTTAATAACCTCTTAGTAGTCTTACATTTTTTTCGCTTTCTTCTTTTCCTTTTTTTGGGCTTAATAGGTTTCGGCCTATATTATGTCGGCTTAGTGGCCTCATATTGTTTCATCGGACCAACAAATAAAGTTTTTTTTTGAGTGTTTGCGTGTTTATTAATTTTAGATAAATCTTAAGTCTTGTTGATGTTTTTTCGGCTGCAAGGGTTTCAGACAAGGTATTTTTGGCTTTGTTACCGCTGGGTACTTTATCTGACGATGCTAATTTCACATTTGATTGTCTTGGCATGTTTTTGTTTCAAAACTAGCCGTTTTCAATTTGTTAGATGTCGTTTTTTCAGATTTTTTTCTTGTTTCGTATCGCAAGTGGTGCGAAGCTCAGCTTCGCCTGTGTGCTAAAACTTTGCGACTCTGGTTATGACTACATATTTTTTTCTAAGTGTTTTCTTATTTGGCTTTCTTAATACACGTTATTGTAAAATAGGAAAGAAAGTGAATCTCTTGTTTGCGTAAGGTTGCTCAATGCGTAAGTGAGATGCTTCATTGGATGTCCTAGGGCGGATTGTCGAGTAGATCTGCTCAGCTTTTCCTCTAAGAGTGGCAGGCGACGAGAAGTTTCTTTTTGCCGAAGTTTCACAATTTAAACGTCAGCTGAGTCACCATTTTGCCTAACCCTTGCTGTTTTGATTTTTGAGGGATAACAATTTTGTTGATGGTCTACCGCTGCGGCATTTCGTGACAGCTGCCGCCGCATAACCATGTTCAGGGGTGGATCTAGAATTCTCTCGGAGTTTTAAAAAAATTGAAAATTTTGTCGAACTTTTTTTCAGGTCGGTCAAATTGTTTTTCTGAGCTGTCCAAAATCCACTGTAAAGACCCAATTGCGACAAATTTTTCTGCGTCGCAGCCAATTTTTGTGAAAAAAAAACAGGCCAATAAAAGGCATTTTTATGCTTTATTTTGGAAAATTTTGACCACAGAATCGTGTTTTTTCGACGCGCACACCCCCCTCAAAACAAGTGTATATTGGCGCCAAGGCGCCCTTCAAAAATTTTTAGGGTCAGTCAGCCAAAAATTAATATCTCAAAATAGTACCAAGAGGGGACCCTTTGGATTGGCATGGGGTCGAATCTCTGGGGGGAGGGGGGCATCCGCACCCTTCCCATCCTCTAAATCCACGCCTGACCATGTTCATGATACAATTATGTCAGCTGCATCATTCTAATGAACCTTTTGACTTAAATTTGATGTATCGGTTTAGAGATTATTAGGATGACAAGAAAGTAATTAAGATTCAATGAAAGTAGTTCAGATTCTTAAATAGGTTATTATGGATTTTTTTCACGCTCAAATTTTTTTTTCGCTTTAAGGAGCTTTAGGACCATTAGTTCTTGAGCCAGTGTCTCTTGTTTTTGAACTTCGAAAGGTGAGATTTAGAAAAAAACAAATCATCAATTTTTTCTGTTTACTAGCGATCGTTGCCTCTTTTCCAACTTTCTGTTGGCTATGTTTTTATTTTTGTTTGGGTTTTTAATGGTTTTCGGCTGAATAATTAAACCTATTTTCAGAAAAAGTTTAGTTCTGTATTTTTTAAGAGTCGACATGAAGATGTGAAAGCAATTTTAGCTGTGGCTAAAAGTTTTTGATTTTGAACTGATATATCACTTATTAAGGTGGTGTTGTTTTCCCCTAAATGTTTTCAATGTGGTTTAGACGTTTCTCAGTTTGATTTTGGTTTTTCTTTCAATTTGCTAGATTTAAATCACGTTTTTTTTTCAAATTTAAATTTGGTTAAGATAGACAAAAAGTGAAGAGAACAAAAGTTGCTTAGAATTTCATCAGAATTAATATGGGGCAATTTTTGCTCCGAAATTTTCAATCAAAATTTAACCCCAAAAATGAGTCATTTTGGCTTTTTTCAATTAATCAAGAATTACGCTGAAACTACTTTGTCAATTGACGAGGAATATTTAACTCTCCTAGAACTTTGTTGGGTTGTTGGGCTGTGTAAGAGGCTTCTTGTGTTATATTTTCCTCATCAATTAACAAAGTAGTTTCAGCGGAATTCTTGATCAGTTTTTGGGGTTAACTTTTGCGTTAAAAACGTGTTTGGAAGTTCAAGTTTTGTCCGGATAATTTAAATCAGCACTGTTATAATTCGAAAAGTAAACAAGCAATTAGTTTTTTTTCGGTTTTTCAGAGTTAATGGACGCTTTTCCAACCGGCTATATTAGCTAGCTATTTTTTTCGAATTTCCGGTTTCCTAATATTTTTCCTCATTTCTATGAACATCATTGATAGATTGCTTCCCATTCCTCTCCTCGAAGTGACGAAAATAGTGCGTAGGGCCAGTGTTTGCAAATTGTTTCCCCTTATAATTCATTTTTGTGGTCTGATATTGATTCATGATTTGAATTCCTCTTAACTGATGTCTTTACCAGAAAATTTTACCAATGTCAAAAACCGTGGTTTTCCAAACTAATTACGGCTATACGAATTCACTCCTGGTTGGATAAGCTACTGCTGGTATAATTTTAATTTTGTTTTAACGGTTTCGCAGCTATTATTAGCTATTTCATGAAAATCCCTTGCGTTTCCTTTAATCATGAGAACAACAGAAATTACGAAAAAAAGAATTCAGATTTTATCAAAAGATTTTTTGTGCAATGATATTTATGGTCCGAAAGTTCTCTGCTACTTGTACAGCAATCGGCTTCTTTTTTGGTAACTGGTTATTCTGTACCACACAAGCTTTGTCCTTGGTCATAATCGGTTTAAAATAGTCAGTTCGATTGCCTCGCCTTTGTCTATTTAAAAGAAGATCATTTTGCATTCCAGGCTGGAGCGAGAGGTAAGCATGGCGAATGCAAGGCTGGAGACACTACATCAGATGAGAAAAGATCGAGGGGATTTTGATGAAGATGAAGATGAAAATCAAAGCTGATAAAAAGTTATGATCTTATTTCTTCGCACCTAAAAGCTGTAGCTTCTTTATTTAAATTATATGCTTCTTCAACTGAGTGTGATTATAATTTTATATGGAATTCTAAAAAAATAATCCTCTGACCTTTAGGTGATTTTCAAAAACTTCTACAGTATATTAGTTAAAAATGCTCAGTGTACCTATTGAATCGAATCTCGATTGACAGGTCTTCTGATTCATAAAAACGTTTGTTCAATGCGTAAGATGGTTTTAATCGTGTACCAACAGAAGCTTAGTTTTGTACATTAAATGATTCTATTTGAAAAGAAATTGACTAATTGATTTTTGCATAAAGGCTTGTTTTTAATCAAGTAACAAAGAGTCTGGTCATGTAAATGCATGGTCATTTTTCATAAAATAATAGTTTGTGAATTTTAACGGTAGCACTACTGGATGAAAAAACTCGTAGAGACATTATCCTGTGTATTAAAAAATGTTCTACTTTTTTTGACTGCCCTCGGTTTACGTTGTGAAATGGGTTGACGCTTCAAAAGAGTATCTGCAGAGAATAATTCGCTTGAAATTTTGAGCGATTTATTTCAACATTTGCGAGACCAAGTGTCTTGTAATCGGTAACTAGACTTTTCTCCCGCAAAAAATTTTGCTTACAAATATGTGAGAAATTGAACTTGCTTTTTATTGAACCATAACAACTTACAGTTTCGTTCCACCTTGGCCTAGATGAAACGTGGTCGCAATTGCACCTTAGGGTCTGGGATGTGAGTCCTGGCCTTTTTTTTCAGCATGTATCATATTGATTTTTCCCCCTTTCTGCTGAAGTTTTGTCGGCATAGTTGCCAAATCACGGTTTTTTTCTATGCTGTAAACAAGCTTTGCTGTAGTTGGAAGTGTTGTTCATAGTAGTTTCAGGGGGACTTGAAACGTTTTTTTAAAATAAAAAATCATTTTTTTTCCGGCTCAGCTGGTGTCTGTTCAGGGTGTGTCGGGGTTTTTCCCCGCTTCTTATTAAATTTTGTTCAGTTGCTTGTTTAATATTCAGTATATTTACCTACAATGATTTTTATCGAGATATACAAAAGTTTTGGTTGACTTTTTTTTCAAATTTTTTTTTAACGATAAAAGCTCCGCTTCGCTTTGAAAATCGTCAAATTTAGTTGAATTTTGAAAAAAAACTGAATACTCAATTCTGATACGATCCTTAGTATTTTCCATCATTTGTTCAAGCGATCAGATTTTCCCTCGCTTTTTGGCTTTAACTATTTGACAGTTGAGTAATGCAACGTGTATGACAGATAAGTAATGCGAAACGACGTCAGTTTACCATTAAGAGTCGATGAACGTAGTGGTTTTTTTGTAGGAAAAGTCTTTAAAAAGCAATATTAGATTTTTGACGTTCGCCTGGAAAACATCCATTTTTATCAGTCTAAAATTCTCAGATATAATAAGTAGCAATTACATCCTTCACAAGAAATAAGCGCATACATTCAGTTTGGTAACTACTATTGTGAAATTTGCGAACGGTTTACTTTGCCATAAGTTCTTCAATTTTTATGGCTTTGCGATTAGATCAGGATTCGATCCAAAGTTTTTAGGCTGAGATTTAAAGAGTTTACTACTGGTAACACAATGGTTCAGATAGCAATTTTTCAAAAATTTATTGCATTTTTATTTCGACTCCAGCTTTGCGAAAGCTGGCAAAACCAGAAATTGCTAATAAGAGCAATTTGCTATTTCGGTAAAATTTTGCGAGCGATTTTGACATTTTTAGGCCAAATCCGTGACTCAAGATTATCTGAAACGTCAAAAGTGTCTGCAAAGCTCTGTCAACATTTAATGCTTGCTCTTTTCTATTAATTTTGTCTGTCTCAATTTTTTCAATTCGATTTGTATTTATCTGTGACTATGAGCACAAAAACCGTTGCGTTTCAGGTTAGATCTCAACACAATTCTACGTGCTGAAATGACTGCGGTGTCAAATTGGCGCTTTAGTTTTATTAACTTAGTTCAGATTCGTTGGCGTAAAAGGATATTCCCAGCAATTTGGCATAAACTATTATAAGTAGCAAAAATTTGGAACAGACTGAAATAATTACAGACAATGCCAAATTGTTAACAGTATCTTTTCAGGTTAACGGGTTTGAATGAAGTTAATTAACCTAAAGTAGCTCATTTTTATGTCGGAAATTAATTTTCGCATTTTTCCGGTAAATAAGCTTGTCAAAAAACCAATGAACTTAAAAAAAAGCTCTGTTCTTGTACCAAGAAGCTGCAGAAAGTCACTGATATTGCCAATTGCTTGACATTGTTGACCATAAAAAAGCAATGTTCCTTGATATAGTTTTTCACAAATTAATCGGACAACGTCTAAAGTCTGAAATAATTTTGACCTTGAGACAGTGAAATGGCGTTAAAATGGCAATCGAATTTTCAACACTGCATTTGAACTGACAAATGAGCAATGCAAAATGATTGCGCTGTTTCAGAAAATTTCATTTTTGCCATATTTGAAGGGCACAATTGAAAATTTTTTTCATTCAACAACGATTTAGCAAAAAACACATAAAATGCCGAAAAGAAGGCAAAGCGAAACTTCAAAGAAGATAATCGATTTAGTTAGTATTTGAAGGTCAAAATATTTTCAGAAATTTAATACGTTGTCCGATAAATTTGTTAAACGCTATATATTTAGTAGCAACTGTTGAACAGACAGAAATAATTAAAAATAACAATCTGCCAATTTTGAGCACTTTTTGCGAGCAGATTAGAATTTTTGGTTGACCTTGAGACATACCTTTTTTGTCAGGTGAAAAGTTGGGTTTTGCATGAAAAACTTGTCTGTAATAAGTCATTGCTCTTTTTAATTAATTTTGTCAATTCTGGAACAGACAAAATTAATTACAAAGAGCAACTGACCTTTTTCAGAATTTTTTTTGCTTGCAAAAGTCAAGTCTCAAGGTCACCTAAAATTTCAAATTTGCATGCTAAAGTTGCTCAAAATTGGTAGATTGCTCTTTTCAATTATTTTTGTCTATTCCAACTTGTTGCTATAATTGGTAGCAAAAAGTTCGGACAGACAGAATTAATTAAAATGAGCAATCAGTGCTTTTCGACGCTTTTTAGGTCGAAAAGTTCAAGGAGCTGCATTGATTGGACAACCTTGAACTTTTTGTCAGACCAAATTCGAAATGCGAGATCGTCGATTATTCGATGATTATACTAGCCTAATTTTTAAATACTGCGATGAACATCCATATTTTATTATAAATTAGTTAGCAAAATAAGTTGAAAAAACGAAATCTAGAATTTTTTTCCACAAAAAAAAACAAATTAGGCTGCCCCAGAAAAACAAACGGAAGTGAAGATGATCAAATCATTCAAAATTTGGAAACTAATCGCAGAAAAACCTTAGCCACCCTGAGCAATAATTTTCCTGTTTCAAGGTTTACTATTCGACGCCTCGGATGCAATGGCCCGACATGGTTACAAGTTTTGAGCAAAACTCTGATTTATGAACTTTCGACATAATGTTTATTTCAGTTTTATATCGCGTTCATGTCTAGACAGTTGCTCTTTTTAATTAATTCTGTCTTTGAACTTTTTGCTACCAATTATAAGTTATTATAAATGACATTAGCACATAATGTCCACAAAATATGTATTATATTCCTATCGGGAACTCAGGATCCTGCTATGGGTTGATACCCTTCGAACATGGAACGATGTCTTGGACGAATGTCTGGAGCTCAATGTCTATACAGACACTTCTTCGGTGACAAACAGGCTACCGTAGTAGCACCCAAAAACCGCGAGCAGCTAGAGGTGTTTCGCAACTGGGTCATTGTCAAGGGAATTCCTAAAAAGGGACCTACTGGATTCTGGAAGGACTATCACAAACTCGAGGAAAACAATGTCGATGATTCTTCGCATTATGCTCAAGAGACCCACGTTGGTAGGAAGAATCGGAATCTGTATATTGACTACGTACTGAGGCGAAAAATACTACCAGACGACAGAAATCAAACTCAGACAGGAATTACTAGAATTGATCGCGTCGAACAGTGCACTGCACAGAAAAAAGTGCACGAAAAGCAGTACCTTGGACTGGACGTTTATTACATGTTGGATGTTCCAGGAGCAGCCGTCTGTGAAAGGAGTCCAGAAATAGTAACTGTGGAGCCGTAACGATTATAGTTTGAGTAAATCTTGATAATGTTTCGTTATAATCGTCGCAAGCTGCTGGCATAAGTACAGAAATGTAATGGCTTACCTAGGTTTAATTAATTTCAGAAACCGAAATGGGAAAACTAATTGACGAAGTTGGCACTGGAGTAATCACTGGGAAGAAGGTGTTGAAGGTGTTCGAGTGTGCAAGGAAACATGGCTTTGCCATCCCTGCTGTCAACGTCACCTCCTCTAGCACCGCCAATGCAGTGATGGAGGCTGCCAAGGAGCTGCATTGTCCAATCATCCTGCAGATATCGAACGGAGGCGCGGCTTTCTTCGCCGGAAAGTCGATCGACAACAAGAAGCCACCCCAACATGCATCTATCGTAGGGTCGGAGGCGGCCGCTCATTTCATTAGGTACGTCAAATTTAACTTGAAACAATTATGGGTTTTTAATTATTTTTGCGCTAAAAGTAATGGCTTCACTATCTAAATCGATTACTTCAAAATTTCAAAACTAAAAAATTTTTATAAGTGTACCACTTTTTGAGGTTCAAGTTAAATATTGTTCTTTTATTTTACAGGGCCATCGCTCCCTTCTACGGCGTCCCAGTCATTCTGCACTCGGACCACTGCGCCAAGAACCTGCTGCCCTGGTTCGATGGAATGCTCGAATCGGACGAGAAATATTTCCAGAAGACCGGTGAGCCCCTGTTCAGTAGCCATATGTTGGATTTGTCTGAGGAAACTGATCCAGAGAACATCGGAACTTGCGCTAAGTACTTTGCTAGGATGAAGGAATTGGGAATCTGGCTTGAGATGGAAATCGGAATCACCGGCGGGGAAGAGGACGGAGTTGATAACACGAACATGGACCAGAGTCGTCTGTACACTCAGCCGGAGCAGGTGATGAATGTACACACAGCTCTTAGTGCCATTGACGAGAAGTTCTCGATTGCGGCTGCGTTTGGCAATGTACATGGTGTGTACAAGCCTGGAAACGTCAAGTTGAGCCCAGAAATGTTGGGCAAGCACCAGGTGTACGTCAAGGAGCAGCTTAAGTCTGAGCTGGATAAACCGCTGTTCCTAGTGATGCACGGAGGATCCGGATCGACTAAGGAGGAAATTGCGTGCGCGGTCGGAAACGGAGTTGTGAAGATGAATGTTGACACGGACACCCAATGGTCCTATTGGGAGGGTCTGAAAGACTTTTACGAAGCCAAGAAGGGTTATCTCCAGGGTCAGATTGGAAATCCCGACGGCGCAGACAAGCCCAACAAGAAGTTTTACGATCCACGAGTCTGGGTTCGAGAAGCGGAAAAGACTATGGTAACCAGAGTGAAACAGGCCTGTACTGACCTGGGAAACGTCGGAACCCTGGACAAAGAGATCTAAGTTGAATTGATGAAAAATATTAATATCATCAATGATGACATTGACTACTTTGCACTACCTTCTCACCCTAAACCGAGCTAATGTTGGCACACTGATTTTATTTTTTATGTAACAAATGAACCTGAACCTGTTGCTAACTTAACTGCAATGAATTAATAATTACTGATAAACTGTTTTATTATTTGGAGAAAACTGAATTTCACGAACTGCCGTAGATTTGTAGGTGCTTGTATTTTGAATCTGAAAGCATGAGATATAAATATTTATCTACTGATGTAAATACAATTAACAATTGGCTGACTAGAGCTTTTGTTACTGCTAAGATGAAGACTTTTTTTGTCAAATGAAGTGTTTGATCGGGTGTGGCTTATGGTTGCTCTTCCTCTTAAAGATGGAGCATGTTTTTCGATTTAAGTGGACCGCAGAACTATCCAGTTCTCAAATTTCAAATAATATAGATTTTTTTCTGCTCCACAAGTTTTTATTCGCGTTCATTTTTATATTGGCGGTTTGAACTTTCAAGCTCTCTTCAGGGAATCTTTTAAGCAGAATAAACCGCACTGGCAGAAAATCTTAAATGCTACAAAAACTTTGCAAACATTTTGCTCCACTTATAGTTTCTAAAAGGATTCAGGTGTAGGTGTTCTATTCGAAAAACCATAATAACACATGGATCAGATTTTTCAAGAGAAATGAACGTAGTGAAGACTCTATATAGGTCTTGCTGTTTTTTTGTTTTATTTTCAGGAAATGTCTTTAAAGTCTCTAATAAATACAGATGTGCGTTCATACATACATATATGCTCTTTTTGAGTTCAATTGAAATTCATCTGCTGAAAGTGACGTGAATAGCACTCTCCAAACACGAACGTGGAAATGGCGCGAAAAAACCAACGATTTCTGGTTTCGAAAGTGACGTTTATTTTTTAGATTTCCAGCGAACTAAAAACTTTACATATTGATTCAGTTTTCTCTAGTTGGGTTCATTTTATCAAAAAAGTGCCGGTCATAAATTTTTCTAGAAATTCAAAAGACCTTAAAGGACAGCTATTTTTTTCTTCGAAAGTTGAAATTCGAAAAATGTGTTTTATGTTTACTTGCGTTCATTATTCTTTTCCAATCTTCGATTGGCAATGTTCTCAATTTTTCAATCTACGGGACTACAAAGGGTATACAACGTTCATCGGAAAAAAAATCGACTTGCTTAGGTGGATTTAAATTCAAAATGCCAGCGGAATTATTAACTCATGACTACCACTCTGTTGGGTATGTGTTCTTTTTTTTGTGTCGATTAACAGTTCAGACAATTATTGGGGTCCTACACTTTTTAAGGTAAAGTTTTGAAATTTGTTCATAACTTTTGGATCGGAGTGTAGTTTATTTCATGCATTAAGCTGAGCTTTGATATTTCCATTTTCTAGTTCAATTCGATTTCATCCAGTTTTCCTAAATTCTGTTAGGTTTAGCCAAAAAGAATCAATCAGAAAAGATTTGTGAATATCGAAGAGCTTAGACGTGATATATTTTTTCGAGACAACCATTCAAAAAAATTCAAACCATGTGTATCTAGTCCTCATCCGGTTTTGACTCCATTTCCGGAGTTATTTTTCAAACGAATACTCAAGATTGGATAATAGCGAAGGTTCAAATTTCTGCAGATTAGCTCAGTTAAAAAAAAAACAAGTTCAACTTGATCCTTGAACTACGCAAAAACTACTGTGCCAATTCTCAGTTTGTGTTCAATCGAGAAACCCGGTTTTGGGAATCTTCTCTGCTTAAGTGGCCACAGCCTGCTTCTTTCCGGAAAAAAGTTAGGGGATTTGGAAAACCTTTTGACCATTTTTAAATGTGTTGAACGTTTTCTAGAAAATTTTTACTGTTCTTATAATTTAGACAATCAAATCTGAGATGAAAAGTTCAATTGAAATAACCAGTTGCGATAACTGTTCCTGCAGAAGCGGCGAGTCCTGAATTTTTTTGTGAAAAAAATGTTATCTTTTTAGGAAAATTGATTATCTCAAAATTTTTTTACTCTTCAGTTGTTTTAGTGGAGAAACAACTAAGATTTTGGCCAAAGTCCAATTTTTTGTGCCGCATCAGTATTCCAAATTAATTCAATATCAAACATGTGCCTCCAGCTGTAGCTTGGCTCCTAGTTTTTTATCGAGATATATAAAAAGTTTTGGTTCACCTGATTTTTTCAACATTTAAATATTTTTTTTTCGATTTATGTTTCTATGTTTGTGTTGTATCGCAAGTGGTGCGAAGCTCCACTTCGCCTCAGTGTCAGAACACAATTCAGTATTTCTTAACATTTTAATACCACGAATTGCATCCAGGTTTTTTGTTGCGATAAGCAAGGGTATTAAAATAAGGTAGCAATCAGACTTTTTTCCCGTAAATATTTTTGTTCATAGAAAGTCATTTTCGAAGGATCTCATCAGAATTGATAAATTACTGATGTACCGCCTTAATATCCCATGTACTGCTTTATGTAGAGTTTGCGATTACTTTGAAGGCGCTACATGCAATTTCTTGTATATGGTGATTTTTCAAAAACTTTCGGATGAATTTCATTTTTTGGTTGTCGGCTTCTATCAGCTTAATTACTCTATCTATAAGATTATAATCTTTGACTCTCTTTTAGAAAACAAAAATGGAAAAAATTCATTTTTTGGAATTCAAAGGAAAATTTTTTCTTTAAGGAACTCGTTTTTTCTTTCGCAGAGTTAGTTTTTTGAAATTTCACTCGCTGCCTTTTGAGTGGCATGCTATGTTAATCATATCCGTTTTGAAGAAATTGGAAGAAATCATGAGTTTAAACGCAATTTTTGAGGTATAATTTTTGTTCCGTTTTTTCGCCAACTGGTCTTTTATATTGGTTTAAGTGCTCTGTAGCTTATATATCATGCAACAATAGCCTTTTTAAGAGATAAACTCCGATTTAGAAAGCCATTGTTATCAAATCAGATGATTTTCGAAAAGAAATCAATTGTTTTATTATAGTTTTGAGAATTTGTTTAGCTGTTTTTCGCTAATTTTTTGAAATGCTTAACGTTTTTCTCTTAAAACACTTCTTTGTAGTTTGCTTTAATTTAGTTTAAGCAGTGCAAACATATTTTGGTTTTATACGGTTTTGGTTTTTTGGCAGTGAAGAAAAATGCTGAAGTAGATGTCTGTTTTTTCGGCTGCATGGTTTTCGCTTAATTTTCTTTTGATTTGTACATAGTCTTTCTCATCGCATATAAAAAAATTCAAACATCGGTTAAATTTTACAAAACAATTCTGAATTTCTGTAAAATTTCTGCTTCTAAGAATTTTTTTCGGGATAACGGCTTATTTTGTCGGCTTAGTTTCTTCAGCATGCGACATCGGCTTATTTTGTCGGCTTAGTTTCTTCAGTTTTGCGACGTTCAGTTTTTTTTCAATATTGAAGAATACCAAATCCGGAATTGAACTGTTGCAGATAACGAACTGTGTTCCAAGATTTTGGATTGTTTGTTATTTTTTGCGAAAAGATTTCTTCTGCTGGAATAGTTTCGATTTGTTATATCGATTTGATTGCCTCGTGTTACGTCGTTTGAAAACTTGATCATATGTTTAAATTTTTGCAGACCATTTTTTCCGGCTTAATGGGCGTCTAACCAAGTCTTGTTTGCATAGTTGCCATTGGCTGAATTTTCTGTCAATGCTTTATTTATCGTTGGCATTTGTTTCTCGTGATCTTTTTATTGAATTGAGTTTTTCGAGACTTTGACTGTTAATTAAATTTGTCATTTTTGCTCGACTGATGGCTTTAAAGTGGCTCTGAAATTCGGTTTTTTTTTCTGTATCCTATTTTTGTGTTCTCTATTTTTTATCGACTGGTGGCTTTACAATTCTGTTTTTTTTGTGTTCTTTTTCGCCTCCGTATGAAAGTATGAGGTGAGCTGAAATAATTAGTGGCGCTAGACCAACAAGTCGAAGAATGGTTATTAAAAATGCTGCAGGGTCGACAGTCGAAATATTCACGAGAAATAACTGAGTAAATAAGATAATTTCCATTCCGCTCTGTTTGATTTTTTTTTACAAATTCCATAAACAGGACAGGACTTGAACAGCCAAAAGCCAAGCTTTAGAGTCAGAAGGTCTCCTATAAAGTATTTCAACGAACGGTTATGACTTCGAGCGTGAAAAGATAAAATTGAGCCAGAAACTGCTTAATTTTTGGCTTACTGGCTTTCTTGATTATTTCAGTAATTTGACTTTTCGGCACTTGCACTTATCGCGTAAATTGATTTCGGCCAACTTGGCACTTATCGCGTAAATTGATTTCGAGCCAAGTTGGTAGACTAAAATTATGGTTGCTACCTTTGTAGAATGCCATTTATGTTTTTTTCTCCTGATACTTCTCGGTGATACAGGTTTTTCCTTGAGCCTTCGGTGTGTTTGAAACTATATTCTGTAAAAGATAGAAAAGCACACCGTATAGTAAATTGGCGAACTATAATTTACATGGAATTTTATTAGTCTATGAACCTACTAAGTCGTCATTATAATAATTCAATTCAATCATTAGATCAAAGTGTAGTATACTCAATCTAAATATTTGCAACATCTTCGTTTTCGCCCTTCTATGTTTTCTTGATTTTCATAATTCACTTTTTAGGAAGATTTATCAGTTTTGTTGATTGAAAACTAGAATTTATGCTTCCAGTTTTATCCGGGCGGGTTTTAAATGAAGTAGGTATTACTCAATAGGTTCAAAATAATATTTGTATTATGCATCGCGTACAGTGCTTCAGTGCGATGATAAACTGCATTGTGTGGTATTAAATAGATCATTTTCCAAGTTCACGGTTATCGAGCGTCATTGTTTGACAAGCTGTTCACGAGCTGTGAAGGGTACATGCCATAAACGAACAACGACATCATGACTGTGAAAATCGTGAACAAAATAACGAGAATCCGATCCAAAACTATCCCAATATCCAACCAGTCATTTCTCACTCCTTCCTCGTCGTTTTTCTGTCCCATAACGGACGCAATTTTTGCCAGTATTCCCCGAATTTCACCCAGATGCGATTTCATTTCAACCAGCAAGCGTCCGTTGTCGTCGAGTTTTGTCGGTTTGACGTTAGTAACCAGTTCTCGAATAGGAGAGTCGGCAATTCCGTACCGAGTGGAACCGCAAGAGTTTTGATTCGCCAGTCGATAGCTGCAGCTGTCGCTCGTTTGTTGCCAAGGAGTCTCGGGACTCGGTCTGGTAGGACTTCGTTGTGGGTACTTTTCACCTGTGACTGATTCGGACCCGGTGGCTTGCTCGTACGGACACCTCGCCGGAGTCAAATGTCCACACCCATTTTGGGTAACATAAAACTGAGAGGACCCGTTGGGGACATAATGGAATATTTTCAGTTCAGTCTTGTTGGTCTCATTGTTGTAGTTTGTGGTGCAGTTGTTGTGAAGGAGGTCCAGATCGCCATCGTATGTGGCTGAATTAGATTGGAGCATTGGTTTCTCGAACCCTCCTCCTGTAAAGCCCCCATCTGTTGAGTGAGTAGGACTGTTTATGAGTACCTTGTACTTCTTGTGGTAGCTAGGGGCTACAATGCGTGCCATGTACTGAAGGAAAAGGACTTTGACCCAGTGGGGAACGGGGGTGTCTCGATTGACCACATTCAGTACCAGCACGTTCAAAGCGGTCGATGTTGTGATTAGAAGTAGAGTCACTCCATAGTATAAACCTGAAAGACACACCAGTGTTTTTGAGAATCAAGGGTTTAAGGCTACTGTTTTTTGCCTTAAACTAAGACTTGGAACGCTGTCGTAGAACACATTATACATATAAAAAATTTTACATTCTTGTTTATCTTCAATAGAGATTGCCGTATGAGAAATACTACGGTAACTTCTTGATTACGAAAAGAATGTAAACTGCCTATTTTGGAGTATTTGTAGTTTTCGGCTAGTCTAAGGCGTTCTTACGGAGAGTTTTCTTAGGGTATTTTTATTCGGGGCAATTCATTTAGCAGCAGTGAATATTCATTACCTAGAAGTGGCTGCACGTCACTCGGTGGCATCATAGTCCCAACTAGTAGTAGAAAGACACACATGGAGGTAAAGAGGGCAGTGCCCAGTTGAACTTTGGAGTCGCCTGAGTTGCAGGGCAGATATTGGCCGAATAACATGACGAGAGTCAGCATCAGACACGGCATGATGAGGTTCACCACGTAGTATAGTGCCTCAAAGTTGAAATCATATGGCAGTGAGAACTTATATCTTATTATTGCTAGTTTTTTTGGCGTATTTTATTTCAATGTGAAAGTGTTTTCTAGTTTCAATGTGAAGCATTTCAAAGTTCAGAAATATTCTAAGATATATTTTTTTAATGATTAAAACGGAAACATGCAAGTTTCTGTAATATTTAATTTTAGTGTATCTGAGCATATATTTACCTTTCGTCGCATTTTGATGTTGAATTTGACGAATGAGTATCCGCCGTCTCCCTCTATGTATGTGATGTAAGACACCTCCGTGTACGCCACCAGCAGCTGCCACTCTGTACTTGGAATGTAGTCATCCAAGTAGATAGCACCTTCAGTACTCGTCAGATTCACCTGAACAAATCCAACAGCAAAGGTCTCGGATTCGATTCCACAGTTACTGACTGTTGTTTCGACCCTGTATTTGACTGGAACTTTGAACCCATGAATGTTTTTTTTGTAATCATGTTTTTAAAAAACGTCTAAATTTTCTCATTTAGACGTTTACCGCATTTTCACTTCGAGGTTCACGAAAGCGGCGAAGCTGAACCTAAGTATGTTTTAAGTCGACAAGAACGCCTGATTTCTACTCAAATTATGGGTTACCCAATACATATTTACACCGAAGACTTTAGTCAAGGTGTTATGGTATCGTGTAACGGGTTTTTTTTTTTAATGTTGTCTGTTGTCAAGTGTCGACAAATAACGTCCACAGTTATCAATTATCATGTGGGCTGGACTATATCGCGCTATGTCACGTGATTGCGTATGTTTGTTTCTTTATTTGTTCATCTTTTTTTATTTAATTATCTGTTCTTCTATTTATTTAATTATGTTTAGTTTGCTTATATTTATTTATAATTTATGTATGTACATATTTATTTTTGTTTATTTTTATCACGTGTTTTGTTTATTTATTTAATTATTCTTTCTTTCATTTAGTTTTGCTTTTATTATTTCTGCGTGTGTATTTATTTAATTTATTTATTTTCATTTATTTATATTATGGGCCTGATTGAAGTTTTGTTCATGAATACCAACATTGGTACATTTTTCAGATCTGTGTCATGTCTTTGCAAGTATTTTTTTTGTTTTTTGGATTTGTTTTTCGGATTGTTTTACTGCTACATACTGTCAATTCTGAGACTGCTTCACAATTTCTCAATATAATAAGACTAATAGCTTTTTTTCATTTTAGCTCTTTCTTGTAACTATATGTGTAAGTACGATTTTTAGTTATTCCGGAGACCCATATGAGTCTACATGCCAATTTATACGATTGGCCGATTGAAACGACAGGAGGCGTTTTGCTACACATACAAACACAATCTTTTGTATTTTATTATAGCTATAGAAATTGATCTACAATGCGTAAGTACGACATTTAGTTCTACGATTGTTATTTCAGGTCCTTTGTCAATATTTCAGGCTCTTTGTCAATATAGCAAAATTTTGGTGTATATATGTGTTTGTAAGATTTTTAGTTCTACAACGTTTATTCAGGCTCTTTGTCGATATAGCAAAATATTGGTGTATACATGTGTTAGTACGATTTTAGCTCTAGAATTGTTATTTCAGGCTCTTCGTCAATATAGCAATATTTTAGCGTATACATGTGTTAGTACCATTTTTAGTTCTCGAACTGTTATTTTATGATCTATGTCAATATATCAAAATTTTAGTGTATACATGTGTTATTACGATTTTTAGTTCTCGAACTGTTATTTCATGATCTTTGTCAATATATCAAAATTTTATTGTATACATGTGTTAGTACCATTTTTAGTTCTCGAACTGTTATTCCATGATCTTTGTCAATATAGCAAAATTTTGGTGTATACATGTGTTAGTACGATTTTTAGCTCTAGAACTGTTATTCCATGATCTTTGTCAATATAGCAAAAATTTGACGTATACATGTGTTAGTACGATTTTTAGCTCTCGAACTGTTATTTCATGATCTTTGCCAATATAGCAAAATTTTGGTGTATACATGTGTTAGTACGATTTTTAGTTCTAGAAGTGTTATTTTATGATCTTCGTTGATATATCAAAAATTTAACCTATACATGTGTTAGTACGATTTTTAGTTCTAGAACTGTTATTTCAGGCTCTTTCTCGATATAGCAAAATTTTGGTGTATACATGTATTAGTACGATTTTTTGTTCTCGAACTGTTATTTCATGATCTTTGTCAATATATCAAAATTTTATTGTATACATGTGTTAGTACCATTTTTAGTT
Organism: Symsagittifera roscoffensis; assembly: GCF_963678635.1. Taxonomy (NCBI): domain Eukaryota; kingdom Metazoa; phylum Xenacoelomorpha; order Acoela; family Convolutidae; genus Symsagittifera; species Symsagittifera roscoffensis. The sequence goes on along the minus strand of NC_087063.1, from coordinate 28,509,012 downwards.
CTCGAACTGTTATTCCATGATCTTTGTCAATATAGCAAAATTTTGGTGTATACATGTGTTAGTACGATTTTTAGCTCTAGAACTGTTATTCCATGATCTTTGTCAATATAGCAAAAATTTGACGTATACATGTGTTAGTAAGATTTTTAGCTCTCGAACTGTTATTTCATGATCTTTGCCAATATAGCAAAATTTTGGTGTATACATGTGTTCGTACGATTTTTAGCTCACGAACTGTTATTTCAGGCCCTTTGTCAATATAGTAAAATTTTGGTGTATACATGTGTTAGTACGATTTTTAGTTCTAGAAGTGTTATTTTATGATCTTCGTTGATATATCAAAAATTTAACCTATACATGTGTTAGTACGATTTTTAGTTCTAGAACTGTTATTTCAGGCTCTTTCTCGATATAGCAAAATTTTGGTGTATACATGTATTAGTACGATTTTTTGTTCTAGAACTGTTATTCTTCAATTATTAGTTGTTCAAGTTGTTTGGTTTTTGCTTCAGTTTCTATGCCTTCGGTGTATTGCGCGTAGCGCCTATGTGCTACTTAGGGGACTGTCCAGTTATTTGTAATTGATGAAGTAAGTCCAAGACAATGTTAACAAAACTCGAGAAACCAGTTGAGATGTAGATATTATATGTAAACATTAGACATGGGTAAAAAACTAGCTATGGTCTTATCCCATGAAAAAGTCAGTCAGAAAAGTTGTTAAATGTAGTTTCTACGTTTTGCCAGTGAGTTGACATTTTTGATAATTTCATTTCTGGAAAATTTTAAGAGGTAAATCTAGCGAAGAAATGGTAACATGTTTTCTTTTGTTTTCATCCACTTGAAGTAAATTTCAAGAGGTCTGGTGGAAGTAAATTTCCAGAGGTCTGGCGGGACCAGACTTCTAAACGAGCTTTTGAATAGGACTCGTCAAAAACAAAGAGAACATACTTCTAAACCAGTACTTTAGACATGTCATGGACTCACCTGAATGGCACTGTATGCCCACGAGGAGAATTTGAGGTAACAGTGTTGCACATCGAAGGGGAAATAGAGAACATCTATCCTACAGTTGCTCTGCAGAATGAGAGGTCGTGGCCATAGAGTGACTGAGCCGTCATGACTGGCCACTGCGGTACTGGCAAACATGTTGGCCAGAATTGGATCCGCCTCCTGTGCACTGAAAAGAATTTGAAAACGATTAAAGGATGCGGCTTTTTGGCTTTCCTCCCTTCTGTTATTTATGCCTCGATGAGCGTAGCGTAGAGTTGAGTCAAATTGAACGAGTTATAAAATTGTAACAGATTCAGTCCTGGCTCAGATTTCGATAATGTCTTGATGTCGAGAAAATCTTCAACTTTTTATCTATTCCGACTAGTTTTCAGTCACTTTTTGCTAGCTCTTTTTGTGTGTGCTCTTTCTGGCTGCTCTATTTCGACTAAGAATATGTTGGCTTAGTTCTCGGTCTGTTTATTGGTTAAATTAAAGCAGTTTTACTTATTTTGTAATACTCTGCGGATTTCGGCAATGTTTTGGTTCTCTTAAATGCAGTGCTGATTTAAATTATCAGGAAAAATGAACAAAATTGGGAACTTTAAACGCATGTTTTCTCATAGTAGATTGAGGTTAGTAAAAAAAAAGTGAAGACAACAAATATAGCTTACAATTTTACTACACTTTTTTTGGTGTAAAGGTTTTTGCTGAATTTGGAACCAAAATTTCAACCCATAAAGGGGTAGTTTTGTTTTTTCTAAATAATCAGAAGTTACGCTATAATCACTTTGTCAATTGATGAGCATGTTATATCAAAGTAAGCCTTTTACACAGCCCAGAAAAGTTCTAGATGGGTATAATGTATCAATAATCTGTATGATTAAATTGATTTGTTTGGTTGCCAAAATATGTCATTTTGACTTAATAAAAGCGCAATTTTTTTTGCTTTAAAACAAGTGTCAAACGTGTGCAAACTGTTGGAGATTATAACCTAAAACTTTGTCGGGTTGTGTAAGAAGCATACATGATAAACTTCAAAAAAGCCTTAAAAACAGCCCTTGTTTCACAGCCTCTTACACAGCCGTGCTTATCAATTGACGAAGTAGTCTGAGCAGAATTTTTGATTGGCTCAAAGAAGCTAAGTTTTGGGTTAAACAGTGAAAGAAATAGATTTTGTCCATTTTAACAAACGATTCCGATAATGAGGAATTTACTATTTTAAAGCCGTTTATCGCACTTGTGATATTTAGTGGTTTTGAACCCTATGGCATTTTAAAACTTGGTAGAGCAAGTGTCTTTTAATCAGGAACTAGACTTTTTCCCGTAAACATCTTTTCTTTCACATTCTCAGCTTGCCTTTTTATTGAACCTTTACAAATTGTAGGTGCCTTCCCACTTGGCTTAGAGGTGGCATCGTTTCCTTTGTATCCTAAGGTCTGTTGTTCGAGTTCAGGCCGGATCTTTTTTTTGTTCGTCTGCAATTGAATTTTTTTCTGGTAAAAATTGAGTGGCCGCACTTTTGTTTGTCTGCTCAAGTTTTGTCGGCTTAGTTGATTCATCACGGACTTTGCTTGTGCTGTACGCCACTTTCGTTGTAGATGCAAGTGTAAGTATTCATCGTAGTTTCAGGGGGGCTTCAAACTACTATTTTTTAAAAAATAAAATTAATTTTTCTGGCTCAACTAGTATCTGCTCAAAGATTGTCTGTTTTGTTTCCTCGTCGTAAGTTTTGTTCCGTTGCTAATTTAATATTCAAATATCTGGCATGTTTGCCTAGAATTAACTTCTATTGAGACATACTAAAGTTTAAGTTTTGGTAGGCCTAGTTTTTTCAACGATTTACTTTTTTTCAACTTCTGTTTTTTTTATGTTTGCGTAGTATCGCTATTAGTGCGAAGCTCAATGGGAGGCCAAACTGTGTATTTTGTGAATTGTCAGCGGATTCCGCAACAAGGACGCTCTCTTTGCTCTTTTTTGTTCTTACGGGTACTAAACGATTACAATCGGGTACTATACTTTTTTTTCCCGTAAACGACTTTGCCCACAGGACTCATTGGACTCCTAATGTGCCTTGCTTCATAATGAGTTGAAATTTTGTAGTTTCTCTTTCACACTTAGCTTGGGGGGTAATGAATACGCCTGGGAAAGCAAAGGTCATGTGTTTGAATCTGACGAGAACCAGTTGTTTTTTCGAACAGAAAATATTCCGAATCAAAATAAATTCGGCCTTTTTTGTCTGCTTATATTTTGTCGGCTCAGTTCCCACATCTAAGGATCGTTTATTTAAGTTTACATACCGCTTACTATTTATTTCTCTTTCACACTTAGCTTGGGGGTAACGAATACGCCTGGGAAAGCAAAGGTCATGTGTTTGAATCTGACGAGGACCAGTTGTTTTTTCAAACAGTAAATATTCCGAATCAAAATAAATTCGGCTTTTTTTGTCTGCTTATATTTTGTCGGCTCAGTTGCCACATCTAAGGATCGTTTATTTAAGCTGTAAACAATTCTCACTGCAGTTGCTTTTAGCATTTTAAAAATCAGGCCGAATCGTAGTTGGCTTTTCACAATGTTTGTAACTTTTCATAATGGTTGTGCTCTTCACAATGATTGTAATCAATAGGTGCGACGTAGTGGCCTCTCATTATGTCCTTCAGACCGAAATAATTTTTTAGGCGTGTGTGTGTGTGCTTTGAGTGGAAAAAAGAACTTAACATTTTTTTATTTTTGTTTTTAAAAACAAGTTTAGATTTTTTCATTTTTTCGACATGAAAGGATTCTGCTCAGGTATTTTCGGCTTTGTTACCGCTTGGTATTTATAAATTCAATAAAACAAATACAATCAACCATCTGGCGTAGAAGTAAAACAGCAGTTTTAGATGGCAAAGGCTTGACGTTTTAATTCGAACGGGACCTTTTTAAAAACAGAGTTTTTGTGCTTTTCGGACTATCGTCTGTCTGTTTATTTTTGTCGTCTTGGTTCCCGTAGCTCGATGGTTCAGCTTTTTTCCAAGTTGCTGTAAGCCCCATGATTGAGACGACAAAGACCGGGAGTTCGATTCCAGATGAGATATGTATTTTTTTGCAAATAGAAAGTTTCGGCTAATTTAGATTATTGTCTGTCTACTTTCTTTGCTTAGTTCCGCAGAAAGGATTTCTTTGAAAATTTGCTTTTTATAGCATTCCCAAAGCTGTTTGAAGAGCTTTCAATGATGCTTCCAGTTTAGTCCCGGATATTTTGGGCAGTTGTTGAAATTTTTATTGACAAAAGCGATTTGTTGAAGTTTTTTTTTCATTTTTCCGTTTGATTTTAATCATAGTCATTCATGTTTGTATCGCAAGTGGGGCGAAGCTGAGTTTCGCCTCTGTGTAAAGAATTGGCTCAGGATTCCAGAGAACTACAAACTCTCAGGATTCCAGAGTACTACAAACTCTCAGGATTCCAGAGAACTACAAATTGAGGGTTGGTAGACCATATAAGGATGCCGTAGTTTTAGTAATTGATGTAGATTTTCTGAGCACTTGCATCCATCATTAAATTCGCTACATGAATAGCCAACTAACATTGAATTTTTTTGTTGTTCCCATTTTAAAATAGTTCCGCTTACGTGTTTGCATTTATGGCTGGCTCCCAATTGGGTTTGACCTTCTCAGCATAATTGCATGTCTATGTCGGTAAGAGTATTTATTTATGTAGCCCTTGAAAATATACGTATGAAATGGGGATCATGCATAAACTAGGATTAAGGCAAGATCCTTGTTGCTCGTTGGCAGAGAGAAGCTGATTAGATAAATGCTTGAATGTTGAACTCAAAATTGCGTTCCAAGTATCTATTCGCTAATCCATAGGCTCTCCAATCACACAGACGTCAAGACTGTAATTGGTACTAGATGATGTCTGCTTTTGAAATTTATAAATTGAAGGATGTCCTTGTGGGGGTCTTAAGGTAACCCTCGAAACTCATTCATATTTTTGAATTTTATTGTGTGCGGTCAAGATATTTATTGAAGTTCACAAGAGATCATTATGTCAACACAAGATTATTGCTGACGCATTTGAAATTGACATAGAAAATTAACTACTGATTTTTTTTGCACTAGCGTTCAGAAACTTGCGTTTTAATTTTTTATCTCTGTCCCTTTTACATTTGGTCCAATACAGAAAGCCTAAAAGCCAATTGCGGTGAAAAATTAATCTTTTGAAAAGTTTGAACTAGATCGGGATAAAGTCTTAAATCGTGGAGTGAAATTAGAAAACCTAAACAATGACTTACAGGGCTGCAATAAACATTTAGAAAAACGAGTAGCATTCAAGTTCGGTTGACTATAGGAATGTATACTTACTTGTTGTAGAGAGTTAGGTCTGGTAGCCATAAGTGTCTGGCTGGAATTCGAATCCGGTCCATGCCCCATTCACTTGCATTCCACCGCAAAAACTCGTCCTGCCAGGTCTAAATGCGCAATACGGTTTTACGTAAAAAATTATTCGCCATTTTGTAGCGGAGTTAACACTTCCAAGTCAGTTACTGGACATTTTTTTCCCGTAGAAATTAGTTTAGAGAGCTATAATTTGATTGACTGTCTAAATGGCATCAAAATTGTATGTTTGATTTGTGGTGACTTCCTAAGAATCTGTACCAAATTTTCTCCTACGCTTATGAAAAAAACGTGTTGAAAATGCTATAAAAACTACCGACGATTAGAAATTTGGTGTAATTTTGAATGGATTTTTGGTCAGATAAATATTGCTTGTTCATCGAACTTATCTTTTGAAGCATTTAGTTGTTTGTGACTGACGGCAAACCATTTCATTGCAGCAACTTTGGTTCAATAAGAGTTGCGTAACTCTTAATTAGAAACTTGCTAGTTTGACAGTAATTTTTCTACCAATTTTACCCGTCCACGGGTACTTTCTTCGGTCACTTTGAGGGGTCCCAGTGTCATCCGCCTCCTTTAGATGGGAGCGGCTGTGGCAAAATGGATGACATCTCTCTCCCCCACGAAATAAGCCCAAGGTGAAATGGTGTGAGATGGGCCGGGGGAGTCCCCTAATTTAGTTTCGCTGCTTCACTACTTAACCTGCTGAGAGACTTCAATTGCAAGTTCTAAATTTCAGATTTGTTTGATTGATAATAGATCTCAATGAGGCCTATTTTACTGCAGGGCCATACGAGACCCCTAACCCAAATAAAATACAATGCAGAGGGAGATCTATTGTTCTCAGCAGCAAAAGACAAATCTTGCAATGTATGGTTTTCAATTAACGGGGAGCGTCTAGGAACTTATGAGGGCCACAACGGTGCTATCTGGTCTGTGGATCCCTCGTATGACTCCAAGCATCTCTTGACTGGTTCCGGAGACTACTCCTCGATTTACTGGGATCTGGAAACGGGAAAGATCCTTGAAAAAATTGAATGTGACTCGCCTGTTCGGTCTGTCGGATTTTCCTACTCGGCTAAAGAGTTTTTCCTTGCGACAGATCAAATTGGCAATAAAGACGCTGAAATCTTGCTTTTTGACTCGCGCGATCGAGATCAAATGATGAATACAAAACCATGGCAATCAATTGTAATGCCCCGAAGTCATCCGAAGCTAACTGTGGTTATCTGGGGACCTCAAAGTCAGATTCTAATCACTGGCCATGACAACGGAGATCTAAATTTGTTCAACCCGAAGACCCAAGACAGAGTGACTCACAGTACAGGGTATCATGACAACCGAATTAATGATTTACAAACTGGAAGAGATGGACTCTTACTGATTTCGGCATGTAAAGACCAGACAGCCAGATTATGGGATCCGTTTTCTCTGGACTTGTTGAAGACCTACAAGACTGACCGCCCTGTTAACTCGGCGGCCATCTGTCCTAATAAAGATCACGTGATCATCGGTGGTGGTCAGGAGGCACAAGATGTGACAACTACTGCGGGAAAAGTGGGCAAATTTGAGGCCAAGTTTTACCATATGGGTAAGCTCCAAGTTTCGGCTATCTGATATTTTGCCGTTCGACTCCCAGTTTTTCATTCTTATACCTTCTATAAGTTGGTATGTGTACTCGACTAGGAGTGACTCTAATTTAGGCTCTATGGTACCCTTATTTCTTGATGCCAAGATTACTTGTCAAATGGCATATCTGTTCCAAGTTGATAAACACATGTAGATGGTGAATATGAATTTTTTGAACTTGACTTCATTCGAATCAGCTTGTTTGAATTGAAAGGTTTCCTTGTTATAGTGTTTGAGGAAGAGTTCGCAAGGGTGAAGGGACATTTCGGTCCCATCAACTCCATTGCAATCCATCCTGACGGAAAGAGCTACAGCAGTGGAGGAGAGGAGGGTTACGTGCGAATGCACTACTTTGACCAGAACTACCTCGAGTTCGATTTCGAACAGTAGCCACCGAAGAAATAAAGACATTCTAACGCAAGAGTAAAACACCAATCTACAAAACCAATTTCATCGCCACGATTCGTAGACGGAAAGTTACGGAAATCTGCCTGTTGATTTCAAGGCGAAAGCAGTACGAATCGTTTGATCAGAAACTGTTGAGTTAGCGGAAAAAACAGAAGAAATTTAATCAATATGAAATGTTTTGACGTGGACACAGCTGTCGTGTCATCATTTAGGTTAACTGATGAATTTATTATTACAATGGTTTTCATCGACCAGGTACTATTTTTCTTTAGATTTCAGCTTTCATTGGGAAATTTTATAATCAATTGAATTGGTAAATGTTATTTGATTTACTAGTGGCTGGTCAGTGAGTTTTGATGTTATTAACGTCTGTTTTCTTGAAATGCCTGCAACTATATATGATTATCTAATGCGTCTTGCTTCGTACGCTTTATTGGGATAATATGGTCAACGAGGTTAATAAATTATTTGCCATGCTTTTTCAAAAATGAAGGATGTATGATGTAATAACTTACCAGAATCAGCCAAACATTCGATAACAACACTTGCTCTTTTTCACTCTGAAAACAAAAGGTACCTTGTATATAATAACAAATGAAATATTCAGGAAGCATTCAATGTTTCGCTGAACAAAGAACTTTCTGGAAATCAGGGGCGGATCTTTTTAGGTCGACCAAATAGATTTTCTGAGCGCTCCCCAATCACTCCAAAGACCGCATTTTGAATAAATTTTCTGCGCGGCAGGTAAAGTTTTGAAAAAAAACGGGCCAAAAAGCGCTCACCCCTAAAATTATTATACATTAATGCTTTTAAAAACGATTAAGTTTTGAAGAAAAAAAAGCTGGCCAAAAAGCGTTCACCCTTGAAATTATTATACTTTTTAAAAAAATTAGGGTCAGTCAGCCAAAAACGGAGGTCTTAAAATAGCTACAAAGGGGAATCCTTTGGGTCGGAAGGTTCGAATGCAAAGATTCAAGACATTCAAAACATGAATGTTCGCAAAAGAACCAAAAATTTTTGTTTCGACAATTTTTAACTTCGCTAAAAGGGATTATTTGTATCAAGCAAAGATACGTGGCCCATCAATTAGTGCGGAGCTGGTTTCAAACGCGTCATTAGCAATTAACGAACGCTTTCCCCTCTCGGCTTTTATTCGGTATTGGTAGTTGGAACTGTGTGCTTGTATCGGCACGAGTGATACCGAGTTTTTTAGAATATTAACCGCACCTAAAAGGCAAGAAGTGCATAGCTGTCTCTTTTCGAAGATTTCATTCAAATTGCGGGCAAGTTTTTGGCTTTAAAGTGACGGAAAATTGGTCATTCAAATTTCGGTCAAATTTTTGGCTTTAAAAATTGAGACTAACCAGCTTCAAAATCTGCACCAGATACATAGAGAGGTCCAAAAATATAGTAGTGCTGATGTTTTTTACGGGGCGTGCTCGGCTGTCGTAACTGTGCAGCAGGTGCTCCAGCAGAGCCGCCTCATTGAACTTATCCTTGTTGACCTTTGAACTTGAACCTGTGGTCAATTGTGTGGTTGAAGGCGACTCCTTCCCAAGTAACTCAGTAGCCATTAAAAGAACTATTACTGTGACAGTAATAAGAATTGTCGGAGTGGAATACATCTTGCAAGTCGCTTGTGGCGAAGAAAGAGTAGCTTTGATCAATGATGTAAAATGAAGGTTGCTGAAAAAAGAATGAAGCCGTTCTGAAATTGACAGGTTAGAATGTCTTCAGTGCTGATTAGAGAAACTCTGAATATAAAGTTGCCTGGTGTTGAAGGCGAAACAAAGGCTTGCTATTTTTAATCAAAGGTATGTGAAGCGCAATATTATTTTTTGGGCAATAAACTTAATTAAAACACGTTTTTGGTTCTTTCCGGTGATAACCTTGCTAAATGATTGCCTCCAGAGCGCTGAATCAATCAGGAAAATTGGAAAAATGCAATTTAAATGACAATTAAAAGAGCATTTGGCCTGATTTATGTCATTACGGGGAGAAAACTACAATCAGAAAAGAACCGGTGCGAAGTTACTTTTGATGAAAACGGCTTCATTTAAAGTTTCCAATAACTAAATATATAATAAGGAAATATTATATTAAGGATAAAATTTTTGGAATTTTCAGATTATAATTTGCATTACATTGCTGCGTGCAAAAATTAAATTAAAGCAATTCTTTTACTCAAAAATAGTTCGAAGAGATATTTGAACTACGTCGATGCTTTTGATCTGATGCTTTTTTTTGTTGAAACTCCTTCAGCAATATTGCAAAAACTAATCCTAAGGCTTTTTTAATGGCAGTGAAGTAAAAAATTTGGTAGATTTTACGCAGATATTTTTTCAATTAAACTGTCATGACATGATACAACTTAGTAAAACAAATAAGCTCAAATTGAAAAATAAAATTTCCATGTTTGCGGTTTCAAAGCTGGATGTATTGATTTTAATAATGTCCAAAGGAGTCGATTTGTTTTGATGCCAAGTTTTTTTCATTCTATATGCAGAAATTTTGCTCCAGTTTGCTTGAAAGTTTGAAGAAAGCCGGCTATTAGAGCCAACTGTACGTTTGCATTTTTTAATGTGGTCAGTTTCTAAGTTTTGGATTTTCATTAAATGAGTATTTCTGATTCCGAGAAAAGGTGTGGCAATGTTTACAAAAGGTTTATATTCTGTTTGGTGAAGTTTTTTTGTGCATTAAATTAGCAATAATTTCAGTTTTTTATTCACCATATTTGCACTTGCGAGAGCCGTGGCTTTTTACCGGGAACCAGTCTTTTTTTCCAATGAAAAACTTATCTGAAAAATCTTAGTAATTATTATGATACGAGTTGGCCGTTAAAATGAACACAAAAAATTAATAAGGAGCTTTGCATTACTTGCGATGCAGCAGTTGATATGACAAGAAAAGAAACTTTTTTCAATGTTGCAGAAATTTTTTCGAAGAATACCAGAAAAATCTTCATTCTTATTTACGACCCTGAATAAGCGCATGTGTTAATAAAAGATTATAAATGATGATAATTATAAAATAAGCCGACAGAGTTTCACTAAAAAACCAGAAGCCGAAAAGTTATCAGCCAAATATATATCACAAAACTTGATAATTATATTTATTTATACAATGGTCGGAGAACTAAATTTAACACTTTGCTCCAACTAAATTGATCATTCAAAAAAAATTGAACGGAACCTAAGCCGACAAGAATTGAGCAGCAGATTAATCCACTGCATAAAATTGTCATGAATAGCAAAAAGAAATTCAAGGCAAACCCTTAAATCGTTAGGATTTTTAAAACTAGGGAAGATCAATTACTAATTGATCTTGCTTACTTTTAACAATCCTAATAATTTTAGGGTTTCTTATTCAATTTCTTTTTGCTACTCATGAAAAATTTTTGCGAGGGACTTATGTGCGGATTAATTCTTGTCGGCTTAGGTTCCGTTCTTTTTTTTGAGTGATTAATTTAATTGGACCAAAATTTTAAACTTAAGTCTTCAGCTATTGTATAAATAAATATAATTATTGACTTTAGTGATATATTTTTGGCTGATAATTTTTTTTGGCTTACTGTTTTTTTTGCTGAAACTCTGTCGGCTTATTTTATAATTATTATAATTTATAATCACTTATTAACATGTGCGCTTATTGAGGGTCGTAATTAGTAATAGATTTTTCTCGTTATAGAAATTAGTAGTAGTAGAAGATTTTTCTCGAATCTTTCAAAAAAGTTTCTGCAACTTTGAAAAAACTTTGTTTCATTTTTTCACATCAACTGCTGCATCGTAACTGGTGAGAAGCTCGTTTTCAATTTTTTGTGTTCATTTCAACGGCCAACTCGTATCATATGTGAATGCCAGTTTTTTTGAAAAAAAAATTAATCCTTACACAATTTAAAATGTGAACGCTTTTTCAGTCATTAATTCTGTCGATTTAGTGCTCTTGTTTTTTCGATTACGAAATTGTTGTGCACTTTTTGGGTCAGTCAGTGCTTTTTTTCAAGAAAAAATTTTAGTTTTCAGAAACTCGACGGTACGCAAAAATGCGTGGTGGTTTAGTTAGTTATTGTCAAATTAGGGTAGTTTTCAGAAAGTTCAAATTTATAAATTCTACTTCAAACAATGTTTGGATAAAAAACTAAAAAAAATTACAAAATAGATTTAAAAATGCCTCTTTGGGTTACGAACAGTTCTTTAAATTATCTTTGGGCTCTACACCGTAGTTGACTAGTTTTTTAAAAGTAAAAAAAATTATTGAACCAAATTTTGTGACACTATTTTAAACCAAAAAGTCAAATCAAACTGCTTTTGAAATTCTTTGGTTAACAGTACTCGAACTGAAATTTTGACGCAATGGAAACTTTATCTGTCGACCACTTTTGAAAAATTGAGTGACTTTTATCAAAAAATGTCAATGCTTGAAAACAATTGGTTTTTCTCTTTGAAACTCAAAAATTAAAAAAACTGAAAGTTAGAGCTCTAAAGCGATTGAGTCTGATATATTTTGAATTGCTTGAGAAAACTCGAAAATTAACAAATATGCTTTAAGCTCCAAAAGTTTTAGTTTTTATGAATTCATTAGCAGTTTTCGAATTGTGTTTGGCGAAGTTCTAGCTGTATTGGCCCTATGAAAGAACATTCATTGCTGCCTTGATGCCTAGGATTGAATTTGGCGTGAAGGCAGATTACTCAAAGATGTCATATATAAGTAGTTGAGGCAAATGAGTTTGGTCGGGCGGTTCGAATCACGGATTCTTGGAGGTTTGGTTAGATTGGTAGGTTTGATTTAATTTTGTGTTTGGCTTCTTTCTTATTGTTTTGTTTGCATTTGTGGATTTTTCAGAGAACTTTTTGGCCGTTTTTTTGTTTGAGTCTGGACATTGCAGCTTAATTGGAGTTTCCAAAAACTGTTTAATTATCAAAAATAATTGTGGTTTCTGCGATTCGCAGAGGATCTATCCATCCTAGCCATATCTAACACCATCCAACCTATCTTAGCATAGTCAGTTTCTCTGATTACCCCAAACTCCAGACTGAGTTATTTTGTTGAGCGTTGCTGTTTTTTTTAGTGACTCAAAAACTTTTCTTACGTCTAGAATTTTCACTTGATAACCCTTTTGCAGCTAAAATCGGTCAGGCTGTGGTAAACCTGAAGCTATAGGTCAAGAGAGAGCTCGTCTTTACACACCATCACTACGCAGGGGATCGATTACCCGATCTGACGATCATAAAGGGAACGCTTTACCACTGTGCAAGGTACAATAAAATAACTAATGATGATAAAAAGTTGTTGAGTTTGCTGAAGTTTTAAACTTGGTCACGAAGTCAGCCTTGCAGTAGCAATTCTCTCCTATTCACGAGGATACGTTTGATATCATTGTATAACTAAGCATGGTGAACCTGGGCAGTTTCCTTTATTGAAAGTAGTTATATTTTTTTATGACGTCGAATTAAAGTCTATCTGCACACACGCAAAAAATTATGTACCATAGTTTACCTTATTTACCTTAATAAGTTAAGACCTATTTGGTTATACTCATAGAGTAATTTCAGATAAGGTACATCGTCTGCTCGTCACGCTATCTTATTTTCGGCCGGATAGATTCGTGCAACTTCTTAGTCAAATACCGATCTTAATCTTACTCTTATATCTCCTAGTCTCAATAGATCTAGTGTATACTGGTTTATGTGAGTTAGTTTCCAGAAGGAGAACAACTGTATTCTAAGTTTAATTCAAATTGCTCTGGTGCTGAAACTTCAAGTAGTTTCAGCACTTACAAATAAGTGTAAAGGTTAGAGATGGAATATGATTGGTTAGTTAGGAATATTTTATATGAATAGCGATTTATATTTAAAACCAACTAAGATTCTAGTTTAGAACTGGTTCCACCCATCCGGGGTTTAGAGAGTTTTAGTTTTTAAATGTTTAAGGTAGTGAAGGACGGGTGATGTAGTTTCTTGTTGAAGTTGCGAGCATTGACTTCTTGGAGAAAAGAGAAGTGTGGCTGTTCGTGTTTGACGGAGGAAGATGGTTATGTTCGTATCTTCTAGATGGGTCTCGTTGATCGTGGTAGTCTTGGGTTATTGTGTCAAGACTTCTGAGCGATGCAATGATCTATCGATTTCGTTAAGTTTAGATCGAGACTACGTGCAGAGTGAAATTTGGCTTTTCCGTGTGAAGTGCCAAGTGACTAGGATCTGTACGTGTAGTCAACATCGATATGGCCATTGGTCTGGTTTAATGGTTTTCCTTTGCTGCGATGTTGGGTCCATACTTTGAATCCTTTGAGGTAGTGACTTTAGGCAGCAAATCGAATAGATTTGCCATTCCGAAGTTGGAATGTGATTGGATTGTCGTCTCCTTTGCTGCTCGTCTTTTGGGCTTTACGAAATCTATACATGCTGCATTTATCATTTATATATATAATTTCCTTTGTTAGTTTAGTTTTAGTTATGATTTGTTATTGATGGTTATGGCAAAAGCGTTTTTATATTAGTTCAGTTTTTTTTAAGAGTCGCTCACCCTAGAGCAACTCTTGGCAAAAATAGAGTGTGGGTCACAAAGCGTGGTTGTAGCGCGGTGCGTTAGGCCGGCTATAGAGCATGCTCAGGACGTCCCTCTGTTTGGTGAGGCCAGGAATGTGGTATATTTTCGAGGTCTCTTTGTGCAGAGTCTCTTTTTGTGTTCAACATTTTGTTTCGTTTTTATTACTTATTTTTCTCTTTTCGTTTTGATTGTGTCCTTTTCTCAAAAATCGATTCTTTTGGTTTGGTTTTGTCTTTCGACTTTTTTGTGTTTTATTCGTTTGTGGTAAGACTTGAAAGTGGTTTTCAAAATAATAATTTACCCAGTTTTAATCTGGTTTTAATCTGTTTTGGGTACCGTGGGCTTTTCTTTCTTAGTCATGCTATTAGTTTGGGGTTTGTGACGTTAGTAAGCTGCGTTGGTTTTTGTAGTTTACTATATAATTCCTTCCAACTGGGTCAAAGGAAAGTTTGAACCGTGTGAAAATTGGTTAGAATTGTTATCAGTGAAAATTAAAACTTGAAATTAATTATTTAAACAATTCTTCGTGGGCGAGCTGTGCGATTGTGGAAAGAGTTTTACGGGCGATTGAATGATTCAAATCATATAAAAGAAGCGTCTTGTAAAAAGTTTAGTACTTTTTCAATTTATCTGCGATTTTTTACTGCGTTGAAATATCAATTTTACTGCTTTTGGGGAATTTAATTTATAAATTTACTGCCTGGTAAAAAGAAATTTATTGCATTGGGGATTATTTATTAATTTACTGCTATTTGGGGAAAATTTTACTGCTTTTCAATTATACTGCGATTTGTTAATACGAGTTTAGAATTTTTAAGAAAGGAGTCTTCAATTTTTTATTTGTTTTTTGTATGTTTTAGATGATTGTGTGATTGCCTCACTGGTCGCACCAGATGAGTTAAGACCTATTTGGTTATACTCATAGAGTAATTTCAGATAAGGTACACCGTCTGCTCGTCACGCTATCTTATTTTCGGCCGGATAGACTGTATTCTAAGTTTAATTCAAATTGCTCTGGTGCTGAAACTTCAAGTAGTTTCAGCACTTACAAATAAGTGTAAAGGTTAGAGATGGAATATGATTGGTTAGTTAGGAATATTTTATATGAATAGAGAATTATATTTATAACCAATTATACATTCTAGTTTAAAACTGGTTCCATTAAGTTTAACTGAAAAAAAATTAAGATTAATCATTTAAATAAGTTAAGGTGAAATTAGGTAAAATTGATAGCAGCCCCAGAGAAAAACTCGCTAACTGAATTTCGTCTGAGTAGCAGACAGTTTTGGAGCGGAAGACCACTTGAAACTTCGGTTCTACCCTTTAACAACAAATAATTTGTAAATGACTTATATTTTCCATGTCTTCCAGGGAATTGACTCATACTTGTAAGTACACCCTTTCTAACATGAGAAAAACTTTATTGCCGTAAAAAGAACGTGACGTCAAGAAAAAATCAATAAGAGCTTCAAATTTGTAAAAAAAAAACTGATACTAAAGAACGCATCATGGTGAGAAAATCTTAAAATATTTATGTATGATAAGGCTAAGTATAGTGCTTCTGAAGCTGCTCTTAATGATGATAGTTATTAAGTTTTCTTTTTAAAGTTTCATTATTTCCGGACAAGTGTTTTGTTCTTGACAAACCACGAAAGATCTCATTTCCTTCAAGCATTAAACGGCAGTGAAAAAAAATGATTGAACCGTAACGAAGCTCGCCCTTTCGCTTCTTGCTGTGTTGTAATGAAACAATCGAAAACTAATTCAAAACAGCTAATCCTTATGTCGGATTAAGATCCCCTTTTAATTTTAAGAATCACAAATTGTATCATTTTGTTTTATAATTTTCATTTGAAATTGCAGGCGCATGCATTTTTACTCGACGCTACACTCAATTTCTTGCTGCCATGTTTTAGGACTGATTCTCTGAGATGTGAAGGTTGCAATTTTGACCACGATAACATTTAGTTTTGCCTTGTTTTAGAACTTCACTTCTAATCCGGTTTGTTAATAGCTAGCACGGAGGTTATCTTCCGAATTTTGATGAAAAAATAGAACAAATGCATATTTTGCTTTTTTCAGAGAGAATCAATTGAAGGTGAAAAATTCAAAATATTTTCAATCCAACAAAAATGCTAGGCAATTTTTTTCACAGCTCCAGAAACATCAACTAAAAATGGCTCGAGTTATTTTAAATTTTTAACACTTTGTCTGATAAAAATATAAAAAAATATAGTATGATGGATATCATGAGGCTTAGTTTTTGATTTTGAAAAGTACAACTTGAGTTTTATATATATGCCTATGAGAGTGATTTTCTTGTAACAGGTTGACAATTGCGTTTTTAGGTTTGTTTGGGACTTATTAAATTTGTTTCAAAGCGTTTAAGGAACATTTTTTTTCAACTTTGCCGGGTTTGTTCACGCAACATTTTTTTGACATTCTTGCTGTACATTTTTCACAGCGAACTGTGTTTTTTTTTGATAATTTATCTTAAATTTCAAAAGATCCCAGTTGATGTTTTGATAATTTTCCTCTGAGTTTTTCATAAATTTGATTTTGTTCGAGATAAATTTATTATCAGGAGACTTTTGGCACTGGTATATAACATGAAAGATTTACGAGACGTTTTAATGAACTGTGGGTTGCTACATATTTTCGTCCGTTCGAGTGGCTGCAGTATTGTAAATAATGAGCAACTGAAAATGTAATTTTTAAATCTTTTTGAAAAATTGATCAGAAGACTTTGGATCTAGATCAAATGAAAAATTTAATTTCTGTCGATTGAAATAATTTATTTGCGTTTTTTAAAGTTTCTGTCTAGGTATTGCACTTATTTTTTTTAATCATTGTAGTTTACAAAACTAATAACAGAAGATCCTTTTTTTCTCAAAATTCCTTTTCTTTTTACTTTTGGATTTCGATTCAGTTTAAAACAGTGTTGATGAAGTTCTCAAGCACACAAGATCTTTGTGTTAACCTCAAGAAAGATTTATAGCAGATTTTTCTGCTCTTTTAGCCTAAACGTTTTGAAAAGATTATTAAATAGAAAACATAATAGTGAAATGATGTCAATTCCTTCTGTAGTCCTTAGTTTATTTTGTCGTTAAAATAAAATTGAGACCATCAAAATTTTTTGTCACAGACAGTTGACCTCCAAATTCGCTTGAGTTCTAAACATCTCTTAGTGCGTACTGAAAAAAAAGAAGGCCATTTACTGTAGGCTGAAATATTTGAAAACTATTTCCTTGAACAATTTTGAGTGCCAGGACAAATTAACTAATTGGATGCAGTTATGATGTGGATCTGGATAGAATAGAAGATGAGACGACCTAAAAACTAAACGATGAGTTCGAAAAAATTTTTTTCAGGAGGAAGTAAAAGATTTGCAGAGATTTGTTTATCAAATGAATGACCGATTGAGACAGCAAGAAAAGTACACCCGGAAAGACAACGTTCTAATCAGAAACTCGCCTTTTGACGGTCGAGACGAAAAACTGCTGGATCGAAATGTTGTGAAATTTTTTGTTGAGTTTTTGAAAATCGAGTGTTTTGATCGTGGCGGCTCGAAAGCATTACTCTATGTACCAAAAAGAAAACCTCTTCCATATAAATTGATGCCTACAGTGTGGAAAATTTTCAAATATTTCGACAAAGATTTTTTGCACAATGAAAGGAAAAATCTGCAAGGTCAAAAAACATTGAATGGACGTCAATTGTATATCGATGAACTTCTTTTACCAGAAGAAGCAAAATTGAAGCGGGAGACTGATGAAAACTGTTATGTAACATCGGCTACAAAATTTAAAATGAGCGTTCTGTGCAAAAGTAGAGATGGGAGGGAAGTGCTTGTTCCTATCAATTAGCAAACTGATATGGAAAAGCTGAAAAACCCAATGAAAAAGGAAACAGCATTCGCAGCGTAGAGCGAGCAATCGATAAATGCAGTATGAACTAAAAACAGAGACGAAAAGTTTTCTGCATATAAATGAATAAAATTAGTTCTTTATGAGGTGGATAAATGGAAAAAAATAGCCAATTTGATAAACAGTGGTATTAAACTGTGAAAAGTTGTTGGAATGAAATAATTTTGAGTTTCCTCTTTAAACAGAGCAAGCATATGCTTTTGTTTCTTCTCTATTTTTGACAATGAAAAATGCCCGCAAGTAAAACGAAAATAATTTGAAAAATTTTGATTCCCATTCATGATTAATGTTGTGTATGTAAATTAGAAAATTGTAGACGAGATTTTTCTGCGATGCTTTCTTTTGTGACTTCTTCGTGCAGAGTGTTGAGTTTTCCCTGCCCTAGGCGACAGAAAAGCCGCAAAAGAATAAGGAACAAAGAGGTTAGTGATAACTCAAAAAGTCAGAGTGGTAGAAAAAAGTGGAAAGATGGAAATTTCAAAATGTTTTAATCCAACAAAAATGCTAGGCAATTTTTTTCACAGCTCCAGAAACATCAACTAAAAATGGCTTGAGTTGTTTTAAGTTTTTAACACTTTGTTTGATAAAAATTTAAAAAACTATAGTATGATGAATATCATGAGGCTTAGTTTTTGATGTTGAAAAGTACAACTTGTGGTTTATATACGCCTATGAGAATGATTTTAATGTAACAGGTTGACAATTGCGTTTTTAGGTTTGTTTGGGACTTCTTAAATTTGTTTCAAAGCGTTTAAGGAACATTTTTTTTCAACTTTGCCGGGTTTGTTCACGCAACATTTTTTTTGACATTCTTGCTGTACATTTTTCACAGCGAACTGTGTTTTTTTTGATAATTTATCTTAAATTTCAAAAGATCCCAGTTGATGTTTTGATAATTTTCCTCTGAGTTTTTCATAAATTTGATTTTGTTCGAGATAAATTTATTATCAGGAGACTTTTGGCAATGGTATATAACACGAAAGGTTTGTGAGACGTTTTAATAAACTGTGGGCTGCTAAATCTTTTCGTCCGTTCGAGTGGCTGCACTATTGTTCATACTGAGCAACTGAAAATGTAATTTTTAAATCTTTTTGAAAAATTGATCAGAAGACTTTGGATCTAGATCAAATGAAAAATTTAATTTCTGTCGATTGAAATAATTTATTTGCGTTTTTTAAAGTTTCTGTCTAGGTATTACACTTTTTTTTCATCATTGTAGTTTACAAAACTAATAACAGAAAGACCTTTTTTCTCAATATTCTTTTTCTTTATTACTTTTTGATTTCGATTCAGTTTGAAACAGTGTTGATTAAGTTCTCAAGCACACAAGATCTTGTGTTAACCTCAAGAAAAATTTATAGCAATTTTTCTACGTGTTTTCAGCCTATACGTGTTGAAAAGTTTATTAGATAGAGAACATAATATTGAAATGATGTCAATTCTTTCTGTAGTCCTTAGTTTATTTTGTCGTTTGAAAAAAATGAGGTTTTTTTTAAATAGAACATAATAGTGAAATGATGTCAATCCCTTCTGTAGTCCTTAGATTATTTTGTCCTTTGATTAAAAATGAGACCATCAAAAAAAAAAATTGTCACAGACAGTTGATCTCCAAATTAGCTTGAATTCTAAAGATCTCGTAGTGTGTATTGAAAAAAAAGGCCACTTACTGTAGGCTGAAATATTTGAAAATAATTCCGAACAAATTGTTTTAATTTATGTTATTGACTTCCTTATACAATTTTTTCCTTGAACAATTTTGAGTTCCAGGACAAACTAACTAATTGGATGCAGTTATGATGTGGATCTGGACAGAATAGAAGATGAGACGACCTAAAAAATAAACGATGAGTTCGAAAAAAAAGTTTTTTTTTCAGTAGGAAATAAAAGATTTGCAGAGATTTGTTTATCAAATGAATGACCGATTGAGAGAGCAAGAAAAGTACACCCGGACAGACAACGTTCTAATCAGAAACTCGCCTTTTGACGTTCGAGACGAAAAATTTCTGGGTCGAAATGTTGCGAATTTTTTTGTTGAGTTTTTGAAAATCGAGTGTTTTGATCGTGGCGGTTCGAAAGCATAACTCTATGTACCAAAAAGAAAACCTCTTCTATATAAATTGATGCCTACAGTGTGGAAAATTTTCAAATATTTCGACAAAGATTTTTTGCACAATGAAAGGAAAAATCTGCAAGGTCAAAAAACATTGAATGGACGTCAATTGTATATCGATGAACTTCTTTTACCAGAAGAAGCAAAATTGAAGCGGGAGACTGATGAAAACTGTAATGTAACATCGGCTACAAAATTTAAAATGAGCGTTCTGTGCAAAAGTAGAGATGGGAGGGAAGTTCTTGTTCCTATCAATTAGCAAACTGATATGGAAAAGCTGAAAAACCCAATGAAAAAGTAAACAGCAATCGCAGCGTAGAGCGAGCAATCGATAAATGCAGTATGAACTAAAAACAGAGACGAAAAGTTTTCTGCATATAAATGAATAAAATTAGTTCTTTATGAGGTGGATAAATGGAAAAAAATAGCCAATTTGATAAACAGTGGTATTAAACTGTGAAAAGTTGTTGGAATGAAATAATTTTGAGTTTCCTCTTTAAACAGAGCAAGCATATGCTTTTGTTTCTTCTCTATTTTTGACAATGAAAAATGCCCGCAAGTAAAACGAAAATAATTTGAAAAATTTTGATTCCCATTCATGATTAATGTTGTGTATGTAAATTAGAAAATTGTAGATGAGATTTTTCTGCGATGCTTTTTTTTGTGACTTCTTTGTGCAGAGTGTTGAGTTTTCCCTGCCCTAGGCGACAGAAAAGCCGCAAAAGAATAAGGAACAAAGAGGTTAGTGATAACTCAAAAAGTCAGAGTGGGAGAAAAAAGTGGAAAGATGGAAATTTCAAAATGTTTTAATCCAACAAAAATGCTAGGCAATTTTTTTCACAGCTCCAAAATTGGGGAGCTGAGATGTGAAGGTTGCAATTTTGACCACGATAACATTTAGTTTTGCCTTGTTTTAGAACTTCACTTCTAATCCGGTTTGTTAATAGCTAGCACGGAGGTACTCTTCCGAATTTTGATGAAAAAATAGAACAAATGCATATTTTGCTTTTTTCAGAGAGAATCAATTGAAGGTGAAAAATTCAAAATATTTTCAATCCAACAAAAATGCTAGGCAATTTTTTTCACAGCTCCAGAAACATCAACTAAAAATGGCTCGAGTTATTTTAAATTTTTAACACTTTGTCTGATAAAAATATAAAAAAATATAGTATGATGGATATCATGAGGCTTAGTTTTTGATTTTGAAAAGTACAACTTGAGTTTTATATATATGCCTATGAGAGTGATTTTCTTGTAACAGGTTGACAATTGCGTTTTTAGGTTTGTTTGGGACTTATTAAATTTGTTTCAAAGCGTTTAAGGAACATTTTTTTTCAACTTTGCCGGGTTTGTTCACGCAACATTTTTTTGACATTCTTGCTGTAAATTTTTCACAGCGAACTGTGTTTTTTTTTGATAATTTATCTTAAATTTCAAAAGATCCCAGTTGATGTTTTGATAATTTTCCTCTGATTTTTTCATAAATTTGATTCTGTTCGAGATAAATTTATTATCAGGAGACTTTTGGCAATGGTATATAACACGAAAGGTTTGTGAGACGTTTTAATAAACTGTGGGCTGCTAAATCTTTTCGTCCGTTCGAGTGGCTGCACTATTGTTCATACTGAGCAACTGAAAATGTAATTTTAAATCCTTTTGCAAAATTGATCCGAAGACTTTGGATCTAGATCAAATGAAAGTTTTTTTCTGTCGATTGAAGAAATTTATTTGCGTTTTTTTAAGTTTCTGTCTAGGTATTACACTTTTTTTTCATCATTGTAGTTTACAAAACTAATAACAGAAAGACCTTTTTTCTCAATATTCTTTTTCTTTATTACTTTTTGATTTCGATTCAGTTTGAAACAGTGTTGATTAAGTTCTCAAGCACACAAGATCTTGTGTTAACCTCAAGAAAAATGTATAGCAATTTTGCTACGTGTTTTCAGCCTAAACGTGTTGAAAAGTTTATTAGATAGAGAACATAATATTGAAAAGATGTCAATTCTTTCTGTAGTCCTTAGTTTATTTTGTCGTTTGAAAAAAATGAGGTTTTTTTTAAATAGAACATAATAGTGAAATGATGTCAATCCCTTCTGTAGTCCTTAGATTATTTTGTCCTTTGATTAAAAATGAGACCATCAAAAAAAAATTGTCACAGACAGTTGATCTCCAAATTAGCTTGAATTCTAAAGATCTCGTAGTGTGTATTGAAAAAAAAGAAGGCCACTTACTGTAGGCTGAAATATTTGAAAATAATTCCGAACAAATTGTTTTAATTTATGTTATTGACTTCCTTATACAATTTTTTCCTTGAACAATTTTGAGTTCCAGGACAAACTAACTAATTGGATGCAGTTATGATGTGGATCTGGACAGAATAGAAGATGAGACGACCTAAAAAACAAACGATGAGTTCGAAAAAAAAGTTTTTTTTTCAGTAGGAAATAAAAGATTTGCAGAGATTTGTTTATCAAATGAATGACCGATTGAGAGAGCAAGAAAAGTACACCCGGACAGACAACGTTCTAATCAGAAACTCGCCTTTTGACGTTCGAGACGAAAAATTTCTGGGTCGAAATGTTGCGAATTTTTTTGTTGAGTTTTTGAAAATCGAGTGTTTTGATCGTGGCGGTTCGAAAGCATAACTCTATGTACCAAAAAGAAAACCTCTTCCATATAAATTGATGCCTACAGTGTGGAAAATTTTCAAATATTTCGACAAAGATTTTTTGCACAATGAAAGGAAAAATCTGCAAGGTCAAAAAACATTGAATGGACGTCAATTGTATATCGATGAACTTCTTTTACCAGAAGAAGCAAAATTGAAGCGGGAGACTGATGAAAACTGTAATGTAACATCGGCTACAAAATTTAAAATGAGCGTTCTGTGCAAAAGTAGAGATGGGAGGGAAGTTCTTGTTCCTATCAATTAGCAAACTGATATGGAAAAGCTGAAAAACCCAATGAAAAAGTAAACAGCAATCGCAGCGTAGAGCGAGCAATCGATAAATGCAGTATGAACTAAAAACAGAGACGAAAAGTTTTCTGCATATAAATGAATAAAATTAGTTCTTTATGAGGTGGATAAATGGAAAAAAATAGCCAATTTGATAAACAGTGGTATTAAACTGTGAAAAGTTGTTGGAATGAAATAATTTTGAGTTTCCTTTTTAAACAGAGCAAGCATATGCTTTTGTTTTTTCTCTATTTTTGACAATGAAAAATGCCCGCAAGTAAAACGAAAATAATTTGAAAAATTTTGATTCCCATTCATGATTAATGTTGTGTATGTAAATTAGAAAATTGTAGATGAGATTTTTCTGCGATGCTTTTTTTGTGACTTCTTTGTGCAGAGTGTTGAGTTTTCCCTGCCCTAGGCGACAGAAAAGCCGCAAAAGAATAAGGAACAAAGAGGTTAGTGATAACTCAAAAAGTCAGAGTGGGAGAAAAAAGTGGAAAGATGGAAATTTCAAAATGTTTTAATCCAACAAAAATGCTAGGCAATTTTTTTCACAGCTCCAAAATTGGGGAGCTGAGATGTGAAGGTTGCAATTTTGACCACGATAACATTTAGTTTTGCCTTGTTTTAGAACTTCACTTCTAATCCGGTTTGTTAATAGCTAGCACGGAGGTACTCTTCCGAATTTTGATGAAAAAATAGAACAAATGCATATTTTGCTTTTTTCAGAGAGAATCAATTGAAGGTGAAAAATTCAAAATATTTTCAATCCAACAAAAATGCTAGGCAATTTTTTTCACAGCTCCAGAAACATCAACTAAAAATGGCTCGAGTTATTTTAAATTTTTAACACTTTGTCTGATAAAAATATAAAAAAATATAGTATGATGGATATCATGAGGCTTAGTTTTTGATTTTGAAAAGTACAACTTGAGTTTTATATATATGCCTATGAGAGTGATTTTCTTGTAACAGGTTGACAATTGCGTTTTTAGGTTTGTTTGGGACTTATTAAATTTGTTTCAAAGCGTTTAAGGAACATTTTTTTTCAACTTTGCCGGGTTTGTTCACGCAACATTTTTTTGACATTCTTGCTGTAAATTTTTCACAGCGAACTGTGTTTTTTTTGATAATTTATCTTAAATTTCAAAAGATCCCAGTTGATGTTTTGATAATTTTCCTCTGATTTTTTCATAAATTTGATTCTGTTCGAGATAAATTTATTATCAGGAGACTTTTGGCAATGGTATATAACACGAAAGGTTTGTGAGACGTTTTAATAATCTGTGGGCTGCTAAATCTTTTCGTCCGTTCGAGTGGCTGCACTATTGTTCATACTGAGCAACTGAAAATGTAATTTTAAATCCTTTTGCAAAATTGATCAGAAGACTTTGGATCTAGATCAAATGAAAAATTTTTTCTGTCGATTGAAGAAATTTATTTGCGTTTTTTTAAGTTTCTGTCTAGGTATTACACTTTTTTTCATCATTGTAGTTTACAAAACTAATAACAGAAAGACCTTTTTTCTCAATATTCTTTTTCTTTATTACTTTTTGATTTCGATTCAGTTTGAAACAGTGTTGATTAAGTTCTCAAGCACACAAGATCTTGTGTTAACCTCAAGAAAAATGTATAGCAATTTTTCTACGTGTTTTCAGCCTAAACGTGTTGAAAAGTTTATTAGATAGAGAACATAATATTGAAAAGATGTCAATTCTTTCTGTAGTCCTTAGTTTATTTTGTCGTTTGAAAAAAATGAGGTTTTTTTTAAATAGAACATAATAGTGAAATGACGTCAATCCCTTCTGTAGTCCTTAGATTATTTTGTCCTTTGATTAAAAATGAGACCATCAAAAAAAAAATTTGTCACAGACAGTTGATCTCCAAATTAGCTTGAATTCTAAAGATCTCGTAGTGCGTATTGAAAAAAAAGAAGGCCACTTACTGTAGGCTGAAATATTTGAAAATTATTCCGAACAAATTGTTTTAATTTATGTTATTGACTTCCTTATACAATTTTTTCCTTGAACAATTTTGAGTTCCAGGACAAACTAACTAATTGGATGCAGTTATGATGTGGATCTGGACAGAATAGAAGATGAGACGACCTAAAAAATAAACGATGAGTTCGAAAAAAAAGTTTTTTTTTCAGTAGGAAATAAAAGATTTGCAGAGATTTGTTTATCAAATGAATGACCGATTGAGAGAGCAAGAAAAGTACACCCGGACAGACAACGTTCTAATCAGAAACTCGCCTTTTGACGTTCGAGACGAAAAATTTCTGGGTCGAAATGTTGCGAATTTTTTTGTTGAGTTTTTGAAAATCGAGTGTTTTGATCGTGGCGGTTCGAAAGCATAACTCTATGTACCAAAAAGAAAACCTCTTCCATATAAATTGATGCCTACAGTGTGGAAAATTTTCAAATATTTCGACATAGATTTTTTGCACAAATGGACGTCAATTGTATATCGATGAACTTCTTTTACCAGAAGAAGCAAAATTGAAGCGGGAGACTGATGAAAACTGTAATGTAACATCGGCTACAAAATTTAAAATGAGCGTTCTGTGCAAAAGTAGAGATGGGAGGGAAGTGCTTGTTCCTATCAATTAGCAAACTGATATGGAAAAGCTGAAAAACCCAATGAAAAAGGAAACAGCATTCGCAGCGTAGAGCGAGCAATCGATAAATGCAGTATGAACTAAAAACAGAGACGAAAAGTTTTCTGCATATAAATGAATAAAATTAGTTCTTTATGAGGTGGATAAATGGAAAAAAATAGCCAATTTGATAAACAGTGGTATTAAACTGTGAAAAGTTGTTGGAATGAAATAATTTTGAGTTTCCTCTTTAAACAGAGCAAGCATATGCTTTTGTTTCTTCTCTATTTTTGACAATGAAAAATGCCCGCAAGTAAAACGAAAATAGTTTGAAAAATTTTGATTCCCATTCATGATTAATGTTGTGTATGTAAATTAGAAAATTGTAGATGAGATTTTTCTGCGATGCTTTCTTTTGTGACTTCTTCGTGCAGAGTGTTGAGTTTTCCCTGCCCTAGGCGACAGAAAAGCCGCAAAAGAATAAGGAACAAAGAGGTTAGTGATAACTCAAAAAGTCAGAGTGGGAGAAAAAAGTGGAAAGATGAAATTGTCTGCAAATTTTTTTGAAAAACTAGGGAATTAGGATTTTTGAATCAGCAATTTTCTGAGTCAGTCGGAGAAAATCACAGAACTTCCCAATTAAGTGCTTGAATGGTTTGTGACTTTTTGTCGGCTAACCAGGTTTAACTCTACATATGAGGTTACAACTATAGTTAATTGTAAGTCTTTGGTAGGTTAATTAGAAAAAAAATGCACTAGCTTTTCCTGCATGAAAATGGTAAATCAACCAAGTATTTGTTTACGGTATTTGAGATCAATCATACAAAATTTCCCATTTTTAGAATTACAGCTTGAAAAAGGTAACACAACTTGAGTTGTTAGCGCTTTCAGAAACATGGCTGTCTGAGAGCTCCCCGAACAAAGATTTCAAACTACAAATGTATCAAGAATTACTTTTTTTACATTAGAGCAAGGAAAAGAGGAGAAGTAGGGCTTAAAGTCAAAAAAAAAAGAAATAGATTTTTGGCGGAAAATTTGAAACTGGCCAACCTTAGATTTTGACGTTCAAGAAAAGATTTGAAAACTTTGAAATTTTTTACGGTTTTGTACAGGCGCCCAAATGCCAAAATAGACAATTTCTTTGAAACTTTAGCTATGCATTAGCTAGCCTGGAAACCTGACCAACTGACAAAAAATTTTTTGTGGAGATTTCAACTTCGACTGGTGCACAAATGGGAAAAAATGCAAAAATAAACTTGCTCAGTTATTACAAAGTTTTGATATTTTGTACCCTGGAGAGCTTCTAATTATCCGTGTTTGCGGCCTATCACTTCACAATATCAGCGTACAAATCTGAAAAAGTGACAATAAAGCGAAAAATAATTACTTGGAAATGAAATTAGGAAAGAATCGGGTTTTTCAAAAACAGGAAAGCTATTTTTTCAAAAAAAGAAAAACCTTGAAACAAACGGACAAAAAGTTAGAATCGCATTTTTGGCTTCCAAATGAAATGCAGACAATTGAAATTAACATCGAATATTTGGAAATCAATCCAGCCTTTCTATGCACGAACGGGGATACAAAATGACGAAATTTTTACAAATTGATGAAAACATTATGAAACGAAACTTCAAAGCAGCCAGTTGAACAGTCCTTTTTGTCTGCGAACCAGTTGAACAAGTATTTCACAAACATTGCAGAGAAAATGGCTGAATGTCATGAAGTTTATAGGGAAAATTAAAAACAAAATAGGTTTTTTAATGTTATATTGGCTATTAAATGTTTTGCTCATATGCTCATTTCCAATTCATTAACTCTTCTAGAAAAACAGATCAGAAAGTTTTGGACTAAAAAAATAAATGAAAATTGAACTTGTTGTTCTTCGATGGGGTCTGATTGGAACATTCTGCGCTATTTGCATGGCAACCAGGTATCAATTTTTGTTTATTTGTTTGAGCAGTTCCAAGCAAACGTTTTTTCGACTTCCTTGAATGTCAAAGTCTGCGAATGTCATCTGGCTAATTAAATTTTTGTAGACAGAAGGTGTGTATGAAGTGATGCAAATATCACAAAAAATTGCGTGGGCAAAAAAACTATCAGAAATACCTGACTCTAAAGGCAAGTTTCTGTGGATATTTATACCAAAAAATCGACATATCTGTGGTGAAAAAATTTTGATATATTTATGTCCAAAATAATGAAAATTTGTCCAAAATAATGCTAAAAGTGTCTTTTAATCTTGATTTAATTCTAAGGTTCGCGTAAAAAGACAACAATTGACAACAATAAGATTAAGCACCCTCATCGGGGCATGCAGTGATGTTATATCCCGATACAGCGCCATCAAAGATCTAACGATTAAACCCAAACTAACTGGTAAGCATGTCCAGTTGGATATCCAGTCTCAAAAAGCCGACCAGAAAATCAACAAACGTCACCACGTACAATATTCTTGCAACACCAGAATATAAATTATTGGTCATCAGAGACACCAGACTACATGGTAACACCCCAGGTATAAACAAAAGAAAATAAAAGTAAACAACGGGACCACGGAGAAGAAAAACATGAAAAGGACAAGAGAACCACAAGGAGAGAGGAGAATGAAGAAGTAAAGGAAAATAAGAGTGATCAAAGAAAACTCATCAGAACAAAAACTACAAAATCTTTGACAGTCGGGGAAATTTCATTTAGAAGGACTATAGGACTATATGAACATTTATATAGATGGATAATTTATACCAACTGGGGTTTGTGTGTCGCAACCTTTATGTTCACCTTGAGTAATATGAGAGCAACTGTCTACGGACAAACAAAATACCTTGTGCTCGACTTAAAATCAGTTCTCTTGTTAGTTTTTTCTAAATTTTTCTCTTCGAACTTGAATTAAGACATTCATCAATATTTTTCCTGACAGCTGAGACTTCAGAGTTATGTACAGTTGATTCTGCAATGTTGCCCCGTATGAAAAGATAGTGAGGTGGGTTTCATTTCCTGTTTTGCAGAAAAGCACATAAAATTTAACCAATTTGTAAGGAATTAACTTTTTTTATCGCGAAAAACTGTTCTAGCGATGAAAGCTAATAGTTCTGGACAACTTAGCAAAATATAGACCAATCAAGCCGGGTTTCAGCAGACCGATCCGGTGGGATTTTACTTACCCAAACTGTTCAGGCTATAAATGGGGTTTGTTGTTTCGCCCACAGAAAGTTTGTTCGGATGGATTTCAGTTTTTATTTTACGCAAAATCAGGTGCCAAAACTATCATTAGTCAGAATGGGTGATATATCATATTTAAAGCCCCTTTAATTGTAGTTTGAGCTATTTGGGAACACGTGTAGGCCTTCGTGTGGCAGTGCTGTATTGACGAGCAGTCCTGTATATGACGACTATAGCTACATGCACATTAAAAACACACTTATACAAGATTGTTCTACTACTTGCATCTGTCCCTCAAAAAAATCTGTGCCAGCAAAAAATCCTACAAAAAGTGCTTTTCTAGGTCTGTTTTTTTTTACTGTTCGCATAATTCTTTGACTGTGCTCGACCTGTGTTTCGACTGTGCTTGACTCATATTTTGTTTGTGCTGGACATGTTTCGACTGTGCTCAACCTATGTTTCGATTGTGTTTGACGTATGTTTCGATTTACTCGATCAAAATCGGGTATGTATCAACTGTTCTCGAATTATGTTTTGATTGGGCTCGACCTAAATTATGTATGTTTTGACTGTCCTCAACTTATGTTTCGACTCTCTCGGCCAAATTTCGGGTGTGTTTTAGATTTGTGCTCGACTTAAAATTGCTACTCGAACGCGGAATTTCAGTCGCAAAACTGCGCGTGCTCGACTTTGAGAGTCGAAACATAAATCGAGCACCTCGGTTCCAGGTATTTTTCAATTTTGTAAAAAGTTCACCCTCTGTCGAGAAAAACCGGTTTGAAGTTTTTGATTTTCAGTCTAATTTTGAGCGAGTAAAGCGAGCATGTGTTACGTTTAATTGATTAAATCGGTCATTTAAGATGTAAAAAATTTAGTTTCGTTTCTGGAAAATAGAAATTTGCGCTTCTTTGGCTATAAAGATTTTTTTGATTCAAAATAAAATCTACAAAAAAGTAAGATAATACTTAGAAGGCACAAACAATACAAGTTTGACAAAAAATGTATTTTCTATTTGACAAAAAAAAACGTTTTTATATCAAATGTGGTCGGAATTTTAAAGAAAAAAAAAACCTTTTTTTTGTAAGAATGTGGTCGAAATTTTTGGTGTTATTTGTATAGCTACCGGCTACTCGGACTCAGAAATAGCATGTGGGCAGTGGCGTGTGCAGAAGTTTTTGTTGAACTTTTTCAAGGCAACCAATTTTATTTTCCGAGTTCACGAAAAAATACTATAAAGACTCTATTGTATTCAAAATTTATGTTCTGCGCCGCTGGCAAATAAAAAAAACAGGCTAAAATATGATATGGACTCAAGTAGTTTTCAAATTTTGTTTCGCATCAATCATGTAAATCAATGGTAAAAAAAGGTTTTTGACTTACTTTTGGGTTTTGAGGAAAGTGGTTGTCTTCTTTCTGTAACCAATATGATGAAGTTTTGCTCGTTAAATGTAAAATTTTTTGACTGATTCTTCAAAGTAAATAGAAAAAGATGCCAGTAAACTTGAATTAGATCAAAGTTATATTAATAGCAGGCAAGATTAAGCCACGCGACAATCTTTGAGTCAAATGATGGTGAAAGCGGCGAAATGGAAGCTATAGAGCCGTACCAGTATTTGCTCAAGTTAATATAACTTCCTGATTTTCTAAAGCTTTTTTCTGTCTCCAATTTCTCAATCGGCATTGGAAGTTTAATTTCGGAGGCTTTTCCCAGATATTGAATAAATTTCAATTGTAATTCTTGTTTGCTTTTCTTGCTTTAGAAGGGCAAAGAATACAAACAAGTGACGAAATGTTCTTTACTTTATTTTTTTTGCTCTTAAGTTAACCTTTTTCTGTATTGGAAAAAAAACAGACAAATTATTTTTAAAAATGGAAAAAAAATGAATTTTATTCAATTTCTTTTGACTTTTGGGAATCAAGTAATTTTTCACTGATTTTGTGACAATATTTAAAGTTTATCAAAAATACCCAATCGCATACTCGATCAGCATATCATATGCTGATTAAAATTATCCGGAGAAAAATAACGAAATTGGAAGTTTCCAACGCATTTTTATTCAAACTGGGTTGACATTAATTAAAATGTGATGACATCCTCGTATTAGAGAAAAAAATTACATTGAATTATCTAGGTTGATAAAAAGATAATAGAATATGGCATGATAGGCGATATTATGAAACCCATTTTTTTAAGGTTATCGACTTCAACGGTTTTCTTCTGTCGTTAAATAGATAGCTTTTTTAGTGTTTAACGAAAATACAATTGAATCGTTTCAAATTTAATCTATAGACAATTCGTGTATAACAAAAACCATTTATATTGTATCTTTTTATATTTTAGTATATTTAAGTATATTTTATAGACAAATATATCGATCAGTTTTAAGACTGAGAAAAACCATAAAAATTACTACAAAATCAAGTTAAAATCAAGTTATTACTACAAAATCAAGTTAAACAAAGTCATAAAACTTGAGAAAAACGCGTCGTGAAATTTCAGTATTGATCATTTTGTCCTCAAATTTTGATGGAGCGCTTTATATTGTTTTCAATGAAAAAAAATCGAAAAAAAGTTATGGAACATTTGTACGGGTGTGGTCTTTTTCTTCAGACAAATGTCGGCTTTCTAACAATTCATTTTTGGATAGAGTTTTTGTACCATCTGAAAGGTATTGACGTTTTGAGCAAAATTGTTTACAAAATCATTTGTCGTATAGTTTTTGGGGTTGCGAAAACAGGCAATTCGGCCAATTTGGCGCAATTAGAGCGGGATATACTTTGTGCTATTAACGCGTATACGGCTATTTAATACGGCTCAAAATTGTTTTAATTTAAATGTCAATGGTACTTTAGTATAAAAAATTTGTTTTCTGAAAATATTTCACTCCTCATTTGTTGATCGAGTGTAATTTTTAATCATGATAAAATGAAGCTTCAAATTTTTTTTGGGTCTTTCCAATTATAGTCCTCCGACTTGATTTAGCCCTCTCCGTGATAATAAAAAAACAGTGTGGTGGGGCTATATATTTTTCTGTTTTTGAGCTTGGTGGGTGTGTGTGTGTGTGTGGGGGGGGGGGGGGGGGGGGAGCAATATCTATATTTTAAAAGTTACGCTCATATAAACACTTAATTTCTAATTTTACCAATATTACAGCCCAACAAGTCGTGTTTAATGGTAAGCTTTTTTGATTTACTTGCTTGGTAACTTTTTCAACAATCAACAACATTAACAGGAAGATATAACCATAAGTTGTAGCGGAGGAAACTTACCGCATTCAAATAGAGCTTTCGACCGTATTTTCTGTTTGAAGCCACCCAGGGTTTTGCGCAAAAGTATCAGCGAATCGCCCAACTTAAGACTTAAAAGAAGGGAAATAAATAATTTGATTATTTCTGTGGCAAATAAAAAGCAATATGTATGAACATTTGCAGATCGCTGTTTGCGTTTATTGGACAGGTTCTCCTTCATCCGTGTTTTCGTTTACGACAATCAAAGGGAATTACTCGGCAATAAACTACAGAATATCTATCGATCTCCTCGAGGGTAGAGATGTGAAACGGGAATGGGAAAATATTGCATGAAAATTGCACGAGCGTGAAACAAAAATGCAGCAGTAAAACTTGCAGCCCCCTCCCAGCCTAGTAGCAAAAAATTACAATTACTGTCACTTTTGTACAATGGAAGCTATAGCTTGTTGGGGAGGGGGGCTGTAATTGGAAAGAAGAACAGTCAAGTTCACTAGTTGTACGACCGAAATGAGGAACAGGAGAAAAGCCGGGCTTGGAAGGGGTCATGTTCAAGTTAATCCATTTTTTAAACAAATTCTTTGAAGTGATACTTTTTGAAGTATCCAGTCAAGCTCCTGGTTTTTTCTATTTCTCACCTTTGATTTTTTTCTGAAATAAGATTTTAAGTGACTTTAGATGTTCTAAACTGTAATAAAATACAATGTCAGCGAGAAAAATTTTCTTTCAAAATTGCTTTTCATCGACAAAATTTCTTTCATCAAAATTGCTGTATGAGCAAGTTTACTAAAAAAGAGTGGGAAATTCTAAAAAAAACATGCTGCTCGTTGAGCTCACGACAGCAAATAAATGTACATTCCAAACTCTCCGCCCTCTTAGAATTACAAATTAAAGTTGTCTACAGCAATTTCCAGGCTAGAAAAGCCTTTCAAATGTGACATGTTTTAAAAGGAAATACTAAAGTAAACAAGACTGCTCGTATATCAGGGTAAAGCAGAATATTCCGACTGTTTCTTAATCCAAATCGAAAAATTTTTGGGAGAAGAAAATTTTGAAAACCTATAAATTTTGAACAATATCAAAGTATGAAATTTAGCATAACTTTGTCCAGAACATGGCCAATTTGGCAGTTTTCAAGCCACCAGAACTTAACAAAAAATAATCGGAGGTAAAATATCTTTTTAATTTTGAACTCAGAAAGTAGTTTCTTCAATGGAGTATAAAAAAATTTGTTGAAAACTGTAATTGGATCGGCGAAAATTGACTGAATAACAAAAAAACCACACCGAGCATTAATTTTCCAATTTGTTCGAAAATTGGAACAATTAGTAATGGTAGTTCTTCGTTTTACCTAGCTAGCATCCCGAGTTTTTTAAGCATGCTTATATTTGAAATTAGTTTAAGCAGCTCAAGTTGCTATATATGCTCTTCGTTTGACAACATGCGACTGGTTTTTCATCTGAACCTTTTTTTTCCGACTTTCCTAACGAAAGTAACGGAATATATGTGCTCGGGTGGGTTTTTTTTTCAAACAGGTTTCGACTTTTTAACTAGCTACTTTTGACAAATTTTTCTTTTATCTTTCAAAATGTATTGTTGTCCTGAGCCTAAATTTGAAAAAATACTTCACCTGTGATCATTTTTTGTTAACTTATGGGGGTTTAAAGATTGCCATTTTGGCCAATTTAGGCAATTAACGCGCGATGTATTTCACGCTATTAACGCGTAAGCGGAGATTTAGTCAGTCTTAGAATTCGCTCCAAATTGGTTGAAGGAAGCTTATTCGCCCTAAATGAAATGTTACAAGGAGCGAAGTTTATCACTTTGAACTTCATATGGCGTGTGGGGATAATTTTCACAAAAAAAAATCTTTAAAAAAAAATACTATTTGTTTTATTTTTAATACAATTAATTTTCTCATGCTATTACTGCTCGATAGACCTTAAAAGGCAGTCGCAACATTCATTCAGGGCTTTTGAATGTTTTCATTCAAAAAATTCATGCATTCTGCTTGTACTCAAGATTTGCTCTCCTTGGTACAAGCAGACTTGTTTCTAAATGTTCTTTTTTCGAAGCTACAAACTGAATATTCCTAGGTCTCACGATACTGTAAATGCAACCCGAACTCACTGAAACAATCTGCAAATCGTAAATCGGTATGTCAAGAATAGCCGGTTCAGCAATTGGCTGGCTCTGGCCTCAGTTATCTGTGCCTACAGAGATGGATTTTTCACTATTTTCTTATTTCTGCTGTTTTTAGAAGAGGCGGCTAGGAGTTGACGTTAATTCAGGGATCATGGCTCACGAAAAACCAAGAGAAACAAAATTTTTCTGTCTTTTAAAGAATTAGGTGTCGCTCTTTACATTAATCTGAAAAGCGTTTTTGGTTTTTATTGTTCATTGCTGCTCGAAATACGACTGAAAAGGGTTGATTATGATATATTTGATGTGTGTACTATCTGACGTTTGCGGTAACAGAAAGTTTCCTTATAGTTTGAAGGATCTACAAAAATATATATATTTTTCGGTTTAATAGGTTTATAAAAGTTGTTTTTGCTTCATTTCAATGTTCCGATTTTGGAAAAAGTGACGAAATATTAGTGCACTTCAAATTCGACTTTTTGAAGTGCCTTTTTGAGATTTTTTTTACGATTCAAAAAGTATTGTTGTCTTGAGCTCGAATTAAAAAAAATTTCATCTGTGACTATTTTTGTAAAATTTATAGGGTTTTAAAAGTTGTCAATTTGGCCAATTTGCGACACTTAAAGCGAAATATATTTTATGATTTCAACTCGTAAGCGGAGATTAATCCATCTTAGACATCGTTCCAAATTGAATTGAGGTATGCTATTTGGTGTATTTAATTTTTTGCTATATGCAAAACATATAATTTTATACTTTACACGGTGTATGGGGGGGTTGATTTCAAAAAGAGTTTCAAAAAACAATAACTTTTTGATTTAATTTTGAAATTATTATCCAATGTTTTTCAGGTGAGCAATACTCAATAGACCTTAAATGCCAGTAGGAACATTGAGTGCTGCGCCCTGATACGAGCAGTCTTAAATTTCCTTTTCTTTGGACACCTTCACAGCATTCCTAAACGCATTTGATTTTTACTAAACACACTTTTGAAACAAATCGGGAAACACTGTACAAAATACCCAGGATGAAAGCTACTGCTACATCTTATGCCTAATGGACATGAAATATACTGGTCCAGACGGAGCAATCCATAAGTTATAAATTTTTGCCCGTGTTGTGAAAACATAATAAAACAAGGATAGCAGGTTGCAGTACCATTAGCACAGAATGTTCCGATACAATAATGCAAGGGAAAAAATTCGTGCATTTAACCGCCCAGAATCCGAATTTCCATATCTTGAACTGAAAATAATGTAGCTTGAATTTGAAATTAACGTTAGTATTAATGTTAGTTTGAAACTGAAATTAATGTTAGTATTAGCAAAAATGACCAAAAAAAATATTTTAAAAGTTTGTGTTGCGTTGACACCATTTTCTGATATTTGCTTTAGTTAATCAAATTTGGACTGAATTATTTTGAAAGCCGAAAACATTCAAATTAAGTTTTCTCGTCACTGAGGGACACTTTTCAATTTTTCCAGGAAATAATTGAATATTAATTAAAAGGAACAACATTTAACATTTGACTGGAACCACATTTGACTCCCTACAAGTTTTTCTTGAGGTAGTCAAAATTGGTATGAAAAAAACCGACCGGCACCAAAAGTTCGGGACAAATATTAGCAAAATTGATTATAAAGAAAAATGAGCAAATTTAGCCGATAAATTGAAAACTGAAGAAAAAACGAAAAAATTGCTTTGTAAAATGATCAGTAAAATGAATATTGCCGTATCTAGTTCCACCATAACTTTAGATATAATTGAAAGTTGTTAATTATAGGTTGAAATTTGGTATTGTTTTAGTCATAAACTCAAGCAAAATTCAAAATCCTCTGTAGATTACGTGGGTTCATCTTCACGTTAAATTATCTCAGTCAATCCAGTTTAGGACCAGGGTAATCATAGTACCTACGAGTGTCAACTTCCGATGCAAGTCTGAACATATTCCCAAAAAAATCTGAAGATAGCTGCAAAAGCCGAAATTTATTTACTTGATCGAAAAACTGGGCAAAAAAATTTTGTAGCTGGGTTACAACTCCACCAACATTTTGAACATGGCTGCGCAAAAAATCTAAATCTTTGACAAAAAATCCATGATGAGAGAGTAACTGATATATCAACTTACGCTAAAAAATTAAAAAGACCACTTTTTAGAACCGGTTAAAAAATTTTGAACAATTCTTTTAGCCATTCAAAAACAGGCTCTCTGTTTGATTGTCCAAGATGAAAACATAAGTTTCAAACTTGAACTTTATAAAAATCAGTGGTAATTCAGTTCAACCATTCAAACTTCTAACCATTAGACTTGTTAATTTTACTCCACTTGGTCTAAGTGTCTTTTAGCCCTGAACATTCCATCAAAGTGGTGCAAAACGTCCACAGTCTGACCGCGTTGTGCAAATGAGAAGTCAAATGCGATGATGATTGCTTTGATTGATTTATTGTGGCGGTAAACTGAAAAGTCAAAACTCCAGAAAACCCAGCAACTATTGAAACTTTGATTCTTTGACATACAATTGCTCGACTTGTACCTTTTTCCTCTTTATTGAAATAGATAGAAAATCTGATCAAACAAAAAAAGGAACCCCGTTCGGTAAACTCATTAAAATTCGAATTTTGATACTCAATGTACCTGATTGGTACTAAAAAAGTGCACAGAACAATTAGGAATAATAGGCTACCAGCTTGGTATTATAAAAGGATAATAGGGCATCAGTTACACCTGCACTAAGGGTAATTGTTTTTAGTGCAGTCGTAACCTTATTAGTAAGACTCCTTATATTTGACTCCCTACAAGTTTTTCTTGAGGTAGTCAAAATTGGTATGAAAAAAACCGACCGGAACCAAAAGTTCTTACCACTCTTCGAGTTATCGGGACAAATAATAGCGAAATTGATTATAAAGAAAAATGGGCAAATTTAGCCGATAAATTGAAAACTGAAGAAAAAACGAAAAATTTGTTTTGTAAAATGGTCAATAAAATGAAGTTTGCCGTATCTAGTTCCCCCATAAACTTAGATATAATTGAAAAGTGTTAATTATAGGTTGAAATTTGGTATTGTTTTAGTCATAAACTCAAGCAAAATTCAAAATCTGTAGATTACGTGGGTTTATCTTCACGTTAAATTATCTCAGTCAATTCAGTTTAGGACCAGGGTAATCATAGTGCCTACGAGTGTCAACTTCCGATGCAAGTCTGATCATATTCCCAAAGAAAATCTGAACATAGCTGAGAAAGCCGAAATTTATTTACTTGATCGAAGAACTGGGCAAAAAATTTTTGCAGCTGGGTTACAACTCCACCAACATTTTGAACATGGCTGCGCAAAAAATCTAAATCTTTGACAAAAAATCCATGATGAGAGAGTAACTGATATATCAACTTACGCTAAAAAATTAAAAAGACCACTTTTTAGAACCGGTTAAGTGTTTCCAAAAAATTTTGAACAATTCTTTTAGCCATTCAAAAACAGGCTCTCTGTTTGATTGTCCATGATGAAAACATAAGTTTGAAACTTGAACTTTATAAAAATCAGTTTCAATTCAGCTCAACCATTCAAACTTCTAACCAGTAGACTTGTTAATTTTACTCCACTTGCTCTAAGTGTCTTTTAGCCCTGAACATTCCATCAAAGTGGTGCAAAACGTCCACAGTCTGACCGCGTTGTGCAAATGAGAAGTCATATGCGGTGATGATTGCTTTGATTGATTCATTGTGGCGGTAAACTGAAAAGTCAAAACTCCAGAAAACCCAGCAACTATTGAAACTTTGGTTCTCTGACATACAATTGCTCGACTTTTACCTTTTTCTCTTGATTGAAATAGATAGAAAATCTGATCAAACAAAAAAAGAAACCCCGTTCAGTAAACTCATTTAGATTCGAATTTTGATACTCAATGTACCTGATTGGTACTAAAAAAAGTGCACAGAACAATTAGGAATAATAGGCTACCAGCTTGGTATTATAAAAGGATAATAGGGCATCAGTTGCACCTGCACTAAGGGTGATTGTTTTTAGTGCAGTCGTAACTTTTTAGTAAGATTAAACGTAGAGTTGGGCTCTCTACTCACCCCCCCCCCCCCCACCGCACTCGCGTTTGTTGGTACCCACAGTTTTAGCTGATGATTTTATTTTCCAACAACGAAACAGATTTTTTGGCCCCAACGAAACAGATTTTTTGGTCCCAACAGCCAAAAACAATCCACACAAGTCACCACCGATCAAACAAGATTTTTAAAGTCTATACGTTGTGAACAAATCCAATAAAATAATTCAACTGCCAAATCAAAAAAGCCTTGATCTAAAAAACTAAAAAAATAAGGTTCTATAAAAAACTCAAACCAAACGAGGAATCGGATGAATATCAATTTTTAGAACCAAAAGCTAGAACAAGGCGACAAATAAATTGCTTAACAATTTTGAAAGTAAATTTTGAGTTGATGATCAGAAAATTTTTTATAAAGTAGTTTGCAACCAGCTGATCGTGGTACGATTAGGTGATGGTAAATTGAGAGAGAGCCAGTAGGTCGAAAGTCGCAATTCATTCGGTAATAAAAAATATGATTGAGGATACTAGTTAATGTTTTTTTCCAATGGCTGAAAAAAATAGCTTGAAAAATGTGTCTAAAATTGATCAAAGACAGTTTCAATGTCATATTTTACAATGACAAAGAATTACGCTACATAATACATTTTTTTTAAAATTATGCCTCTGAATGTTTTCTTTTGCAATAAAAAAACTTGCATTAGTCAATTGTGTCGAAAGGAATCGAGCCGTACAATACATAGTAGGGGCTAGGTTTTTTCTAATCGGACCGACCACTTACCAGACCGACTTTTAACAGACATTAATGCAATAAATCTATAAAAATAATTTAAATTTGTGGAAAACTGGAAAAAGAAGCAGTTAGAACAAACGAAATTTCGCTGAAAAACCGTTAAATCAATGTTTATAACCAAACTAAACGTCATTACAAATGTCAATCAAAATTGTTTATCGTAGTTTGGTATAAAGTCAGTCTGGTTAAAAGTTGGTCTCGACAAAATGGATGATATAACAGTGGTTTTATAATACGTTAAAAAATTGAATTAAAGACAATTTTGAAACATTTTTCTAGCTTTAAGCAACATCTCATTACTTTTTGCTATACTGAATCAATCTGTTATCTGTTATTCAAAAGTATGTTTCAATTTTTTTTCAATTTGCCAAGCTTAACAGATTAATTTTTATTTCTTCGTTTCTTGTCTTCTTTTCAGTACATCAAACTGCAAAGCATTTAATTAGGTCTGAAGTAAATTTTGACTATATATGATTTGAGCCACGAACAAGGAAAACTGCTGGTACCAGGGTGAAACATATAATAGAACAAAATATATCCCAAATTGGTCAAAATGGCATAACTCAAACCCCCATAACTTAGCAAAAAATAATCACAGGCGAAATATCTTTCTAAATTTAAGCTGAAGACAATAATACCTTTTGAATGAAATAAAAAGATTTGTCAATGTCAAAAATGGCTAGTTAAAAAGCCAAAATTGTCTGAAGGCTCCGAAACCTGATTTTAAATTCATCTTTTACCAACTTATTTTCAGTACATCAATTTACAAAACCGTTTAATTAGGTCTGAAGTGAATTTTGACTGGATTTGATTGAAGCCAAAAACAAATGACAAAATTTTCAAAACAGTAAGAAGGAATCACAACTGCTGATAAAAAATATTCAATAAGTTCTTACTTTGATTCTTAAGTACAAGGCCTAATTCAACATGGAAACGTAATAAAAAACAATTTAATCCATCAATTTTTTAAAACGCTCCTCTGATTGATATTTTCATGGTTTTTGCATAGAATGTCACCATAGCTATCACTGTTGGAAGATTTTTTGGGTCACTAGAACTTCTCATGTATCGCAAAAACCTAAAATCTGAAACTACCCAATCTGCAATGTCAATTTTTTTTATATCAAATTGTTTTGAAAATTTGTTTTATTAATTTTGTTGAAAGCGACAATTCTTGTTTCTTGGTTTTATTCAATACAAGATGATCAGTTCCTAAGATGATCAATTTAGTTGCTGACGTTTTCTATTCCACTCGATACATTGAGCAAAAAAAATTTTGACAAGCTGAAAATTTGACGTTCCGGATACTGTAATACTTGCTTGGAAAGCGAGATTCTCAAGGGTGAAACTTTAATTAGCAACTTGATGACAGGTTTGAAAACCTTGAAACTGCTTCCTCGGAATACTTTCATTTGAAATTTTTCTTGTAGTTTCAATCAAATTGTTTTTGTTGCATTATTTGAATAATTTTTTATCACATACTGGACAATGAATATATTTTTCCATCAAAATTTTTACCATCAGATTCTTACCTGCGTTAATAAGTTTTTTTTTCGTTTGTTTTTGTGAAAATAGGGAAAATGCAAATAATTCGAGCGCATCATTCTTTGATGTTAAAAGCAGATGGCAATCTTTAATGTCCCCGTGTGCTAATTTGTATTCAAAAATTTCAAATCTGACCTCACATATGTCAGTTTTTATTAGAATTGATTTGGGATTTTAAAATGGAAAATGACTGTTAAACCAATTTCCGGTTAAGTTAATTTTTCCTTTAAAAAGGCGAATATTTTCGCAAATCCGCGATTTCTGATATATTTTTCTCCTAAAGCTTCTGCAACTCAAAAATGTTGCCTTTTTTCATCCATTCGTTTTTTTAGGAAATCAATTTACGAAAAGCTTACTGAGAGTTTTGTCTGGATTAACTGCTGTAGTTTGTTGGTGGCGTCTGTAATTTTAGGACAATTTTATCCATGAGGGAAAGGACAGGCATATGAGCTGTACAGCTCATCACTGCGTACCGCTGTTGTGTCCCTGCTTAAGAACTGCCTGCAATTTTTTGGTTGTTTTTCTGGACTGGGTAATGTGGCCTTACCCTCAAGCAATGAGCACTGATCATGGTGGTCCTCGAACATTCAACCTTTTGATTAAGAGGCGGAGACGTAACCACTTCACCACCGCTCCCCAAAATAGCTGATTTTGTCGTCATGTTTAATTACTATTACTTCTAGTATGATCATTCGCTCCCCATGATCTAACCATCTTATCCTTAAGTTCTGAACATAGTACCGCGATGGTTTTCAAGACTACGTAAAAATGTAAAAATAAACGTTTAAAAACAAAAAGGGCCTTCCTTCCCATTATTTCAAAAAATGACATAAAAAAATCATAGAAACAAATTCAAAAAGAAACAAAAAAGTTTATAAAAAACTCGTAAAAGCATTACAAAATTGAATCCACTGTAATTTCAAAAAAATTAACTATCCAAGACATCAAAAAAACATCCAAGCAAACCATTGAAAAATCACTGAATATGTAAAACAAAAAAACTATGCTTTTTCAGTATGCTGAAACCAAATAGCCGATTGATGTCAAAACGAGACCGCTAGTATATCAGAGCAAAGCCTTGAATATTTCGACTGCACCATACTGATTAGTTTTTAGGAAACAAAAATTTTGAAACACAATAAATTTTGGGCAAAATCAAGGATCAAGTGTGAAAAACTGAATCGTACCAAAATAATACTACCGATTAGCTGGCCTCAACTCAATTTGGGTCAATTTTCTTGAAAGGGATAACTTGCCATGCATAAATAATTGGCGTTACGCTTTCAGCAGTATGAAAAAAAATCTACAAAGCGGGCATAAGTATGTCAAGAGTTCGGCTAAATTGGTATTTTTCAAGTTCTCTAATTTCCAAAAATGTCGGAGGTAAAATAATTTATAACATTTTTTTCAGGGAGTCGAAATCTTCAATGGGGCTTACCTTTTTTTTGTTAAAAACTATTATTTCGATCGCCAATATTGAATGAATATAAAAATTCACCCCAAGAAAAATTTTTCCGTTTTCGAAATTCGAGACAAAACTGGTGCTATACCAAAGTTAATGACGTTCGCACAAAAAAAACAGCCGAAATGGTGTCAGGGAACGTTAAGTACGTTAAGTTTGTGTCTTCTCGGTTTCACGCGGTGAAAAATTGATCGTGAAGCTGTTATGAGAAATCTGCCATAGAATGCGAATGCTTTTTGGATAAGCTACGACCTAAATAGTCTCAAAACAAGACTGCTCATATATCAGGGCAAAGCCCTGAATGTTCCGACTGCTCATTAATCTATTTCGAAAAATTTTTGGGGAAACATTTTGAAAAGCTAGAGTTTTTGGACAATATCAAAATCACGTATGAAACTTCTTACCATCGATTAGCTAGCCTCAATTCAATTTGGAACAATTTTGTTGTGCAGAATTTTTGGCCGCGCATAGATAATTTGAGTTAATATTTCACGATTATGGATTAAATTTCCAAAACGTGCATGCATGAATTAGTCCAGAGCATGGCCAAATTGGCAATTTTCGAACTCCCAATGATTGGAGGTAAAATATCATTTTCAATTTGATTTAAGGGAGTCGATATCTTCAATTGGGCATAAAAATGTTTTTGTTAAAAGCTATTGTTCCGATCGTTGAAAACTGACTGAAAAAAAATATCTTAAATATTCAATGTTATAAAATATTGACTTTATCTAATAAAGGATCAACCGTACAATTCCCTTTCATAGACTAACTTTGAGTCTAGCCTAGATTCGTCCAAAACTAACCACAGGGCATTCTACAATAGTTCACTTAGGGGGAAGATTGTAAGGTTGATCCCTAATAATAAAAGGGCGAGATTACCAAATTGATACGTTCTGTGACCTGGTGTCTTAAATACTAGAAACCTTATTGTGAAGCTGTTATGAGTAATCTGCAAGCTTTGATGTGA
Organism: Symsagittifera roscoffensis; assembly: GCF_963678635.1. Taxonomy (NCBI): domain Eukaryota; kingdom Metazoa; phylum Xenacoelomorpha; order Acoela; family Convolutidae; genus Symsagittifera; species Symsagittifera roscoffensis. The sequence continues at coordinate 28,466,101 of NC_087063.1, read as the reverse complement.
AAAAAAGAAAAATATTTTTCCTAGAAATTTAAAATTTAACAAAGATAGATTGGCGGGAAACGACTGAGAACCGATAAACGTTTTTGGAAAGTTTGTAAGCGTGTAAAAAATTGCTTGTCAATGTAAGTCCTGACCAGTTTCTCCGATACACAAAAAGTTGCAAATTTGATAGAGAAAATTAATGAGCCATTTACTAGGCAACCGTGTGGTAAAAATGAATGCTCTGTTTTGCTGTGTAAAACCATTGATTTCTGGATGAATTACAGATAATCAGCGGACAAACCTTGATTTCTTCTCCAGATTTGATTGGTTTTTTTCTTTTTAAGATCGTCAATGTGAATCAAAATTTTGTTTTCTGGGCTCACAAAAAAACATTGGACGTAGGGTTTGTCCGAAATGTCATTGCAAACTTAGGTGATATGCTTCGTCAAATCTTACTATGTATTGGGTCATCAAACAGTCACAACTAAGATTGCAAAGAAACGTGAAGATCAAATACACCACAAGTTTGACTAGAAATTTTCTTTTGAACTCCTATGTCACTTAAGCAATGATAAAAGGACAATCAATTTTTGAAAAATTAGGACACATTATTGACCCAAATTTTTATGGAGGATCGAGTTTCTTTTCTAAAACATTAAATTATATAAATCAAAAGTAAAGTCTGATAACTGATAATTAAATAGAAAATAGCAAAAATCAACTGCAAAGCCAAAAAAAATAATAATCCAAAAAAAAACGAAACATAAAGCTATCAAAAAAAGGAAAGTTTTAACCATTTTAACACCATCAAGATGATGTTAGTGAGTAGAATACAATTTTTGATCATTTCTCAACGCTGACAATTTCAGTTGAACTTTAGGATGTTGGAGCCAAAATTGTCTGAAGGGCAGGAAAATGAAGGCAATTCAAGGAAGTGAAAATATATGGTTTAGAAAGAAAAGAAACATGATATCTCTTTGAAGTGAGTTTAAAAATTGGAATTTGAGTTTATTTAGTAGATGAAATAAGTAAAAACGCATAAGAAACAACTTCTTCTACAGTTATCATATTATCCAAGGACTTGCAAAAAGCTGTTCAGTTTGTCGAGGCATGTTATGAAGAAAGCTTATAAGCGTGAGAAAACAACTAAGAAAACAATTTGTTTAAAAAATGCTGAAGAGTAAATTTTCCGTTGCTTCTCAGAAAACGTTTTAAAATCATTTGCAATAAGTTGATTTAAACTAAAAGAAATTAAAGCACATCAAAGGTTGATTGAAGACAACCACTCCATAATTGGAGTAGGTGATAACAAAATGGATTGAAATTTAATAGTTTAGACGAGTTGCCAACCGTGAATTCCCCGGTCGAGGTCGGGGAATTTTGCTGCGACCATTGCAACTCAAAATATGTTTGTTGCGAACATTGCTACCCAAATCGGGTATGTTGCGACCATTGTGACTCAAAATCGGTATGTTGCAACTTTGAGCGACCGATGAAGTTTTATGCGACTTTGCGCTGCCCAAAAAAGGTATGTTGCAAACATTGCGACTCAAAATGGACATGTTGCGACTCTGTGCGACAGAAAAATCTGCGCGACTTTATGAGTTAGGTCCGATGTGGTTAACTCATAGAGTAATTTCGGATAAGGTACACCGTCTGCTCGTCACGCTATCTTATTTTCGGCCGGATAGATTCGTGCAACTTCTTAGTCTAATACCGATCCTAATCTTACTCTTATACTTTCTAGTCTCAGGGTATTTAACTAGTCTCTGCTAGGCTCAATAGATCTAGGGTATACTGGTTTGTTGCGGCTGCTGAAGTTCTCTTGGAGAGACAACTAATTTCTAAGTTAAATTCAAATCTCTCTGGTGCTGAAATTACAAGTAATTTCAGCACTTACAAATAAGTGGGTTGTTAGTTAGATGGATCATGATTGGTTAATATTAAATACTTTACAGTGGTAAAATATCTAATTTATCCAATCATAAAATGTAGTTTAGATCAAGTTCCACCCATCCGGGTTTTACAGAGTTTTTTAGAATTATCTTTCTGCAATTCAAGGGATGGATGATGAACGTTGGTATTTGGCGAACATCGTATTCTTGTCCAGTTCCTCTTGTTAGAGAAGTTCCAGGACGCTGGAGTTAGGGGCATCAATCGTTGTGTCTTCTTGTGATAACGACTGTGTTTCCCAACCAAATCAATTTGATTTCAAAATGGTTTGCTATGACGGGTTTTTCTGTATTATGTAGAGAACTTGTTTTGTGTTCAACTTCGTCTGGGAATGGCGTGGAGATTGTGCGTGGAGGGGATGCCTTGTAACTCTGATCTGTACGTATACTTGAACATCGAGGTGGTCATTGGTCTAGTTCAATGAAGTCCTTTTCTGCGAAGTCAAGTCGTACTCTAAATCCTTTGAGTTGTGATTGTGGACGGCATATCGGTTGTGGTTAGCCATTCTTGTTCGAGTGTAGTGGGGTCATTTTGTCTTTGAATGTTCGTCTTTGTTTTTGTGTGCTGATCTATATACTGCAAGGTATGATTTACATTTTATAAAATTTTTATTAGTTCAGTTTTTTAATTTTGAATTTAGTTAGTTGTTTTCACAAAAGCATTTTGTTTTAGTTCGGTTATTTTGAAGAGTTACTCACCCTTGAGTACCTCTTATTAAAAATAGAAGTGTGGTCACAAAGCGTGGATGTAGCGCGGTGGGTTAGGCAGGCTATAGAGCATGCCCAGGACGTCCTCTCTGGTGGTTTAGGCCAGGAGTGGGAGTATGATTTCGTGCGGTTTCTTTGAGAAGTCCTGTTATGTGATAACGTTTTATGTTGGTCTTTTTTATGTTCCTTTGGTTATCTCCTTTTTTCAAAAATCAAATTGTTTTTGTTATGGGTTTGTCTTTCGACTTTTTTGTGTTTTATTATTTCTTTCTTAGACTTTATAATAGTCTTCAAAAGAATAAATTATCCAGTTTTAAACTGGGTTAATCCGGTTTGGGTACCATTGGTTTTCTTTTCTTAGTCATGCTGTTATTTTATGATTTGTGGTGTTTAGTAAGCTGCGTTAGTTAGTTTGGTTTAGTATATAATTCCTTTCCAACCGGGTTAAAGGAAAGTTTGAAACTTGTTATCGTATGTTAGAGTTGTTGAGTGTGAAAACTTGAAACTGAAATTCATTATTTAAACAATTCTTCGTGGGCGAGCTGTGCGAGTTTGGATAGAAATCCTGTGCGAGTGAATGAAAATATCACAAGGTTAGTACTGCATTTTCATTTTATCAATTTATTACATAGAATTTCAATTTTACTGCTAGTTTTTGGGGGAAATTTAAAGTTATAAATTTTCATCATATTTAAATTTACTGCTTTATGGGGGAATAATTTATAAATTAATTTACTACATTTGGTATGAATTTTATCAGATTATCTTGTGAAAAATTTTAATGAAGTTTCGAATAATTTTAACAAGTTCATTTTTTCATTTTTGTTTTCTGTTTTTTTTTTCAGATGATCGTGGTATGAAGACTAAAAATCTAAAAGAAACATGAGTAAAGAACGGTTAGTATTAATTTAAATTTATTAGTTAAGAATATTTGTAAATTATACTTACCTGTTAATCGTCGGGGAAAAAGCCGTGGGGGAAGATGTCGCGTATTACGTCTGAATTTGTTAGTAATTTTGCTAGTATGCGAATGATGTTTTTAGTTTGGAGCAGTGGCCAAAGCAGTTGAAGTGCTTTAATGGTTTTTAGTTCTTCGGTGCCTACTGCAAACTCATAAGGTGTGTTTTGAATGAGGTTTTATATTTTGTGATTATATTTAGTATTGTGAATAAATTCTAATATAGAGATTTCTATAGGTTGGATAAATTCATGTGGGATAAGGAAGGGTCTGGGTTCTTCGGCATTAAAGGTCTTCGTGATGAGACAAAATATATGCATTTGTGTTACTGGGTCATAATTGCGGAGGATGCCGTGTAGGTTAGTATCTTTGATGCAATAGGTGAAGTTTAGAAAAAATGGTCAAGTGTACTTCGAGTTAAGAAACTGAAAACGATAGTGTGGTTGTCTTGATGGAGTATGTAGATCAAAATGATTTTGTATGAAGCGATAGTATGTATATGTGTGAGTCTGTTTAGTGCGTAACATAATGTCGTGTGAACAGTGCAAATCGCGTTCATGTGGTGCAAGGAAGTGAAAAGTTAGTGAAAATAATTGAAATTTTTCTTTAAAACTTTCGTGAGCTTGCATATCAGTTAGTGCTTCAGAAATGATGTGATCATATTTTCTATCAAAAATATTAAGTGTGAATACATATGATGTTTTGATGAAGAATTTTTTGTTAGTTGTGGGTTAGCGAAGCGGTCGTCATCTAAAAATTGGTCTTGATTAGTTCGGATGATATTATGGTCGTAATATTCTATTGTAAATTCGTTAGCTCGGGGTGCAGTGAATGTTTTTAGTGATTTTTTATATCCTATATAAGTAAATTGTCTATGTGTTAGTGGTGTGGTGAGTCGATACAGCATATCTTTATTCTTTTCTATATCGTTATGAGTATTAGATAGTGGCAGGCAAAGTGGATTAGTAAAATGGTAATATGCTGTCCAATGAAGTGTAGGTATTAAAACATGTTCATCTACAAAACTACGTGTGTCGTTAGTGTCGTTAGGTGTGTTTAAAGTATATTGTGGGAATGAGGGTAAGGTGATTGCTAGAAAATCTTTCGTGTTGGTGTGGTGTGGATGATTAATATACTCGCAGGCTGTTCCTGGTTTGGTCGGGAATGGATGGTTTGGGAGTTTTCTTTTGAAAGTGCGATAAGCTCGGTAATTGCTATTTGATGATTCGGTGGATGTGGATGATTGTGCTAATGATGCAGTATAAGCTGAGGAGGGTGTAGGAGTAGGTGGGTTTGAGGATTCTATTGTGGATGAAATTTGATTTATAGTGAGGGTGTTAGGGTGTATTAGCTGTTGTTGTAGGGTGATAAAATTATCGAGTTCTTGGGAGATTTGGGGAGTATTGGGAGAATTAGATGATCGGTCGGAATGAAATGGAGAATAGGTTGGGGTTACTTGTGAAGCATAAGAGGGAGTAGAAACGGGCGGGAGTGGATTATTTAGTGGGATCGGTCGAAAAGGGGGCTTTGAAAAAACTGAGGAGTTGGTTTGAAAATTATTGGATGGAGATGGTTCGGAGTCTGCAAATTCGTCAGGGGTTTCTATATTAGGGTTATTAAAATGTGAAATGGAGTATAAAACTGAAATATCTGAATTAGTATCCGAATTCATGCTTGATGTTATATTAATTGTTGGAAAATCGGGTGGCGGGAAAGCAAAAAGTGGGATTATTGTGATTGGAGTGTTGAGGTTGGTTGGATGGGAATTTGAGCGGTGTAGGGATCCAAGTTGTCGGCTCATCATGGGCTAAGAAAATGATGGTGGTATGGGGTTGTTCTATAATTTGTTCATATTTATTATCATCTTGTGAATGATGTGTCATTATATGTTGTATGGGACTTTGCGATAGGTTTGGTCTAAAATTTGGGTTATGTGTTATTGCTAGGTTTCGGAAATTACGTGGGACTAAGGATAATGGATGGTTATGTGGTAGGGGTGGCAACTGTGGTGCTGTAAGCGTTACTTCTATGTTATTATATTCTTTGATTTGTGCGTCTAGAAGAATTTTGTTAATTGATGATGAAAAAATTCCAAAAAATCCTGCAAATAGTATGCGTGCTACTTTTGCTTGTCTATTTACTTGTGTGTGTATAGCGCATGTGTTATAGATTCCTTTTAAGAGTGAAAAAAGAAATCCTATAAAGTTAAACATTGCGTATAGGATAGTTAATTTTTCTAAGATGTAATAGGGCCATCCTAGAAAATCGAGAATTTCATTTTTTAGTGTAACAAAGCTAAAAATATTTATAGGTGAAATATCTTGTGGTCTGTATTTTTCACCGTTTAGATATATATAGTCTTTAATGTCTTTAAAATATCCGCTATAATCTTGTGTATAGATATCTGCAAATCCTGCGGTTTCGGCAAGTTTGGTTAAGTTTTGGTCAATTGATTGTCTTTGTATAGTGTCCATTTGTGTTAATAATTCCCGGAATTGTTGTGTTCTAATGTGGTGTTGGATATCGGATTTTGAATATATTCCAATTGATTGTAAATCAATATTTGGATTACGAGCAATAGCTCTGATGCTTTCGGGTGAAAATTTTTTGAAAGATTGCATTAACGTGGGGTATGGGGTAAGAAGATAATATTTATCTTCATCAGGGTTCAATTGTACGACATTGTGGCTAGTTTTTGATCCACATGGGACTGCGGTATCCCAAAAATATGTTCGTCTTGAAAGTGTGTCAACAAAATGTACTTTATTTTTATAAAAGATAGGGATTCTTTTATAGCATCGTTTATCTTCAAAAACATATAGTGGTGATACTTTTTTGGTACACGTATACCAAGTATAAAAATATAAAATTTTTCCTTCGTAGTCTAGAAAATTTGATCTATTTCCTGATAGTAAATATCCTGCGTAGGGTATTTTTAACACTGCTAGTGCAAGTGATTGTAGGATTTGTGTCCTTTCTAATTCGCATAGTTGGTGAAGTGTTTCTAATTCGAAGAGTGACATTTCTTGAAAAATTTGACTAATCGTGTAGTCTAACTTCATATCTAAGTGGATATCATAGTGGATATTGACAAAATAAGAATTATTCATTAGTGATAGTTCTTGTAAAAGTAAGCTTCTAGTGTCATGTGGCTTTAGATGTCCACCAGGTTGACCATTACTTTTTTGAAAGTTAACTGGTATATATGATGTTCCTTTGTGTAGAGGATGACCTGTGGCATAAGGGTCGTTTTTTTTCCAGTGGTCATGTCGAAACCTTTTTCGTATTCAACTAATATTTCAGAATACTGTGTTTTGTGAAGTGGGTTTCTGTATTTGCATGCGATTTCTGTTTCTTGATATATTTGAAAACGTGTTAATTTATTTTCTATATTTTGGATATTTCGAAAATAAGTACTTTGTTTTCGTGATGGATTGACTTGTTCATATGGAATTGATTGTATAAAATTTTTTTCGTGAAATTTTATCATTCGAGCGTGTATTTTTGCTACTTGAAATGTTGTACATGTATCTTCGGGAAACCAAACAATTGTTGCTTGTGTCCGTTTTGTAGGATCTTAATAACCTTGATCGTTTTTACAGGTTAGTCTAATTCCTTGATAGATCATTGTGTTGTCGGATAAATCTCGTGTGAGTTGTATTTTTTCGAGTTGTATTTTCCAATCGAAAAGCATTATTTCTTGATATCCTTTATTTTTTGTGTCTGCTTTGCAGTTTGATGGTTATTTATACCAATGTGTGGTATCCAGTGCTTATCGTGTATGTCATAAGTTAATTTTCCGTGTGCGCCGTTGTATGGGTATTTTTCATCTAGTTTTATATGTCCTTGATATCTTTCAAGTTCTGCTTGGTGTACAGAATCGGCAAAGACTTGAAAATATACTATTTTTCTGTCGGTGTTTTTATTTCTTGTGATGTTTAGTCTGAGTAGCTCGTTTTTACAATCATCGGGATTTAGATGTAGAAGTCGTTCTAAATTACTTTGGTAGAATGATTCGTGGTCAAGTCGGTTTTTATTTCCGTTTGAAACTTGTGAACAATGTACTTTCTTTTCGGAAAATGTTGCTGTAAATTTATATCCTATGACTGTTGTTGCTCGGGCTTTTGAATATAGTGTCGCTATTACATTTGTAGTTTCTATAGCTTGTGGTTTCGTTTCGCATTGTGATACTTGATTTATTGCATATTTGTGTAGTGTTTTTTGTTCATTTTCTTCACAATCGTAGTGTGTTACTAATAAGTCCTGGGGTCCTGTGCGGGGAGAAGGATTTGTGTTCTGATCGGAGATTATTAGAAAAAGGAGTTGGAGAAATATCAATATTTTTAGAATATACATGATAATCCTGAGTACGGGTTATAAAATGTGATGTAATCAATTGTCTTTTTGGTATATCTGTCGTATTTATATATTACTTCAGTTGTTATAAATGGTGGTGGTAGCGATTGAGCTGTTATATTTTGTGGGTTTAATGGGTAAGGATGTTGAGCAATGTTGTTTAGTTTAACCGTAATTTCAAATTTTAATTGTAGACTATTTTGTTGGAGTATTTGGATGTTATGGTCACGAATGTCTTCGTGGATGTCTTGTCTATACTGTAGTCTATGGAGTGCCCAGTTGTGGAGTCGGTTACTTTCCGGGTGTTGTCCAAATAATGGTTGGGGTGCTGTGAACGTGTTCCAGTCTAATCTTAAAGGGATATTTGTTGATGATTGTTCTCGATATCTAGCTTCGAGGTTATTTGGAAAATTTAGGGGGAAAGGCGTCGGTGAAATCTGGCTTATTGATGGTGTTGACGGTAGTGATAATGTTTCTGGTAGTGATGATGATGTTGTTGTATCCGTAGAAATATCTATTGGGTCATTTATTAAATTTGGTTCACCTTGTGTGAATGATTGTGTTGTCCAATATGGTAGTCGTGATGTTTGGTTTGGGAGGTTAAAGGGATTTTCACGTATTTGTTCAGATGTTTGTGTTGAACCTAAGTAATCTGAGGGTATACTTGAGGTGCTACGTTGTGAAAGAAGTGTAGGGGTTTCCGGTAATATGCTTATTGGGTTTTCTGGAGTACTTGGTGATGGGGATTGGGGTATATCAAAATGAACTCGGGGGGTTTGAAAATTTCTATTTCGTCGTGGATGTATAATTTGTCTATTTATTTCAACTGTATTTTGGTTTTGACTAATATTTCTTATTTTACTTAATTCTTGTGGTAGTGTTTTGTACAAGTTATATGTTGGTTCACTTAGAGGTGCCTGTCGCTAAACTGGTTCTAATGGTTCAGATAAGCGAGCTTGTCGCTCTTCAAAAGTGTATGGGTTATCTTGGAAAGAAATTCGTTAGATGTTTGGGGGTTTTGGGTAGTTGTAGGTATTGTCGGGTTTTCCTGGGATGTTGTCGGTGAAGACTGACTGTGTGATTGTTGGTTAGCAATTTTTGAGGGTTTTTTGATTGATTTCTTTTAGTGAAAAAATTTATGTTTATTGTAGTATTCTTCAAGAAAAAGAATTAAAAAGATTGTTGCTAAGGCGAATGTTATGATTGCCTTCTTTATACATTTGCATATTGTCAATATTAGGGATGATAAAAATGTTATAAAAATTACAAACAGTAAAAAAATATCTGTTCTACAAAAAATGGTTTGTATCATTTAAATAAACTTTGGGTTTTCGTACCTGTGAATATGGTCAATGACTTGGGAAAGTTGGAGATATATTTCAAATAGGGAGTAGAAAATTAAAAAAATATTGCAAAAAATGATTAAAATTATTATAAAAGCTTCAAAAGTATCAAAGAGAAATTTGAATAAAAGTTTAAGTATTGTTAAAAAGTTTATGAAAATGTTGAAAATTGTGTTGACTGATCGAGATAAGAGCATTTAAGAAATGGCTTCTTGGTAGAATATTTTTTGTTGTTTGGGGCAATTTTCAAGTGTGGTCGAATTATTTATTGATTTTTTGACAAGTGGTTGAGTTTTGTGAAAAGTTGTTGGGGGCGAGTTTTATGGTGTTCGGAAGGTCTTCTTTGCTGTATTTTTATTTGTCAGGTGATCTGGGGTATTTTTGAGATTTTTGTACTTTAGGCTAAATTAATATGGTCGTATTTTTACTTTAGGCTAATTTAACATTTTTGTTTGGGGGGTTTTTGAGGTCTGAGTTGGGAAAATATTGTTGATCTTTGCGTTATTAGATAAGGGAGGGTTATGATATTATGGTGGTATTTATTTTAGTTTTCAAGTTTGAGTGGTTTGCTTATTTTTGACCTGGAGGTTGTAAAGTTATAGTTATAGATATGCCTGGAGTTTAATATCTTTCGTCTAATTGGTTTGTGTTAGAGTTATAGAAGGTGACGGATTGAATGAATCCTATTGGCTAATTTTGAACTAGAATTGCTGCAAGATGTTTCAAAATGTTTCAGAGGTGCAAATATTATTAATTTTAAAATTAAAGCTGTTTTTGAAATTCAACTTTCTTTAATATTTTAGATTGTGGGATTAATGTTTTGTAGTTTTTACGTGGTTGATTTCTAAGTGGTGATGACTCTCTAAGTTCTGATTTCTCGACTTGTTCTTGTGGAATAATTTTTTCTATCATTTTTCTATTTTTCCTTTCTTTTTGAGGTGTTTTTTGATCTAGCTTTTTTGTATTGTTTTGGGTTGTTGTTGGTTTTTTATTTTGTTTTTCAAGGTGAAAGTCATTTTGTTTATTTATTTCATTTTCCGTATGTGGGTGATTTTGAATAACTTTTAAACCTGTGAAAGAATATAATTGAGTTAGTTCGCGTAGTGCATATTCTTTTGGGTAGTAAGGCAATAGATTGTTTCTAAGTTGAACAATTTCTTTTTGGTCTGAATCGAAGATTTTATATGTTACGTCAGTGGGTTTGGCGATTATTTGGTATGGTCCTTTGCGACGGGGTTGTAAATTTTTAGAAATTCCTTTTTGTGTATTAAAATTAAGACAAATGTTCCAATTTTTAAATCTGAGGCTGGTGTAAAGCGTGAATTTATTTGTTCATTTATATTTTGCCTTTGTAACAATTTTTTTGTTACTCTTTGGTAATTTTCATTGTGTTTTTTATCTCTATTTAAAATCCATTCGGTGTGTGTACCGGAGGCTAATTTAAGGATTTGTGGGTGATGAAAATGATCTTCATCATGCGTGTGTAAAGGTAGGTTATAAAAAACTGAGTCTTTATTCGGTTGGCAATGACCTTGTGCGTTTTTATGAGAGTTTGCTGTAAACATAATTGGCTTACGTGGCTTTTTATCAAAAACGATTTCGTATGATGACATTCCTAGAGTTGTCGTAATTTGTGAATTATATGCTAAGGGAAATAATTTTACATCTGCTGACCATTCTGTGTATCTTGTATCATTTCCATTTATGATACATCTAAGATATTCTTGTAGTGAACGGTTCATACCTTCGACTAAACCGTTTGTCCAAGGTGCATGAGATGTACGCGGTTTGTGCTTAATGTTATATAAATAACATAGTGTGATAATTTCATTGTTTATGAATTCTGTACCGTTGTCTGTAACTAAGATTTCGGGTAATCCGAATTTAGCTATCCAGTGTTCATAAAGTGTTGTGTAAGCATATTAAGCGTTACAATGTGGTACTGGGTTGAGTGCTACATAATGCGTAAATGCATCAACAATTACCATAATGTAGGAGTTTCCTTCAGAGGATGGTGAAATTGGTCCTTTTGTATCGAATGAAATACGGTGGTTAAAATATAAACTTTGTCCTTTAAAATCTTGTTTTTGTGCTATTTGTTTTTGATTTGGATAAGGTTTATTTAGCTGACATACTATACAATCATTGCATAGTACTTTTATCCAAATTGGTGCATTTGGGAAATGAAAATTTTGTGTAAAATTTGAATACGTTTTCTCTGATCCAGAGTGTCCTTTAATGTTTTGTGTATGTGAAATGTTAAAAGCTATTAGAATCATACTTAAAGGGAGACAGGGAACTGTAGAATCATTTAATTGATATTCAAGAAGGTCTATGTTTTCATTAATTGTTGTATTATTAAATTTTCGGAAATATCGTAGGAGTGTTTCATTTCCTAAAATTTTGGTATTTGCTTTTACGGGCTTAGTTTTGTTTTTTTGTGCCATGATTTTAGTTGTCTAATTACTGGGTCAAGATTTTGATATTGTTTGAAGATATTAATTGTAATTTTATCTGTTGGAGGGAGAAAAATAATTTCAATTTCTAATTTAGATAAGGAAATTGTGTCAAGTGGGTCATGGAGGTCAAAAACTTGTTTTATTGTGTATTTTGAATCATTTGTTTGTGGTCCTAATAAATTTAATTTATCAGTTAAATTTTCTTTTTCAATTAACGGAAAAAGGTCTTTTTTATTTGAGTGGTGTTTTATTCGTTTTTGTTGGGTGTTATTTTTTATCCATTGTGAGTATGGAATTGGTTTGAAAGTTGATGTTCCAAGTAGATCAACTTCGTAGTGATTATTGTGGCAATCTAAGTAATGTGGGAAGTGTTGTAGGTTATTTATTTGTGATTGTTCAATGTCAGTTTTTACTGCATATTTGCATTCTAGTCGGGGTGATGTTTCGTCTTTTGCAAAATTTTATATTTTTGGGTATTTCAACTGTAGTTTTTCGTGTAAGTAACTCAGGTGGTGTATTTCGACTTAATGTATCTGGTAATGCAAGATTCTTTCCTGCTGTCCAAACTATATCTAAGTTTGGAAATGTCATTATAATTAATTGAAATCTATAAACTCGGTGATTTGGATTTGACTTTTGTGTAAAGAGAAAAATGATTGGTTTATGATCTGTGAATAGAACTGTTGGATGTTTTGATCCAAGTATCAGAAATTCATGTTCTGTAAGTGTATAAATTATAGCTGTACATTCTCTCATTAGAGTTGAGAGTCGTAGCTCTGCTTGAGTGAATAATCGGGAATTTGCTGATATAAGGTTCATTTTATTTGTACCACTGTGTGATTGTAGTAATGCTGCGCCGATGCCAAAATTTGAAGCATCGAACATTGCATAGAATGGTTGATTTGGATCTGGGATTATGTTTGATATTTGTTCAGTTAAAAGTTTTTTAATTTCTTCAAATCGTGTTTGATGTTCAGTGGTCCATTAAAAATTATTTTGTCGTCTGAGGATATTATAGAATGGTCTTAAATATAATTGCATTTAGTAAACGTACTTGCTTAAGAAATTTAACATTCCAAGGAATTCTTGGATTTTCTTTTTGTTTGTTGGTGGTTGAAGTTTTTGAATAGCATCAATGCGTGATTTTAATGGAGTGATTGTGTTTTTTTCTATTTTGTGTCCTAAAAATTTAACTCGTGTTAAAAAGAAGTGTCATTTATCGGGGGCGGCCTTCAGATTTTCGCTCTGAAGTATTATATGATAGTGTTCTAAAACTGTAAACATTTCTTCTTTTGTCTGTGATTGCATGAAAACATCGTCTAAATAGGTCATTGCGTTTTTCTTAAGTATTAGTGGTCTAAAAAATTTGCTCATAAAAGCTGAAAATGCTGCTGGTCCTATGGATATTCCATAGAATAGGCGGTTGAATTCATATTGTTGATTTCCGATAACAAATTGCGTTAAACGTCGTGATTGTTCATCTAGAGGCATTTGATTGTATGCACTATTCAAATCTGCGGTTGTAAAGTATTTTCCGTTTATTTTTGTTAAAATAACTTGTATTGGTTCAATAGACCAATTGCATTTTGATTCGTCTATTAGTGAATTGAGATATCTAGCGTCTAAAACTATTTTTAATGATTCTCCTTTTGCTAGGATTATGACAGGGTTAATAAATGTGTTACCTTTTGGTTGTTCTTCGTTGTTTACTGGTGAGATAATTTTGTATTGTTCTAAAATATCTAGTAATCTATTTACCTTATCGTGTAAATGAGTTGGTACTTTACTTGCTCTTTGTTTTTGAAAACTGCGTCAGGTTTTAACGGGAGATGTAGTGATGAACTGATTTTCCCAACATCAAATTTTGATGTTGCGTAGACTGTTGAAAATTTTAACAGTTGTTTTGCTAGTTTGTCAAATTCGATTTGTGTAATTTGTGGGTGTTCAAAGTTAAACATCGTTAAAAATTGTTGTTGTTCTTTTGTGTAATTTGTTATATTGAATGTTGGTTTAAAATATGGTGTTTTTGTGAAATAATCTGTGTTTTTCTTTTCATTGCTTTTTATGTTATTTATGGATAGTTCCTCGTTAAGAAATGTGGACTGACAAATATCTAATAATCGGAGTATATTATTTACGCGGTATTCATGTACGGGTGATATTGTAGCGTTTGTTTCGCAATATCCTAAAAGTCCTAAGGGTAATGGGGTAATGTTACTTGATACGGTGTATTGTTATACACATGTAGCAAAATGATGTCTGAATTCGAATTTTTCAAATATTTTATGAATGAAATCGTGATTTTGAAAAACTTATGAATATGTTTAAACTCAAAGTCTGACATAAAGAGTTGTTGTTTATTTTGACTTTTATCATATTGGTGAACTTGTTTTATTGAAAAGTTATATATATTTCCTGATAGTGGTTTCAGGTGTTTCCGTTGTTGGTTATAAATTGGATAAAATTTTGAGAAGAATGGTGGTTGTTTATTTAATCTTTGAAAAAATGTTAGAGCTGTATTTTTTGTTTTTGTGTACTTATCTTTGATTAGTATTTTACTATTCAAGATGTTGATTGATGGTATATATTTTGATATAAATGGTATGCCAATGATATTGTGTTTAATATCAGTGATATGAAATATTTGTTTAAATGGTTTGTTTAGAATTTTATTTTGCTCTATTGTTCTTGTGGGGAGGAAGAAAAATTGGACTTTTCCATAATTTACTAATGTTGATCCTTGTGCTGCTGCTAGTTTACTAGAGGTTGCAAGAGGCGTTAATTTTGGATGTAATGTTTTGATTTCATTCCATGTGGGAATGTTATTTATGTTTGATTCTGCTCCTGAATCAATTAAAAAATCAATTTCAAGATCTGGTGGTTGAAATTCTTTGTTTCTTGGACTTTCTAAGAGAAATGGTAATGTCCAAATTTTTTCTCTGGGTTGTTCTTTTTGTATATTTTGATAAATATGATTTGTGTTTAAACATTTTGTTTTGTCATTTTCATTGGATTTATTTACCGTGTTAATTTCGTTTATTTCTTGTGCAGTTTGTGTAGTATTGATGGGTTCAATATAATAATTGTGAAGGAGTTCCAATTGATTTTTATGTATATGTGATGTAAAAGGTTGTTCATATATAATAGGTTCGTAGTCGTTTTCGACTGTGACCATATTTACGGAGATGGTTTTTTCTGTATCACTTTCTGTATCTGATGATCCACAGTTTATTTGATTTAGTTGTAGTTCGTTATTTCCTGTGTCATCAATACCTGGGGGGTCTGATGTTGTTTCTTCATTTGACTGTACTTGATTAATTTGTCTTTGATGTTTTGGTGTACTACTTCTGTATTGATGTTTAGAATTATTATAATGGTTATTAGTCCTATGTGGTGATTGGGAATAATTTCTATATTGATTATTATAACTTTAATTTCGATTTTGTGAATTATTCCGTGATCTGTTTTGATAATTGTCATTTGGTCTGTGATAGTTTGATCTGATATATGAGTTATTTCTTGATCGATTGTTCGGGTAATTCTGATTTCGATTGTTCGAATAATTTCTATTTCGATTATGTGAATAGTTTCTATTTCTGTTATTTGATGACTTTCGTGATTGATTATTGGAATAGTGTTTATTTCTTGGGTTTGATTGGGAATTGGATCTAGAAACAAATTGTGTTGCATTTGAATTTGATCTCGAATAGTTATTTTGACTATTTGGTCGATTATAATGATTTTGTGAAGAATTCTGTGTATTTCTTCGTTCTGGTGATCTTCCTCTATAACTTGAGTTATATGGTGATTGATTCCTTGTGTAATTGGTGTTGTTCGGAAGTGTTTTTTCTGAACTGTTGTTACTGTGTACATTTTTGTTTGGTTGATTTTGATCTTTCTTCATATATTGATAGAATGATTTATTTGGTTCTTTATGCTTTTGAGGTTTGTTTTGGTTATCTTGTTGTTTTTGTCTACATTCGGAAATACTATGTCCGTATCGTCGGCAATAATTGCACCATTTTTTGAAAGATGGTTTGCCTTTAAAATTTGGGTGTTTTTCATAAATATTTAATATTTCAGTGATTTTTTCAACTAGGTCTGTATCTGATTCCTGTATGTATGTTATTTATATGTGTAGTGTTTGTTTCAATTCGATTAACATATTGTAGTTTTCGATTTTCTGTTTCTTCAAGTTTCATTGTGATTTCCGCTTGCTCTAGTTTGTCTACTAGTTTTCGAAAATCTAAATCTGGCTCTCGAATTGAAGAAGGATGAGATGCTCTCTTTTTTATTGCTATTTTCCTTAATTGAGGTGTTAAGGTCCCCATTAAAATTTCTGTCAATTTTGTGTTTTTATAGTCATGTGTATTTAATGAATATCCTTTTCGAACTAGTGTTTCGATACGTACTGCTAATTGTTTGATGGTTTCATTTGGTAATCTGCGAATTTCATTACATAAAACTCTTTGGTGTTGTTTATTTCTTTCGGAGTCAAACATTTTTGAAAATTCTTGTGTAAATTTTTTCCAGTCTGATTTTATTTTTATAGGTAATACTGAAAACCATTTTTGAGCTGCGCCATCTAAGGTTGTTTGTATCATGCTGTGCGTCGATGTATCCAATTTTGATGTAGTGGCGTATTAATTGGTTCAGGTCCTATATTTAAAATTAAATTTGCTGTTACTGCATTTAAATAATCTTCTACAGAATATTCAGGGTCTGTTCCTGTGAATACCATTAGTGGTTTATTTGATGTTATTGGTGATCCACCCATGAGGTATGGATTCATTGTCATCTGTAGTGATTCTGCGGCATTTGGCATTTCCGAAAAATTTGAAAGTTGATTTTTTGTTATTTCGTGTTGTTGAAGGTAATATGGGAGTGGTATTTCATTTTGCATTTGAGTTGGTTGATACAAGTGCATAGTAATTGGGTTTTGTGGTTGAATTGGTTGAAAAGATTGTGTATTAGTTGGATTTGGCATATGTATTGGTTGTTGATTTCGTGTATCCGTTGGATTTGAAGAAAAAATTCTATTATATGTATGAGGTCGTCGCGATCCTTGTTTGCGATATTCTTGGGTATATGGTGCAAAAATGTCTGGTTGTAAATAATCATCATCAGATGATAAGTATTCCGTATGGTGAGGTCCTTGCTTTTTATTTTTATTTTGTTGAAAGAATGGTTAATTTTCACTATGATCCTGTGGAGGATGAGAACTAGTCCGAAAATTTACTGAGTTGGTTGTTGTCATTGGGTTATCCCAATAGTGAGAACATACATGATTATTATTAGTTTTTCGTGGGTGGTAGTTTGTTTTTGACGAATGTGCATAATTATAATTGTGTTCTGCAAAAGTGTTTCTTGTGAACGTTCTTCGTGGTTTTGATGGTACTGTCATAGGTCTATATGTTTGATAATACATTTGTAAATTTTTTGGAGCAACCGAAGGTTTAACGGTTGTTTGTAAGGTTACTTGTGCCAGTGAAGTGTTTGTATTTCATGGCGTTGTTAAATTTGGATGTATTGGTGAAATACTTTGTTGTGTAGTTGTTGTTGTTTGGATAATTTCTTCATTTATGAAGTGTGATGGTGTTTGGATATCTTGTTGTGTAAGATTCCTAGTTCCATTAAGGTTTTCATTGTGTATGACGGTCTAATTTAAACTGTTATTTCATGTATCAGGTAAAAATGTATTGTAGTTTAATGGTGTTGCATCAATGGTTAGTGGTACTACTTTTACATAATCTCTTTGGTAAGATATTGTACTTATTGCTTGATTTGAGATTGATTGTGGGATATTTATAAATGTAGGATGAGACCATTCAGGGTCCCAAACGTAGTCTGACTGTTCTGTAATGGCAGTATCATCATTTGGATTTTGAGGTCTGAAATTTTTTCTTGCTTGTGAAATTAAGTCTATATTATGTTTGAAATAATCTATTATAAACCATGCCAAAATTTTTTGTAAATCATGTTTTGTGTGTTGTGAAACATCGTCTTTAGTGAAATTTTCTTTGATTATATGTAGAAAAGTTGAAAATAAAGCAATTTCATTTCGTACTTTTGTATGTTTGGATGTTTCAGTTGGTGAGATACCTTGAAATTCTGTTTTTTCTAATATAGAAATATAGGTATATATTATTGCAAAAACTTCGTTGGTGAATATGGAGTTTGCTCTTTGTGAATTATGATATTGTATGCTTTTAATATATTCTAAGAATACTTTTGAAAATTCTAATTCAAGATCGTCTGTTTGAATTACATATTTACGATGATTCGTATTTGGTGTGCTGAATTCTATGGTGTAGATTCCATATTGTTGTGTTAAATTACATATATTTTTCAGATAATGTTCAATAATTTGTCTTTTGATTTTTACATCTGGGAATTCTGCTTTGTATGGGCTGATTCCGGGTTCAAACTAATTTACGAGTAAATTCTTGCAAAAATCATGTTGCCCTCTATTATCGGGTGCGTCTATGAGGAAGGGGTAAACCTCTTCGTCATCTGGACTATCGTCACTTTGAGTGTGGCTCATTTTTTCGTTTAATGACTGTTAATATATAACTATCGATGTGTCTAATTGGTTGATTCCAATTATACAAGTGTACTGGTTTGTGTTTGTATTGCTTTTTTATTCTTCCTTTTCCTATTTTTGATGAATTTGAAGTTGTTTCTGAATCGGAAAAATATATTTGATCGTGAATGGGACAATTTTTTTCAATTGATTCTTTTAATTTGTAGAGTTCATCTAAATTGCTGGCTTATGATTCTGAAAATGCGTTTCTAATTTTTGAAAATGCTTTTCGTGTGATTTGTCTTTGTTTGCTTATGATTTTTCTTTTTATTGTTAGTCGTTTTGTTCTAATGTATCCAACTGTTTGTGTATGAGGTGTGATGACAAGATCGTATTTTTGGTTATCTATCTCACAGTTGTGTAAAACGATTGTTTGTTTATTTCCTAGATTTTTGAATGACATAAGGTTTAGGATGAGGGATGCAAAAAGTTGTTAGGTGATTTCTATTTTCTTAGACTGTTAGTCCTTACGATTTTTTGGTTAGCTTAACCTGGGTCTTTTTGTTCAGGGTTAGAGAGAAAGGTATATCGATTCCGAAGAATGATTTTTTACTTTCTCGTGGCTAGTCTAAGCTAAGGTGTTAACTTACTTAATCTTACTTAGGGGTAGTGATTGTGTTCAAGGGTTGGAGAATAGTAAATCGATCCACAAGGTTCAGGTATAATTAGAACGCAAGTAGTTCGTTAGGTACTATTTTAAACTTACTAAGTCTAAGATCTATCCTGGGTCTGGTAAGAGGAGGGTTCAAGTGAAGGATGAATAACCGAAGTTCTTCACTTTTTATCCTAATTTTGAATGGTTAGTTTTGTTGAAAAATTTCTATTAGTCTTGGGTTTTTTGGAAAGGTTGGATAGTGAATCGACGTTTGAGGTCGTTAGACACTTGTTAAGTAGGTGGGGGAGAACAAAATTGTTCTTTTTGATCCAAGGATAGGCCTTGATGATCAGGTTTTAAATTTAATGAAATAGAAAAGTTATTAAGATCCAAGGATAGGCCTTGATGATCAGGTTTTAAATTTAATGAAATAGAAAAGTTATTAAGATCCAAGGATAAGCCTTGATGATCTATTTTTAAAATTAAATGAATATAATTTATTTTGGTTTAAATTAATTTAAGAAAAAGATTTAGTTTTTTAATGATATTAGTGAGCTTATGATTGCTGTTATGTTTAGGTGATGAAGCTGGGACAACAGATGATTTTATGATTACTAACAATTTATTGTCATGCTACTAATTTGTATTTTGATTTTCAATAAATATTTTTCAAACATGTTTTATATAAGACTGCAGAAATTAAGAAAACGATCTGAGATCTTTTTATCAATCGTTATTGTATATTAATAATTTTGTTTAGCGCCTGAAATGATCATGAAGATTGACTTCAAAATTTTATGTTTGCAAATGAAAATCTAAATTCATTGCTAATAAGATTCTAAATATAAAAGTTTGTGTTGGTTTTTGCCGTACAATCATAAAACTATATGGTAAGTTTCTACTTTGTCGTATGTCGTCTCTTGTTCGTGGTCTTCTTCCAATTCCGGGTAGTTCTGTTATCGTTTGCATTATTGGCTCTGATCTATTGAGTCGTAGAGACATTTCGATTAAATTGTTATCGTATAACATTTTTAAAATGTTTTGTCTAAATTCTAACCTATTTTTGGTTAAATCTAAGCTATTAAGGTCTTGTTCGAGACTTATGGTCGCACCAGATGAGTTAGGTCCGATGTGGTTAACTCATAGAGTAATTTCGGATAGGGTACACCGTCTGCTCGTCACGCTATCCTATTTTCGGCCGGATAGATTCGTGCAACTTCTTAGTCTAATACCGATCCTAATCTTACTCTTATACTTTCTAGTCTCAGGGTGTTTAACTAGTCTCTGCTAGGCTCAAAAGATCTAGGGTATACTGGTTTGTTGCGGCTGCTGAAGTTTTTTTGGAGAGACAACTAATTTCTAAGTTAAATTCAAATCTCTCTGGTGCTCAAATTACAAGTAATTTTAGCACTTAGATGGATCATGATTGGTTAATATTAAATACTTTACAGTGGTAAAATATCTAATTTATCCAATCATAAAATGTAGTTTAGATCAGGTTCCATTTACGCGACCCAAAACAGCTATGTTGCGATTCTACACGACCCAAAAAATGTATTTTGAGACCATTGCGACTCAAAATGGATATATTGCGACTTTGTGCGATTTTGTCCGACTGCAAAAAAAACATTTTGTGATTTTGCGCAACTCAAAAACAATATGTTGCAATACCCAGGCTCCATATGTTTTGACCGACTCGACTCAAGCTGTCTATCTTTCGGCTATGATCGACCAATTAAGAAAATTTCGACCAATTGAGAACATTTCGACCAAGTTCGACCGAACAAAACCTTTTCGACCAAGTTTGAACTAGGAAAAAAGTTTCGATCGAGTTCGACCGAGAAGTTTTTTTGACCTTTAAGAGTCTCGACCGCGACAAAAAAATTCGATTGTTTTGGACCCAAAAAAAACGTTTGGACTGAATTCAATCAAAAAGTTGTATCGACCGAGCAGAATTTCGTTCGACCGCAAAAAAACATTCCGACTGAGTTTTTTCGACCGAGAAAAATTTCGATCGCGAAAAAACATTCCGACCGTGTTTGATCGATGAGAAATGTTTTGAATGAAAAAAAATTCATTTGCGTCAAATAGGTTTCAAGGTAAGGAAAATGTTATATGTGTATTTGTTTGGATGCGAGTATGTGCAATTTAATTTTATTTTACTTATCGCTTTGACCAGATAGTTATTGGTTGGATCTAGAATTGACATTTGAGTATTGAACTGTGTTCCTTTTATTTTTACAGGAAATATACTAATAATTACACCAATTTTGAGGCTACTATTGAGTACTATTTCACGTTTTTCTGTTAGCTGTAAAAAAAACAAGTTTCAAAAAGATTTATCTAAGCCTAAATCAAAAACAGTATCCTTGTCATATGTTTAAAATGTTTGGAATGCTTGATCAATTTTTAGCTGAAACAATTTGCTTTGAATTCTGTTTTCTGCATGAGATAAGTTCAATTTAGTGAAAGTTAGATGTCAAGATAAAAACATAGGTTTTGCAAATACAGTATAAAATTTGGTTTTTCATAATATTAAAAACAACACAAGATTAAAAAAGAGAGTGCTCGTATATCAGGCAAAACTCTGAATGATCTGACTGCCCAGTATTTAAAAACTATAATTTCTAGACAATATTGAAGATCAAATCAGAAAATTTGAGATTTAAGAGATTAATACGACCAATAAGCTAGCCTCAATTCAATTTGGAATAATTTTCTTGCGCGGCATAACTCGCCACGCATAGAAATTTCCTGTCATGCTTTCAGAATTTTGAATAAAATCTTTAAATCATAAATTAGTCTAGAGAGGCAATTTTTAAATTAGTCCAGAGAGCATAGCCAAATTGGCAATTTTTAATATCCAATTGCAAAAACTGATCGAAAGTACAATATCTTTTTACATTTAATCTCAAAACGAGGCCTAACTGTACACTGGATAGGCGCAAATGTTTTTGTCTGTAGGTCATTGGAATCCAGAGACATTTATTAAAATATGTTCAAAAATGAAAGTGGATTCCGCGCACAAATCTTTGTAACGTTAATTTTGTGCGCACAATACTTTAGTTGCGGATTTTGCAACGAGCGAATTTAGCTAGTTGTTCCGGATTCTACAAATGGAAGCAGCTTCCGCAAACAAAATTATATTCCGCAACATTATGCGGATTCCACTTAAAATTTGCGGAAACAGCTGAAAATTTAGGGAAATCCGCTTACAAATAGCGGTTTCCACCTACAGTTGCGGATTCTAGTTTACATATTACTATATTGTTATTTTTGTGTCGATTCCACAAATTGTTCCAAAATGGGCAAATTTTGGGAAATATTGCTCGCTTTTGGGGCAATTTTGAGCACTACAGTGTTTAGCTATTTGTCCGTGGAATCCACAACAGCAAAGACGATCGAAGAAAATGGTAATGTAGCGGATTTTGCGACAATTCTGTTTTAAGCCTCTTGCGGAATCCGTTGAATGAAACATCACAAAACACACAGTTTGGCCTCATAATGCTCAGGGAGTCGATATCTTCAATGAGTTATAATTTTTTTGTTGAAAATTTTTTTGATCACCGAAAATTGACTGAAAAACAACCCAAAGAATAAAACTTCACGTTTTTTTTTCGAAATTCAGCACAACTACAACACATTAGTTTTTCAAATATATTGTATACAATGATGTATCAATCTGATTTTCAAAGTGTCAATCTGATGTTCTGAATTTTTTTCATCATTTTTTAAACATAGATGTATTTTTCTTATCAGCTGTTAGTTCAAAGTGCACCAAATTGTAAGACTGTTCAATAAAGTTGTAAAAAATGAGATCAAAGATGATTTTAAAAACGGAGAAAACGGGCCAGAAGGCAAGAAAAGCCTAATTTTTTTAGAAGGCAAGAAAAGCATTTGATCAATTATGCTTTTAATATTTGATATGGTAAACTGAAGATACGGGTTTTATTTCGTGGTAATTTAAAACAATTTCAAATGACTCTTTAGTATAATTTGATCCCTTGCTATCTTAAAGCACTCCTTCGTTGAATTTTCTCGGTTACTGTCTAGAACACTGAATCCTAGTAGCGTAAAAAACTTTGATCAGATCATAAAATGGGAGATGAAAAATTTGAATTCAAAATAAAAATGAGAAAAAATGAAAGAAAGGCCCGCAAAATGTTTCAGAATGATAAAGATTTTTGTAGTGCTTTAGTATCGCGTTTAATTGAAGATTGGATTTTTCATTCATGGCTAGCTGGGCAGCATTTTAAACTACGGTAATGAGGGGAAGATTATTTTCCGACATGTTTTGTTTTTTCCTCAAGAATTGAACAAAATGATGAATTGTGGTTAAGAACAAGCCGTTCTCATCTATAATATCCTGTGCCAGCTCTCAACTAAGTTGTTGAACTTTTATTTCCCATTCTTTGCTTTTTCGAATAGATTCCACAGGCTAATGGAGAATTGTCTTGCCACCCTGCGCCATTGAGGAAATGTTCCGACCAATGATGCTTCCAAATTTTTCACGCAGTCCAAAAGCGTTGAAGCGTCTTCCTGTCGACGTTTCACTGCATAAAGCAGTAGTGCCGACTTCGAAATCAAGCTCTGGAATGAAAGCCAGAGCGGCAAACGATTTCAGTGTTGTGCTTTTTTTTGTCTATAAACAGTTCTTGCCCAAGGTCTTGAGCTTTTCGCCAATCTGCTTGCGCGAAAAAAAACAGTTCAATCATTAGGCCACTGAACTTTTTCTCCAAAACAGTAATAGATGGTTTTTTGATATCGAGCAGTATTAGTGAAGGTTCGAGACTCGGTCTAGTATCTTTCATCTGTCTGAATGCAAGGATCAAAATTGTTTGGTAAAACAAAGAAGGAAATGCTTAAAAGTCCGTCGATATGCTATTTAATATGCGATACGCCTTCTAATTTTCAGTCCGTTCCGAAAATCAGCAATCGATCTTTATCGTCGTTATCGGAATCGAAAGAAATAAACTATAAACTATCCTACCTTAGGGTCTGAGACAACTCAAAAAGCACAACAGCTTCTTTAATCATGGGGGACATGTTTCGTAGTTCGTTGCCCTTGAACAGTTCTATCTAAAGATTTGGTTTTGGGCAAGTACCCAACACACTATCTCAAAATTAATCTTAAAGCTTTAGCTACCTAAATTGGTCGCGGATGTTCCAGAGTTGTTTTTCCTCTCTTTTTACTTTCTTCACCCTAAAAATTTACGGCTCGTTGAGAGGTCGGCAAAAACTATTGAAAACATCGTTGGTCTTAAAAAACATCGTTGGCCTTCAAAGTATAGACTCAACAACGATGTTTTGTTCTCGCTTTATCAGGCGCCTCCACTTGTCCCCACACAAACACATGCGCATCAGTCAAGTTTTTGAACGATAGATTTTTACTGAAATTTTATAATTTGCTCAAAAATAAATTCTGGCTTGTGCATAATTTTTATACTTAAATGTTGACTTGTTCCTCGTAGGGAATTTTTGTGACCCGATTTGCGGTGTTTTCGAGAATTTCTTCTTTGATGGTGGTAATGGCAGCTTTACGGGGTCATTTTACGCATCTCCAGAATAAAATGCGGTTCATGTTTAACCTTTTGCTATCATAAAGAAGTTGTGTTCTGACTCGCTCGCGAGTCAAAATGTTCCACTTTTACAGACATCGTTCGACTTTGCAGCAAAAAAATCAAAAATATTGCAGCAAAAAAATCTGTTCAAAAATATTCCGTTTCATTCCGTATTCTTTGTTCGGTTTTAGCAGCCGAGTTCAAATTCTCAGATCCCGATAACTTTAACCTCGTTTGACCCATAATTTGGCACGTCATTGTGGAAGTCTTGCTAAGATCATGAAAATTCTTGAAGATTTATCAAAGAAGCAACTCAGAATTCTATTGGAAAATAAGGGCGTTTTAAAAAGAAGTAAGCAATCTTAATAGCATTGACATATCCTCAGGAACGTGTATGATTGCTCTGCAGCTCAGTAGCCAAAATCATCAACCCGAACTGCAAGTTTTCAGCTTCTTAATCAAAATGATTTTGCGAACTGTATCTATAGATTTCATTTGAATCATTTTTATAGATATGATTGGCTCAAAGCCGCCCTAAAACTCGTCGCTCAATATGCATAGTTTTCGTGAACTCTATAAAGCAATAAAGCTTGCATCTAAAATTTTCATACTACAAATAGTCGCTTGGTGTAGACTATCGCCTTCTATGAATACTACGAGTTGTCACTTGCAACGAATCGTCGCTTGTGACGAGAGATCAACTCACATAGAAAGTAATCAATGTGCTATAAAAGCGGTATGCCCTTGATGTTTTTACAACTTAATCATGTATCACAACACCCCCTAAAAACTGGCTTACTGTTTACACTATTCAATAAAATTAATAAAATCTCTTAAATCTAATAACGTGTATAATTGTTGGTATTATGGGCGTTTTAAAACTGAACAACATGCATCTTATGTAACGATAACATGATTTGCAAGTTATCATTTTTTCAAATTCAAATTGTCAAGATTCACTAATGTTTTCGGATGAAACCAGCAAAACCTGTTTATTGCTTTCAATTGCTGCAAGATGATCCACTTCTGTATGCTGACATTGCAATCTTTTCTTCTTTGAGTTCCATTACCAGTGCTCAGGTGTTTGAATTATGACTTGACCGAAACGGTCGAAAAATGCCTGTTTTTGAATTTTCGAGTCATATCATGTAAGTTTTTGAATTTGTCTGACTTCAGCGGACAATTTTTAACTTTAGTTTAATTTGATCCCTTGCTATCATAAACCACTCCTTAAATAAAAATTTTTTCCCGTTACTGCCTAGAGCATTGACAATTAGTAGTGTCAAAAACCTTTGATCAGATAAAAAAATAAGATATTAAAAATTTGAATTCAAAATAAAAATTAAAAAAATAAAAGAAAGGTCCTCAAATTGTTTCAGAATGATACTGTTTTTCTCAGTGCTTTAGTATCGGAGTTTGTGAGGTTAGATTTTTCATATTTGGCTAGCTGGGCAGCATTTTAACCGGCAGTAATGAGGTCAAAATTATTTTCCGACATGTTTTGTTTTTTTCCTCAAGACACGAATAAAATGGTAAAATGTGGGTAAGAACATGCCGTACCCATCTATAATATCCTGTGCCAGCTATCAACTAAGTTGTTGAACTTTTTTTCATTCTTAGCTTTTTCAAATTGCTTCCACAGACTAATGGGGAATGGTCCTGCCGCCCTGCGCTATTGAGGAATTGTTCCGACCAATGTTGTTTACAATTATTTCATATAGTCCGAAGAGGTTGGATTTGTCTTCCTGGCCAAACTTTACGGCATGAAGCAGTGGTACCAACTTCGAAAACAAGCTCGGGAATGAAAGCCAGAGCGGAAAACGGTTTCAAGGTTGTGCATATTTTTTGTCTATAAACGGGTGCGACTCCAACCTCTTGATTTATTGGCCAATCTGCTTGCGCAATAAGACAAAACAGTTTAATCATGATGCCACTGAAGTTCTCAAAAACAATAATAGGTGGCTTTTCAGCATCGAGCAGTATTAGTGAAGGTTCAAGGCTCGGTCTAGTATCTTTCATCTGTCTGAAAACCCAAATTGTTCTGATTGTTCAGCAGAACAGAGAAGACAAGGGGGACAATCTTTGCACATTCACAAAAGCAATTATCAAAATTGTTTAGTGAAATAAAGAAGGAAATGCTTAGAATTCTATCTATATGCTATACAGTGTTTGATATCCATGCCTCAAATTTTCAGTCCGATCCGAAAATCAGCAATCGATCTTTATCGTCGTTACCGGAATCGAAAAGCAAGAAACTATCCTCCGTTAGGGTCTGAGACAACTCAAAAAGCACAACAGCACCTTTGCTCATGTGGGAGCATAATTGGTAGCTCGTTGCCTTTGAAGAGATTTGTTTTTGGGCAAGTGCCTAACTTACTATCTGAAATTTAATATTTATTACGTTCCCTTCCTAAATTGGTAGCGGAGGTTCCAGAGATGTTTTTCGTCTCTTTTTGCTCTCTTTACACTAAAAACCTTAAAAAACGGTTCATTGAGTGGTCGGCAAAAGTTAGTTAGCTTCCCCGAAAAACATAGTTTGGTTTCAAAATAAAGACACAAAAACGATGTTTTACTTTCATTTCATTAGGAGCCCTGCGCTTATCTCCGCAGAAACACACGCGCATCAGTCAAATTTTTAAACCTTTGATTTTTTCTGATTTTTTTTTTAAATTAAATTTTGGTACGTGCATAAATTTTATACTTAAATATTGATTTGTTCCGAGTATGGAATTTTTTGTGACGTTATTTGCCGCATTTTTTGAGAATTTCTTCTTCGATGGTGGTAATAACAGCTTTACAGGGTCATTTTAAGCATCTCTAGAATAAAAACGGTTCAGTTTGAGCCTTTTGTTTTCATGGAGAAGTTTTTATTGCCGCGCTCGCGAGTCGAAATGCTTGATTTTCCCAGACTTTGTTCAAGTTTACAGCAAAAAAGCGACTCTGTTCAAAAATATGCCATTTTATTTATCAAAGAAGCTACTAAAAGTTTTATTGAAAAACTAGGGTGTTTTTAAAGGTAGTAAGCAATCTTAATAGCATTGAAGTATATCTGCAGCTCAACAGCCAAAATCGAAAAGTTTTTACTATCTTGGGAAAATCTTCTAGCTAAAGATGAAAGTGTTTTAAATTGTTTCTCTTTGAGGAACCTCGTGTTTCATTAAACATTACAGCAACTCGAACGTCAAGGTTTCAGCTTCTAAATTAATACGATTTTGCGAACCATATCTAGAGATATGTATTCAATCAGATTCATAAATATGACTGGCAAAATCTTTTTTGTTAGCTCATCGCACCTCTTAGTTCATCTCAATTCATTTCAAAGCCGCCTTAAATTTTGTCGCGCAATATTCGGCGTTTTCTTGAACTCTCTAGTGATTATGCTTGAACCTAATTTTTGCCTACTACAAATAGTCGCTCTGTGTGGACTGTCGCTTTCTATAAATGTTTTAAATTTGTAACTTGTAGGAAATCGTCGCTTGTGAAGCTATATCAAGTCGCGTAGAAAGTAATAAATGTGCTAAGAAGTCGGTTTGCACTGGAAAATCTCAACACCCATCTAACGACCGGTTTTCAGATTACATTATTCAATATATTGTGTAATGGGCTCCCGGTAAACCTGAACTGCTACAATTCTGGATGGTCTCTTAAAACTAATAAAGCCTATAGTTGTTGGTATTATGGCTTTTAAAAATTAAACAACATGTCTCTTATGTAACAATAACATGATTTGCAAAATATCGTTTTTTCAGATTCAAAATGTTAGTATCTACTATTGTTTTCTTATGAAACCAGCAATACTTATTTATTGCTTTCAATTGCTCCCAGATAAGCCGCTTCTAATTACTGACGTTACAATCTTTTCTTCTTATAGTTCCAGTACCCATTCCGAAGTGTTCGACACAGTGTTCCGAAGTGTTTGACGAAACGTTCACACGATGCCTATTATCGACTTTTTGAGTCAAACCATGTCAGTTTTTGAATTTGTTTGACTTCAACGGACGGTTTTTGACTTTATTCGACTTTGTTCGCCTACAGCACGCATTGTCCGACTTTGTCTTTGTTCAAGTTTTGTTTACCTCACCGGACATTGTTTGACTTTGTTCGACTTCGTTTGACTTTGTTCGACTTTTCATTCTTTGTTCGACTTTACAACAAAAATTTTGTCTTTTTGTTCATAGATACTCCGTTTCATTCAACTTTGTTCAATTTCAGCGCCCGAGCCGAATAACACAGCTAACCGAACTCCAAGTTTTCAGCTTCTCAATCAATACGTTTTTGCGAACCAGGTCATATATATGATTTGAATCATTTTCATAGATGTGATTGGCAAAATCGTTTTTTTCTACCTTATCGCACCTATTAAAACGCCTCAATTCATTTCGAATTTGGTGCTAACATAGTTATTGTCCACTCGTCAATTTTTAGTCTCTCAAAGCCGTCTTATAACTTGTCGTGCAAAATGCAGCGTTCTGTTTAACTCTCTAACTAGCAATTAAGCTTTCTTCTAATTTTTGCCTGCTACAAATAGTCGCAAGGTGCGAATTGTCGCTTTTTAAAATTGCTACGAGTTGTCGCTTGCGGTGAATTGTCGCTTGCAACGAATCGTCGATTCACGTAGAATATTATCAGTGTAACAAAGAAGCGGTAAGGCGTCAATTTCCAATTGCTTTTTTTTATTTCTGTTCTTTAATTTAAATTAGATTATTATTATTAGAAACAAAGCTATGAGAAGACAGATATATTTTCAAAAACAAATGTTGCGTTTCAAAAAAAACATTCGCATGCATAAGCTACTTTTTCAGACAATTTTTTTTCTTCTCAATATTGCGTTTTATTTTGATATTATATGCAAACTATATGCATATTTGGTAATTTGCATCATAATAAATAGTTTCATCTGTTCCAACTTTTTGCAGCTCTGCATAGCTTCACGTGATTTCTGAAAACAGCTTTTTTATCAATTAAGTTTTGAAGCCTGGCAGATTGAAACGAGCGCAAAAAGTGATTAAAACTTCGCGTAAAGTTCATACTGTTCAGCAGGAGCGACCAAGGCTTATATTTTGTTCACTTCATCTTCTAAAATTAAAATTCGCTTTAAATACTAGTAGAATTGTTCTAGAACTTGAAAAAAAATGCTGAAAACATAATATTAAAATCAAATAGAATGTGTTTTCAAATTAAAAAAAATACATACTCTCTCTTTGTTACCAAAAATAGCTGTAGAAATTTTCCCCAAAACTCTGATTCTAAAACTGCTGTTTTGTCCAAATTTTTTACTTCGAAAAAATTTTTCTCCAATTTTCTGACTAAAACAAGAAAGGCTTTAAGCGTACATTGATCAACAAAAAACTGACTAAAGAATTGATCAAAAATAATACAAAAATTCTATTTGGACATGAAGAGTTTTATGAGACTACTGACGTTGCTTGTGGATTTTTGTTTAAAGTTGTGTCTTCAAGTTTTGGTTCAGATAAAACTTATAACAACAATACTAAACCCATCTTTTACGTCTAGAGCATAGTTTTCGAAAAAAAATTTGTACTGCAGTGTTTATATAATCATTATAACGTTTCTAAGTGATTTCTACGTTTCTGCATAACTCTTTACCAATTTTTGCCCTTTGAGATCAAAACAGATGACTTACTATGAGTCTGGTAACGAATTTTTAGAAACCTATTGATTGCAGCCATTGATATCATTGATTAACGTTTTTGAAAATGTTTGACTTCATCGGACGGTTTTTGACTTTATTCGACTTTGTTCGCCTACAGCACGCATTGTCCGACTTTGTCTTTGTTCAAGTTTTGTTTATCTCACCGGACATTGTTTGATTTTGTTCGACTTCGTTTGACTTTGTTCGACTTTTCATACTTTGTTCGACTTTACAACAAAAATTTTGTCTTTTTGTTCATAGATACTCCGTTTCATTCAACTTTGTTCAATTTCAGCGCCCGAGCCGAATAACACAGCAAACCGAACTCCAAGTTTTCAGCTTCTCAATCAATACGTTTTTGCGAACCAGGTCATATTTATGATTTGAATCATTTTCATAGATGTGATTGGCAAAATCGTTTTTTTCTACCTTATCGCACCTATTAAAACGCCTCAATTCATTTCGAATTTGGTGCTAACATAGTTATTGTCCACTCGTCAATTTTTAGTCTCTCAAAGCCGTCTTATAACTTGTCGTGCAAAATGCAGCGTTCTGTTTAACTCTCTAACTAGCAATTAAGCTTTCTTCTAATTTTTGCCTGCTACAAATAGTCACAAGGTGCGAATTGTCGCTTTTTAAAATTGCTACGAGTTGTCGCTTGCGGTGAATTGTCGCTTGCAACGAATCGTCGATTCACGTAGAATATTATCAGTGTAACAAAGAAGCGGTAAGGCGTCAATTTCCAATTGCTTTTTTTTATTTCTGTTCTTTAATTTAAATTAGATTATTATTATTAGAAACAAAGCTATGAGAAGACAGATATATTTTCAAAAACAAATGTTGCGTTTCAAAAAAAAACATTCGCATGCATAAGCTACTTTTTCAGACAATTTTTTTTCTTCTCAATATTGCGTTTTATTTTGATTTTATATGCAAACTATATGCATATTTGGTAATTTGCATCATAATAAATAGTTTAATGTGTTCCAACTTTTTGCAGCTCTGCATAGCTGCACGTGATTTCTGAAAACAGCTTTTTTATCAATTAAGTTTTGAAGCCTGGCAGATTGAAACGAGCGCAAAAAAGGATTAAAACTTCGCGTAAAATTCATACTGTTCAGCAGGAGCGACCAAGGCTTATATTTTGTTCACGTCATCTTCTAAAATTAAAATTCGCTTTAAATACTAGTAGAATTGTTCTAGAACTTGAAAAAAAAAATGCTGAAAACATAATATTAAAATCAAATAAAATGTGTTTTCAAATTAAAAAAAAATACATACTCTCTCTTTGTTACCAAAAATAGCTGTAGAAATTTTCCCCAAAACTCTGATTCTAAAACTGCTGTTTTTTCCAAACTTTTTACTTCGAAAAAATATTTCTCCAATTTTCTGACTAAAACAACAAAGGCTTTAAGCGTACATTGATCAACAAAAAATTGACTAAAGAATTGATCAAAAATAATACAAAAATTCTATTTGGACATGAAGAGTTTTATGAGACTACTGACGTTGCTTGTGGATTTTTGTTTAAAATTGTGGCTTCAAGTTTTGGTTCAGATAAAACTTATAACAACAATACTAAACCCATCTTTTACGTCTAGAGCATAATTTTCGAAAAAAAATTTGTACTGCAGTGTTTATATAATCATTATAACGTTTCTAAGTGATTTCTACGTTTCTGCATAACTCTTTACCAAATTGTGCCCTTTGGGATCAAAACAGATGACTTACTATGAGTCTGGTAACGAATTTTTAGAAACCTATTGATTGCAGCCATTGATATCCTTGATTAAAGTTTTTGAATTTGTTTGACTTCATCGGACGGTTTTTGACTTTATTCGACTTTGTTCGCCTACAGCACGCATTGTCCGACTTTGTCTTTGTTCAAGTTTTGTTTACCTCACCGGACATTTTTTGACTTTGTTCGACTTCGTTTGACTTTGTTCGACTTTTCATACTTTGTTCAACTTTTCAACAAAAATTTTGTCTTTTTGTTCATAGATACTCCTTTTCATTCAACTTTGTTCAATTTCAGCGCCCGAGCCGAATAACACAGCAAACCGAACTCCAAGTTTTCAGCTTCTCAATCAATACGTTTTTGTAAACCAGGTCATATATATGATTTGAATCATATTCATAGATGTGATTGGCAAAATCTTTTTTTTTCTACCTTATCGCACCTATTAAAACGCCTCAATTCATTTCGAATTTGGTGCTAACATAGTTATTGTCCACTCGTCAATTTTTAGTCTCTCAAAGCCGTCTTATAACTTGTCGTGCAAAATGCAGCGTTTTGTTTAACTCTCTAACTAGCAATTAAGCTTTCTTCTAATTTTTGCCTGCTACAAATAGTCGCAAGGTGCGAATTGTCGCTTTTTAAAATTGCTACGAGTTGTCGCTTGCGGTGAACTGTCGCTTGCAACGAATCGTCGATTCACGTAGAATATTATCAGTGTAACAAAGAAGCAGTAAGGCGTCAATTTCCATTTGATTTTTTTTATTTCTGTTCTTTAATTTAAATTAGATTATTATTATAAGAAACAAAGCTATGAGAAGACAGATATATTTTCAAAAACAAATGTTGCGTTTCAAAAGGAACATTCGCATGCATAAGCTACTTTTTCAGACAATTTTTTTTTCTTCTCAATATTGCGTTTTATTTTGATATTATATGCAAACTATATGCATAATTGGTAATTTGCATCATAATAAATAATTTCATCTGTTCCACATTTTTGCAGCTCTGCATAGCTGCACGTGATTTCTGAAAACAGCTTTTTTATCAATTAAGTTTTTAAAGCCTGGCAGATTGAAACGAGCGCAAAAAGTGATTAAGACTTCGCGTAAAATTCATACTGTTCAGCAGGAGCGACCAAGGCTTATATTTTGTTCACGTCATCTTCTAAAATTAAAATTTGCTTTAAATACTAGTAGAATTGTTCTAGAACTTGTAAAAAAAATGCTGAACACATAATATTAAAATCAAATAAAATGTGTTTTCAAAATTAAAAAAAATACATACCCTCTCTTTGTTACCAAAAATAGCTGTAGAAATTTTCCCCAAAACTCTGATTCTAAAACTGCTGTTTTGTCCAAATTTTTTACTTCGAAAAAATATTTCTCCAATTTTCTGACTAAAACAACAAAGGCTTTAAGCGTACATTGATCAACAAAAAATTGACTAAAGAATTGATCAAAATTAATACAAAAATTCTATTCGGACATGAAGAGTTTTATGAGACTACTGACGTTGCTTGTGGATTTTTGTTTAAAGTTGTGTCTTCAAGTTTTGGTTCAGATAAAACTTATAACAACAATACTAAACCCATCTTTTACGTCTAGAGCATAGTTTTCGAAAAAAAATTTGTACTGCAGTGTTTATATAATCATTAAAACGTTTCTAAGTGATTTCTACGTTTCTGCATAACTCTTTACCAAATTTTGCCCTTTGGGATCAAACAGATGACTTACTATGAGTCTGGTAACGAATTTTTAGAAACCTATTGATTGCAGCCATTGATATCATTGATTAACGTTTTTGAATTTGTTTGACTTCATCGGACGGTTTTTGACTTTATTCGACTTTGTTCGCCTACAGCACGCATTGTCCGACTTTGTCTTTGTTCAAGTTGTGTTTACCTCACCGGACATTGTTTGACTTTGTTCGACTTCGTTTGACTTTGTTCGACTTTTCATACTTTGTTCGACTTTACAACAAAAATTTTGTCTTTTTGTTCATAGATACTCCGTTTCATTCAATTTTGTTCAATTTCAGCGCCCGAGCCGAATAACACAGCAAACTGAACTGCAAGTTTTCAGCTTCTCAATCAATACGTTTTGCGAACCAGGTCATATATATGATTTGAATCATATTCATAGATGTGATTGACAAAATCTTTTTTTTTCTACCTTATCGCACCTATTAAAACGCCTCAATTCATTTCGAATTTGGTGCTAACATAGTTATTGTCCACTCGTCAATTTTTAGTCTCTCAAAGCCGTCCTATAACTTGTCGTGCAAAATGCAGCGTTTTGTTTAACTCTCTAACTAGCAATTAAGCTTTCTTCTAATTTTTGCCTGCTACAAATAGTCGCAAGGTGCGAATTGTCGCTTTTTAAAATTGCTACGAGTTGTCGCTTGCGGTGAATTGTCGCTTGCAACGAATCGTCGATTCACGTAGAATATTATCAGTGTAACAAAGAAGCGTTATGGCGTCAATTTCCAATTGATTTTTTTTATTTCTGTTCTTTAATTTAAATTAGATTATTATAGGAAACAAAGCTATGAGAAGACAGATATATTTTCAAAAACAAATGTTGCGTTTCAAAAAGAACATTCGCATGCATAAGCTACTTTTTCAGACAATTTTTTTTTCTTCTCAATATTGCGTTTTATTTTGATATTATATGCAAACTATATGCATAATTGGTAATTTGCATCATAATAAATAATTTCATCTGTTCCAAATTTTTGCAGCTCTGCATAGCTGTACGTGATTTCTGAAAACAGCTTTTTTATCAATTAGGTTTTTAAAGCCTGGCAGATTGAAACGAGCGCAAAAAGTGATTAAGACTTCGCGTAAAATTCATACTGTTCAGCAGGAGCGACCAAGGCTTATATTTTGTTCACGTCATCTTCTAAAATTAAAATTTGCTTTAAATACTAGTAGAATTGTTCTAGAACTTGTAAAAAAAAATGCTGAAAACATAATATTAAAATCAAATAAAATGTGTTTTCAAAATAAAAAAAATACATACCCTCTCTTTGTTACCAAAAATAGCTGTAGAAATTTTCCCCAAAACTCTGATTCTAAAACTGCTGTTTTGTCCAAATTTTTTACTTCGAAAAAATATTTCTCCAATTTTCTGACTAAAACAACAAAGGCTTTAAGCGTACATTGATCAACAAAAAATTGACTAAAGAATTGATCAAAAATAATACAAAAATTCTATTTGGACATGAAGAGTTTTATGAGACTACTGACGTTGCTTGTGGATTTTTGTTTAAAGTTGTGTCTTCAAGTTTTGGTTCAGATAAAACTTATAACAACAATACTAAACCCATCTTTTACGTCAAGAGCATAGTTTTCGAAAAAAAATTTGTACTGCAGTGTTTATATAATCATTAAAACGTTTCTAAGTGATTTCTACGTTTCTGCATAACTCTTTACCAAATTTTGCCCTTTGGGATCAAACAGATGACTTACTATGAGTCTGGTAACGATTTTTTAGAAACCTATTGATTGCAGCCATTGATATCATTGATTAACGTTTTTGAATTTGTTTGACTTCATCGGACGGTTTTTGACTTTATTCGACTTTGTTCGCCTACAGCACGCATTGTCCGACTTTGTCTTTGTTCAAGTTGTGTTTACCTCACCGGACATTGTTTGACTTTGTTCGACTTCGTTTGACTTTGTTCGACTTTTCATACTTTGTTCGACTTTACAACAAAAATTTTGTCTTTTTGTTCATAGATACTCCGTTTCATTCAATTTTGTTCAATTTCAGCGCCCGAGCCGAATAACACAGCAAACTGAACTGCAAGTTTTCAGCTTCTCAATCAATACGTTTTGCGAACCAGGTCATATATATGATTTGAATCATATTCATAGATGTGATTGACAAAATCTTTTTTTTTCTACCTTATCGCACCTATTAAAACGCCTCAATTCATTTCGAATTTGGTGCTAACATAGTTATTGTCCACTCGTCAATTTTTAGTCTCTCAAAGCCGTCCTATAACTTGTCGTGCAAAATGCAGCGTTTTGTTTAACTCTCTAACTAGCAATTAAGCTTTCTTCTAATTTTTGCCTGCTACAAATAGTCGCAAGGTGCGAATTGTCGCTTTTTAAAATTGCTACGAGTTGTCGCTTGCGGTGAATTGTCGCTTGCAACGAATCGTCGATTCACGTAGAATATTATCAGTGTAACAAAGAAGCGGTAAGGCGTCAATTTCCAATTGCTTTTTTTTATTTCTGTTCTTTAATTTAAATTAGATTATTATTAAAAGAAACAAAGCTATGAGAAGACAGATATATTTTCAAAAACAAATGTTGCGTTTCAAAAAAAACATTCGCATGCATAAGCTACTTTTTCAGACAATTTTTCTTTCTTCTCAATAGTGCGTTTTATTTTGATTTTATATGCAAACTATATGCATAATTGGTAATTTCCATCATAATAAATAGTTTCATCTGTTCCAACTTTTTGCAGCTCTGCATAGCTGCACGTGATTTCTGAAAACAGCTTTTTTATCAATTAAGTTTTGAAGCCTGGCAGATTGAAACGAGCGCAAAAAGTGATTAAAACTTCGCGTAAAATTCATACTGTTCAGCAGGAGCGACCAAGGCTTATATTTTGTTCACGTCATCTTCTAAAATTAAAATTCGCTTTAAATACTAGTAGAATTGTTCTAGAACTTGAAAAAAAATGCTGAAAACATAATGTTAAAATCAAATAAAATGTGTTTTCAAATTAAAAAAAATACATACTCTCTCTTTGTTACCAAAAATAGCTGTAGAAATTTTCCCCAAAACTCTGATTCTAAAACTGCTGTTTTGTCCAAACTTTTTACTTCGAAAAAATATTTCTCTAATTTTCGGACTAAAACAACAAAGGCTTTAAGCGTACATTGATCGACAAAAATTGACTAAAAAATTGATCAAAAATAATACAAAAATTCTATTTGGACATGAAGAGTTTTATGAGACTACTGACGTTGCTTGTGGATTTATGTTTAAAGTTGTGTCTTCAAGTTTTGGTTCAGATAAAACTTATAACAACAATACTAAACCCATCTTTTACGTCTAGAGCATAGTTTTCGAAAAAAGGTTTGTGCTGCAGTGTTTATATAATCATTATAACGTTTCTAAGTGATTTCTACGTTTCTGCATAACTCTTTACCAAATTTTGCCCTTTGGGATCAAAACAGATGACTTACTATGAGTCTGGCAACGAATTTTTAGAAACCTATTGATTGCAGCCATTGATATCATTGATTAACGTTTTTGAATTTGTTTGACTTCATCGGACGGTTTTGACTTTATTCGACTTTGTTCGCCTACAGCACGCATTGTCCGACTTTGTCTTTGTTCAAGTTTTGTTTGACTTTGTTCGACTTCGTTTGACTTTGTTCGACTTTTCATACTTTGTTCGACTTTACAACAAAAATTTTGTCTTTTAGTTCATACTGACGGGCTGTAGGAACGTTCAAAATATCCCTGCCACGAACAATCTTGTTGTTTTTTAATATTTACACTTGCGATTAGCAAGCGTTATCAAACTGGAATAAGGTTTTTTTCGGGTTAACAAATAGTTTAACAAAATCAGTTGAATCAGTCAGCTCCGCTGTTTTGATGGCAAGAGAACATTATGCCTGTCAACAGAGAATAATTTTGAACATGTCTGTTTTTTAAATGGCCATTCTTTTTGAATTTGTTACTGTTGGTTGTGATTCAACTTTTTTTTCAGTTTTTTTTCGTTTTTTTTTCAAATCAAAATTTTTTTGGCCTAAATGGCTTCGACTGATGTTCAGTTGCCTGACAATTTGCCGTTTGAAGGTTTAGGTGTGAGGACGTATAACTTTTTTTGGCACAAAATGTTTTATAGCTCAATTTTGATTTTTTTGGCTCAACAGTCAGCTACCCAAGTTTTATAAAGCTCAGTAGTCGCTGATGTAATTTTCCTTCTACTGCTTTCTTAACACTGGCAGTTGTGTTTGTCAGTCACTTTTTTTTCTAAAGTTTACCGGCATTCTAGACAAACGTTGAATAAAATCAACTTTGATATATTTTTTTTCGAATCAGCTTGCGCCCTTTTTATGGGCTGGCTGCTGTGTCATTTTTTGTTGTATCTGTGCAATGAATATTCGATCGGCTGGCCCTTTTTCAAGAAATATTACCAGAAAAATAAGGTAAAGGTGATCGATAATACTGTACGTCTATTGCTTGCATCAGAGAAGCTCTGAACGTTCCGATAGCCCTTTAACATCAAAAAAGATTTTGGTTTTTCAATCTTTGAAGTCTTAATTTCAGTGCGATAAATTCTTGGTTGATTAACCCTTGAATTTCCTTTATAGGGGAGTTTATTTCTTACTAGTTTACATAGGAGGATATTTAAAGAGAACCAACAAATAATATATTGACTTTTTTAGCCTTCATCCTCGAATTTTACGAACTTTTAATACAGAAGAAAATTTTGGTGGCTCTAAAATTTATGTTAATGGGGAGAAAAAAAATAATGTTTAGAATGGGCATAAATAATGATTAAAAAGTTTATTCAAGGCTATTGCATGCAAAATAACCCTGAAACAGACCTCTGTTAATTTTCACGATAAACTTTTGATTGCTTGAAATCGAACCAGATTTGTGAACAATCACATTGGTCTCCTTAAAGTTGCTGATGGCAGTTTGGTCGAATCAGACTCGAAGGATCACAACTAGCTAATTGTTCAAACTCCAATACGCGCCAAGAGAACTTTTTTGTTTCAATTAGATCGATAGATCTTTTTAGACAACAGGCAATTCTAGAGTCAGAAAAATTAGGCAAAAGTAAAAAATCAAAATTCGATATAGGAATTCTAGAAAAATCAAATATCACTGGGCGCAATTCAAGGAATCTTGTATAATGCATATAAGGCATGCGTATTTATTTTGTAGGGCTTAAAAGAAAATTTTCAGAGAATTATTGTTCTGTCTTTTTATGCGATATTGCGTAGTGACTTAGCAAGTTCTTTAATAACCTTGGCAAGATCATGTTGGATCTTGGCATTTTTTTTCACATCAAAAAACTGAAATAATTGTTTGAGAGGCGTTTGAGCCTAGAATATTCAACAGTTGTTTCCAAAAATTTGTTGTCAGATTTTTTGATCAATTCAGTTCTTAAAAAACTTTTTCCTTCGATGCTGTAAGCTCAGTAATGGAAATACTTAAAATTATTGATCGCAGTAAAGGTATGTCTGCAGTTTTGGTTCCGACCATTGAAACTGGGGACAAGCTCAGTGGTACCACAAGTAATCAGCTACCACAAGTAATCATTGAACAGAG
Organism: Symsagittifera roscoffensis; assembly: GCF_963678635.1. NCBI lineage: Eukaryota > Metazoa > Xenacoelomorpha > Acoela > Convolutidae > Symsagittifera > Symsagittifera roscoffensis. The sequence continues at coordinate 28,426,904 of NC_087063.1, read as the reverse complement.
TTGAGTGATATATCATGTTGAAACCCTTTCAGTCGTAATTCAAACGATTTTTAAAAAAAATTTGAATAAACTTTCACAGTGTTGAAAAAACCGGTTTGAAATTTTATATTTTTTATTTCGAGCTTTTTAGTAAGATAGTTAGTAATTGCAATAGCTTATTTAAGCTTAATTCAAGCCGTAAAAACTAAGTTTTACTCAGATAGAGGTAGTTTCTGGAGTTGTTTGGCGCACATTTGGGAATCAAAAACTACAAAAAATTCGAAAACTTTCTCCAGAAATTTTGAATAAAAATTTTAAAAGTATTTCTAGTCCTCTTTCTGCAAAAATTTTTGTCCAATTTGCCTATATTACTATGACTGTCTAATATGCCTAATTTATATTTTCAATAATTTTACGTCAGATCCTTTTATCAACAAGCAGAAAAAAAAACTTTATTTGGAAAAAGAACTTTCTAAACCGTAGTTTTCTAAAGACTATCTATGGTCGGAACCTTATGTGCTACTTGTACAGTCACCGGCTATCCTTGCTGTTTTTGGATCTTGCTGAAGCGTTCAACCCAGTATCTCACAAAATTTTTCAGGATAAAATGAGTTACTCAAAAACGGCTGAACCCGTTTTAAAAACTCTCTGAAAAAACGCCAACATGCAATAAATTTTAAAAAATTTTATATCTTAATTAAAAACTTGAATCATGGAGTGCCCCAAGCACAGTTATCGGACCAATAGATTTCAACCGATGCGTTAAGGATTTTCATTTAGTTTTAAAAAATGAAAATTGAGCTATTCAATTTGCAGATAATACCAGTCTGATAATGAAAAGCACGTTTCTAGAATTACTCCAAAACACATTAAAAACTTGCCAGATGACGTCGATGCTTGCATGAAAAGAAAGTCTCAATGTGAAATCAAACAATGCAGAACTTCTTTTACCTAACTGTTAGAACAGTATGGACTCAGTTTTTCGAAAACTTTACAAAAAAAAGCTTCAAAATTATGTAGATAACTAGAAATTCCTTGGAACATCGTATAAGTTTTTCAGTACAAGTTAAGCAATTTCTACGACAAATATCTGAAAAAAAAATGTTTTTGTAATTGTTTTTAGTAATTAGTACCTTTAAATGTCATGATTAGTCTATCAAAACCTTTTTTGTTGTCCCATATAACATATTTTTTTTACGAAGCTTTCTTAAAATTACTTATACCAATAGGTTTTTTTAGGAAGCTTTTTTTCATAAAAACAATTAATGCCATGTGCTGTGTTTTTAAATAAACTTGATTGATTATAAATGTAATCTTTTGCATCCATATTTCATAAGCCAAGAAATTACTGATATTAACATTTTCTAGTGGAAAAACACTTCAGAGATTTTTTTTTACTAGTGATTTAATCTCAACTTTTCCACTGAGACTCCCTAAATGCAATTGCATGTCTGTCTTGGGGTTTTGGCTATGAGACTGAAGATCTCAACGCCAGAGTTTTTATGGTTTTCAAGAAAACTCTGGTTTGAAGTTGTTTGAAAAAATTATAAAGGTTGGAATTTCGGTTTTTCTCGTTATTTTCAAGTTATTTTCATTGTAATGTTGTTTGGTGTTAAGTTTTGCTAGTTACAAACTGCTTCTAAGTTTGGGCTATAATCGTTGAATAGATTTTCAATGAAAAATTTTTGCTTACCAAAAGGTTTAGGTTTGATAAATTAACCTATTGTTTCGACGATTTGTTTTAGTTTTTTCTTTTTCACTTTTTTGTTTTCCGCAAAATCACGCGCTAAGAATAATTATCGGAATGAATTCAGTGATATACCATATTGGAGCTCGTGCAGTTGTTAGTCAAACAAAATTTAATAGTTTTGAAACAGAAATTTCAATGTTGAGGAAAAACCGGTTCGAAATTTCAGAATTTTAGATTTTTGTTTAAATTTTAAGCGAAAGAGATGAGCGAGCAGGCTTTATTTGTTTTTCAACAATGAAACGTACGACAAATGATCAACCCAATGGCTCGAGTGATATTTCATATTAAAACCGTTTCAGTGAAATTTTTTCGAGAAAAACCCGTTTTGATTATATTTTTCAGTTTTAACCTAATGTCGAGCAATTAAAGCAGGCGAGCAGGCTTATCTTAGAAAAATAAGCCACAAATTTTTAGTGAAACTTTTTTTGAATGTATTTCGCGCCATGTTTGGATTAAAAAACTTCAACATTTCTGCAACTTCAACATTTCTTCTAGTCTTTCAATAAATACAGTTGTTTTAAAACTTCATGTGTTTTTCAGTTCTTTTCGTCTGACCACGCATAAAAACAGCACTAATTTGGAAAAAAAGCAGGAGAAAAACTTATCATATATTTGTTAAAAATATGGCGGGAACTTTCTGTGCTACTTGCACTGCAACCGGCTATATTTATTATATTTCTACTGAAAAGTAACCTCTTAGTACGCCTTGCATCCGTATTTTAACTATCTTCTCCGGCGCTTAATTGTTTGATTGTCATAGTTTTTTGTTGAAGATGTTATATGATGAAAAAAAATAACATTTCTTTACAAAAAAAAAACAAACAAAAATTAGTGGTGGAAAAATTGAGAAATAACTGATTGGAGTCACAATTCCTTGAAAATTACGTACAGCTATTGTTATCAATTTATAGTTCTTAAGCGCTAAGTCTGAAGCTCAAAATCTTTTCTGAAAATCTGAAACTTTCGAAAAAAAACAAACAACACTTTTTTGAATTTAACCAATAAGTATTTAAGTTAAATGAATTTTCTGCTTCTAATAGTTTTGTCTTTGTGAAATCTTCATGGGTTTCTTAGCCAAAATTTTGAACTTGCAGCCAACTATTCCTGAAAGGTATTTAGGCCCACCAGCGGATTTAGGGCGGTGGGGGTCGGCGGACGCCTCCTTTCAGGGATTTGACCTCCCGCCGGCCCAGTGGGTCCGCCTTTGTTCTATTTTGAGATATCTATTTTTGGCTGACTGATCCTCAGTTTTTTCTGAAGGCGCCTTGGGCGCTAAAATACACTAGTTTTTAGATGGAAGCACAGTCTGGTCAAATTATCCCAAAAAGTGCTTAAAAACGCAAAAACGCAAAAACGCAAAAACTCTCAGCGGCGCTAAATTATTGGTGAAATTAGGGTCTTTATTTTGATTTAGGAGAGCTCACAAAATCAATTTGGTTGACCTAAAAAAAACATCAACAAGATTTTTTTTTTGGAAAATCAGCCCCTTCGATAAAATTGTAGATCCGCCCCTGTTTAGATCTGAGCTCAAAATTAAAAGAAAATTCTCCTGAGCTCATTTTTTGTAAGGTTCGGTCGACGAAGATACAGGTTATTTTTTTTATTATTCTATTTCTAAATCTCTAAATGCCTGTATAGCTTAAGTACTCAGACATGATGTTCATTCACATATCAAGATTCATATAATTATTTTATTTCAATGCTTTGCGATTGCTTCGCTTCTTATTGCTTATTAATATTTGATTTTGCGAAATTAAGTCCGGTAAAAATCAACCGTTCTCCACTCTCGAAAAATGAAATGACCTTCCATATTTGCTCAACTGTAGCATTATGTTTGCATTTTATGCGCACTTCGGAAATCAATTTCCCGTCGTCGACAAAAAAGCTCACTGACATTCTCAAGTTTTATTTATTTAACCAGAAAACTCATTTATCGAAACGAAACCAAGCCATGATTCTTTGTAAAAAGCTGGAAAAATTTGTTGCCAAATAATAGAAATTAATGTATGTATTCATGAAACCATAATTTTCGCCGGCGAGCGTGACAAATACTTTACAATCGACTCCTTTACTGCTCGACCATATATTGATTTTATTTGAATGATAATTTCGGGTCAGTTGGAAAACATCAGCTCGATTTCTGAATGAAAAAAGTGAAATTACCTCATATTTTGTTTCTTCTTGCTTGTTTTATTATTTCTTTTCTGTAAGTAGCTAAGGAAGCCTAAATTACGGAAATTACGGAGAGGGTGCGACGAGCGATTTTTCACAAAATTGGGTTTCTGCACGCTCTCCCCCTCATTCTTTACAGATATTCTCAATTTAGAAAACATTGGCCCAATCAAATTGCATCCCGCTCTGGAAATGAATGGATAATAACCGATTATATGAGGCTTCTAGTCATCAAAGTGTTGGACAAAATATTCAATTATAAATCCCAGTTCCAAACTTACATTCCATTTTTAATGGAATAAAATTGATTTTTTCCATATCAATTCATAAATTCATTTTTCTTCACTTAGTTTTCTCTCAGCCTAATTCCATGAAAATTGATTTTATCTCCACAAAAATCCATTTATTCAATTAGTTTCTCAGCTTGTTTCACTTTTTCTGCAAAACTATGACGAATCGAAGATACATTTTAATATAGATATTTAGCAACATGAAACAAAAAAATCAATTCACAAAATCTTATTTTGCTTTATTAAATGTAAAGAAGCAACTGACCTACACACGAAATATCAAAAAAAAATCCATTATAATTGACTATAACTGATTACAAATGAGTATTAGTGATTTAAAAATATTGGAATTATAATCCATTTTTAATCGATTGTAATCAATTATATTTGAATTTTTTTGAGGTTGACAATTTAACTCCAATATTATCGATCATGATCCATTCAAATCCAGAGCGGGTTTCATGTAACCTTCACGGACAGTAAACCAAAACAGAAGGTCGAAAACAAAGCGGATCTAGAATTTTTAAAGTTTCTCAAAAAACGGATTTTCAATTTCCAAAAACGGAATCACAAAATAAGAAAGTGATAAATTAGTATTATGCGACAGCTAGGGTATGAAGATAAAAAGAAACAACTGCTTGTATCAAGGCGAATCTCTGAATGTCCCGACTGCTTTTTAAGACGTCTATGCAGCAGTTTTATTTCTAAACAAAGATGAATTTTTAAAAATAAATTAACTTTTCAATATTTTTTTTGGAAATCATCTCCCCTCACGCCGTATTAAGTATTGTAACAATTACGACTATTAGCCTGCTTCAACCAGTTTCGATCAGCTTTTAAGACGAACTAAACCTCTGTTTATGCGCAAGTAGTGCGAAAATAAAAGCGCGTTAACTGTCCCAAAATGACCATTTTAGCAACCATTACACCCCTATAATTTTACAAAAATTATTGGGTGCTGGAGATCAAGCCGACGGGACTTCAAACATAATCATTAAATAAATCATTAAACTTAAAAACTGCTTTGAAAAATTTTTCTTTTCATGACTTTTTATTATCAGTTATTGGCTTGTTCAGAAAATTTAAGCCTCTAATTGATGTTTAAAAATGTTAAAAACCAAAACATTGTTGAAGACGTTTTTCAAGTGTAAAAACTATGTTTTTCAAAACCCGGTTGTTGTAACTAATTGAGGCCATTTCTAAAAAAGGAATTGTCATTAATACCGCTTAATATGGACTAAGCTTGCCTAAAATTTCGAAAACTAACTTTTTACAGGCGAGAACATAAATATTTGTTTTATAGGTGTTTTCAGACGCCTGTAAAGTGTAGTTTATGTTCTGAAGTCCGTTTGGCTTGAAGTTCCTTCGCCCTGTTGTCCTTGACTTAAAAAATCACAGTGATATACTTTTCTTAAATTTGAGCTCAGGACAACAAAACTTTTCGAATTATATTTTAAAATTCCGTCATAAATTGCTACTTAAAATGTCAAATTTCTCCTGCAGAATAAAACACCCCGAGTACGAATTTTCCTTCATTTTTTCGACAATGATTAGAACAAAAAACTATTGCGAAGACTTTCGGCTTAACTATAACTAGATTCTAGGTTTAAACGCCGATTACTGTGCAAGTAGCCTAAATGCAATTGTTTCTCAATTCAGTGTTGTTTTTTTTCTGTGTGTTGAATGTTTGATCTAAATAAAAATTGAAAATTAGGTTTGATCGACAGTTATTGTGAAATAGGCCAATTGGAAAATAGTTTCTGCAGAAATAGGACCAGATGAATGAAAAAAAATGTTAAAAAACTTCAAGAATATTTCTATTTTTTTTTTGATTTTTTTAGTTTTGAATTCCCAAAATGGCACAAAACAAACTTTTCACGTAGTCGGAACAAAAAAATCAATTCGTAACTTTTGAATTTACAAAACAATTTTGCCTCTATTGGAATTCTTCGCCCGCTTTAGTGACGTTGGTTTATTTCTCTTATGACAAAAACTCGTCGACTTTTTACTGTTGCCTTTGCTTACAAAAATTTCCGTCAAAAAAGTTCCGTCCTAACGCTGATTACATCAAAAAAAGGGAATTATGATTGCACGAGTGTTCGAAAATGCGGTTCAATAGCAGAGTACAAAAAGACTAACTTTTTTGGTTTACCTTTTTCTATCAAATTCTATATAAAATGAGTGAAATATTGATGGCTGACGATACACAAAATCATGATGGCAAACTTGAACAACCGTTCGACTTTTTCTTTTTAAGGTGCCATCTCTCAATCGATCTAAACAAAGGCGAAAAGATGACTCCAGTTTTATTTTATGACAAGAACAGTTCACTCAATTCTTCAAGGCTAAAACTGCCGGAAGTCAATTTGACAAAAATCGGTAAGTTTTTGCACAACAATTCTAGTCAACCAAAGACCCGTGCTGACCTCCATAGACTAAAAATGCTAGTCATACAATTCCATAAACCAAGTCTATGAAAAAATACTAGTCATACAAATTTCATACATTTTTCTGAAATGGTATCATCGAAACTGCAACGAATTTTTTCTTGTTTTGGCATAAAAGTTGGTGTATCATACTAAATAAAAAATAAAATGTTTTTGTCAAAAAAATGCTAATCATACAATTTCCATTTTTTTGTCAAAAAAATGTTAATCATACAATTTCCATATATGCAAGCATTTTTTGATAGCATTTTTTGATGGCGACAACAAAAATGGCGACAACAAAAAGTAATTTTGAAATTGCCCCAAAAAGTTTTTTTGGTTTTTTTCAACCGCAACTCGAATTTTGTACTCAAACAAACTTTTTCCAAATTTTTTTTGCAAATTTAATTTTTTTTGGGCGTAACGTAGTCCTGGATACACTATAATTAGTTTTTCCATTTCGCCTAATAACTTTTTTCAAAAAGGCTAAGAACTCCTATGTTTTTTTTTGTTTTTTTTTGCATGGCATTTTATATATGCCTTGATCAATGTCAAATTATAAAAAATATCATCGTTGAAAATTTTTGCCAACATTTAAAAGTTTGATGCCTTTGGTATATTATTTTTGTAAGAAAACTCTTATACAATTCATGTCGTTTCCAATGCATTCTAAATGCAAGACGATCAAACCTTTGGTGACTCTTGTTTTGAGTAAAACATGGTTTTTGTCACTTGTCTTCGGTCACGCACAAATCATATAAATTTTGAGAAACTAAATTTTTTTAAAATCATTTTTTTTTGCTTATGAGAAAATGCTAGTAATACAATTTCCATATATGAAATATCACTAATCATAAACCTTTCATGCAGTTTTCTGTACTTATGGAATTGCATGAAAAGTGTATGATTAGCATTTTTTCATAAATGAAAGTTGTCTGATTAGCATTTTTGGTCAACCCGGGGATGGTTATCTCGCAATATTCTTTAAAAGAGGTTGTATCTCTTTTAAAGATCTTGCAAGATCGTGAAATGTAATCTCTTATCAAGATACTTTTTCTTGGAAAGATTTTAAAGATATGAGATTTTATCGGGGAAATCAGCTAGATCAATCGGCGAAACTTCAATTGACTTTGGATTAATTTCTGGGACCAGTTTATTCGCCACGCTTCCCAGTATTGAAACAATTAAGTTCACGCTAATTGAAAGTGGTTCAAATTTCAAGCACAAGCAGTTCATCACTCTCATCAAAAATCGAAACTAAAACCCGCACTCTCATTTATTAATTATAGGTTGTTGACAAACGGTATGTATTTTTAAGCTTGTACCAGTTGATTGGGCTCTTTTTTCTGGTTGCGACTGCTTTTATCTGAGAGCGAAAATTGTTAATTTCCAAGAAAGTAGGCCAAGGTGTTGCCAAGTTTTTGATATCAGAAAGATTTCGGAACTTCGTTTTTGTCATCAAATCAACAACGCGCAGTTGAAAACAGGGCAGAAAAAAAGAATTCAACATGCAAAAATCTGGCAAAAGCGTCGAAGAAAACTTGGTAAAAGATATAATACAACTTCAAAAACACTGTCAATTTCTTTAAAAATTTAGCGCCATTTCTTACATTTACCGGTTAGTTCAACATCAAAACTTAAATTAAGATTTAGGTGTTATATCGATAGGAGAAAATTGATTGAAAATTTGATATCCTAGTCCTTTTAGAAACGCTCGTCCAACTCATTCGAGCCCAGCAAAACTGTAGGTAGGCTGATGTGTACTTCGCATTGAGCGATTTAACCGAAGTAACACAATAAAAAACATATTCCAGCCTCTAATGATCATATATTGCGTAAAATATCAACAATTTAGAAAAACTGAAACTGAGTAAATAACGCATTAAAATTTTAGCCCCGCTACGATCAAATATGATGAAGAGAATAAACGAGACATATCGGAAGATTCTGGTCACTAGCTTCCCACGTAGCGCCTCGTCAATATTCACCCTGTCCTTAGCAAAGATTTCAACCAAATCCTTCCGGACATTCGAGCCTCTTTACGACTTCAGAAAGATGATAGAGACACAGTAAGTTTAAATTAGACTTTTTTCTTAACAATATTGGCAAACTATTAAATTTCAAAGCAAAATTTAAATCGAAAGAAACTTGTTACTTATTAGTTTTTTGTGGCAGTAAATCAGCATGCTGTTTTCCGCTGGAGATCGTTGATTAAAAAACGTTTAAAATTATCAAAGAATCTAACATTAGCATAAATATGTAATTTTGTGCGTATGTATACGGGAACAAATCTGAAAGTTTTTGCTTTTCTGTTTTGTTCGCGTCTGATTAATGTTCTGCCGGGGAAGTGTATAATGAGACTGAATAGATTTTGAGCGTGAACAAATGCAATGAGAGCGAGAGATGACTTTAATTCGAGCAATTACTGAATAAATTTTTTAAAATATTGTCAAAAACCGCAAACAAAATTTTTTTGTTTTTTTTTCCAATAGAAAGTTATCTGTTGTTACATTAATATGTGCCACTCTCGCTTGCTTTCTTTACTGACCGTACTTTGAAAAATCAAACCCCCATCTGTACTTTATCTACAGAAGTGAGAAGTGGGGGACGATGGAGAGGGTATTCGGAGTTCTGAACTCTTTCTTCTCCTGTGAAGTGCAGGCGAAGGGGAGGATGGGGTGGGAGTTGGAACTAGCAGTCTATTACCATCACTTCTGCACTTACCAACAAGACCAGCGCCAGATACCACGCATCACCCACATTTACCACAAGGTATGTCTGAGCAGGGGAAGAATCCCCTCATGTGCGAAGGGCCAAATGCGCGAAAATTTTGCCATTCAATCAGAGCTGAGTATTCAAAACTTCGAAAGAATTCAGCGACGTATTAAGTCAGTTTTGGATAATGAAAAGGGCGTTGATTGGCTGAGAATTTTCGCGCATTCGATCCTTCGCGCATGAGAATCACCCCCTGTCCGAGTGAGTGGTTGGTGGGTGCTTGGACTGAGAAAAGAAATCAACTCTAGCTTTGCAAAAATATTAGCCGACGTAAAGTAGGCGTTTCATAGTGAGTTTATACAATTTTATCTGTTTATTTTAGCAAGGTTTTTACTCTATGATCAAATTGGTTTGAATGCAAATGGTAGAAGTATCGGTATTTTGTAAAAGGTATTTTGTAAAATTTATATATTATAAATTTTGCTATAGCTTACTTCAAGTTTGGCGAGTAAATCATTGGTTGACTTTCCACTAAGCTTTGGTTGATGAGAAGTTAGGCTCCAGCTCCAGAAGGAATATGCGCCTTTTTTGGTAATTTGGATCGTTGACAAGAATGAAAACGGATCTGGCTTCAGCTCGAACATTCAAAAAAGATGCTTTTTTGCATTTACTGAAATGCTGAAGTCGGTAAATTTTCCACTGTTGTACAAAATTTATCGAATGTTTTGTTGTCAAAATGAAATAACGGTTCTCAGAATATGTCTAAATGTATGATCTATGAGCAGTAGAGCTATATTGAAGTTGTATTAAGGAGCTATATCGTATTAGGAAAAATGTCGTCACTATTTTGATGAGCATTGTCCTTCGTCCGACTTGAGAGTGGTGAAGACTATCCGAGCCCAGATCCTGTCGGAGGCACTGCAACAGACACTTTACGCGAGACTCCTTCAGCACCATCCAGACCTCATGATTCTCGTTCTCATCAGGGACCCCAGAAAGGTCTACGTCTCAAAGTGAGTCACAGGCAAAAAAAAAAATCAAAAAGTTCATGCAGCAAGATTTTTTAGAATTGGACGCATTTTTAGAGAGACGGAGAGAAAGAAACACTGAATTTATAAAACGGCCAATAAAGCAGAACGCATTTTCTCTTGAGTACATTGAAAAAAAAATCAAACCCAAACAAGAAAAGTTCAATTTTCGGTTTCATCAGTTTATAACAGGAGCAAACACTGTTATAATCTTTTAAGGTTTGAAGAAGTTGTGTGAAAACAATTTACAGCACTTTAACTAGCTGAAAGAATCTTTTCAAGTGTTTGTCGAAAATTGGTTAAACCCTAGAGTTTCCCCACTAGTTCAAGGGTTTTTAATCATATTTTGCAAACAATGCGAGACGTTTTGTCATAAAAGTTTTGTCATCATCCTTATATTCTACTTTGAACTTGCAGTATTTATAGTTTAGAAAATTAATTCGAAAAATATTTCCATACTTTCACTTTTTTAGCGTAAAACTCGTACTGTTCTGACTTTTCACAAGACTGAGGTGGTTTTTTCAAATACTCAAATTTCGTTTTTATAACTAAGTATTTGTGAAGAAACTTTTTAATATTGTCTGGAAACTTAACTTATAACTTGAAGTCAAAATTAAAAACGTTTTTCACCTGTCATCATTTCTGGTTTAAAAAAGTGGTTTGAAAAATGCCAACTTGGCCGCTATCGATTAAGTAACGCGCGAGGCCAGCGTAAGAGGCAAATCACTTCATTGCAAATTGAAACAAGACTGCTTGTATATCAGGGCGAAGTCCTGATTTTTCTGACTGCACTTCAATGCCAGTTTAAAAATGTATGTTGAAAAAATTTCAAAGAAACGAAAAGAGAAAGTTAAGTTTTCAGCCTTTCTTTGTTTTTACCCCACACGCTAAGCAAAGTATAAAAGATTTTTTAGCGCCTCGAATTTGAGTAATTCGACCAAAAGATAGGCCTCAATCCAACATGGATTAATTTGATCAGCCGTTGACGCGTGTTATGAGGACGCAATGTATCTGCGTTGATTTCCCGTTGAGCAAATTAGCAATTTTTCAAAACCTTACAGTTTCGCGAAAAACAGCAAAAAAGATTTTTTGTACATTTAAGCTACGGTTGACAAAACAATTCTGTCAGTATAAAAAAACTTCCGTCAGAAACGCATATTTAAAAAGTCGAAAACTGTCTGATAAAACACCAGCCAAGGCTTATGTATTCTGCCGCTTCCTTCAAAAGTCAGAATTGAGGCCAAAAGTTTGGCTTTTTTTTACAATACGAGATGCAATATTTATACTTCTTCATGTTTCATAAGGTGCGGGCAGATAAAAAGAAAGAAAAAATTAAGAAAAAATTATCAAATTTTCAGTTTTTTTATAAATCTTTTTTGACAATATGAAGCAAAAATTTTTTCTTCAGCTTCAAATGGCTGTCAGAAAGTTCGGGGTTCGGGGTTTTCCTTTATAAACGCGCAGTCTTGTTTCATTTGAAATTTTTACCCTGTTTTCTCTAACAGCTAGCGATAAAGTATAGTATCTTTATCTTGAAACCTAGGAAGCGTTTTGATTTTTTTGCTTTCAGAATGAAAAACTTTCAAATTTTTTCTTTTCAGTTTTTTTTTAAATTTTTTTATCATATTGTTTTTGCTAAATCAAATTTAAGCAAAAATTTTCAGTCAATTTTACACTAGATAAAATAAGTTCCGCTTTAATGATTGTCTGTAGTTCAAGTTTTTTTCTCTCATACTCATCCTCGGACAATTTTCTGAAAAATCTTTTAAATTTTATTGGAAAATAGTCACAGGCAGATCTAAGATTTTCTCCAGCGGGAGAAGGGCGGGTTTTCAAAAACATTTTGCGCTACAGGTAAATTTTTGAAAAAACAGGTCAAAAAAGGCATTTTTGGATAGTTTTTGGAAAAAAAATTGCGTTTCGTTGGCGCGCGCTCCCCTTCAAAATTAGTATATATTGGCGCCCTCGGCGCCTGTTGAAAAACTTTAGAGTTGGTCGGCGTAAAACGGATCTCTTGAAATAATACCAACGGGGGGACCTTTTGGTTGGTGAGAGGGTCAAATTCTTGAGGGGGGAGGGGAGTAAGGGCGTCCGCTACTTCCCCCCTAAATCCGCCCTTGTTCGATAGCCATATTTGAGCTATTTCATTCACTTAAATCGTACAGGACCGATTATTATGATGAACGAAGCCAAGCTAACAATAACTATACCGAAAACCGGTGCACAAAAAACTGGAGTATATTATATCAACTGGAAACTAAAATCCAACTAGAATTACGGAGTATACCAACTAGAATTCTGGATTCTAGTTTCTTGTTATCTCCTCAATCAAAAATGCTTTGGTTTTCAAGAAACACTTACTCGTTTGTTTTTCCAGAAGAATTTAATCATTTTGAGCTTGTTTTAGCAAAGTGATCCGTTTTCCAATTTCTTCAGTTGATGAAGTTTGTTCAAAGCAGATTCGTCTCATCAGTGCAGGTGAATAAAATTACAGTCAAATATACTGAAACTCCAATGGTCAGAAAATGTCGATTTTTAATTAATTTTCGGGAAACTTTGAACGAGTTCCGTCCTCGGTAGAAAACCTCATAAATACTCATAAAACAGAGCTTATTTATCATAATTACTCCTGGAAGAAAAAAACTATCTTTTGTACTTCGCAAAAATGTATTTCTATTTCAAATACCAGATTGTTTCAATAAAATATATTTTAGCTCAAAAAGCAGCTGAACAACTGGATGCAATGAACCGTGTCATCGTCATTAAAAAAGAAGATTTCTCCAAAAATGGTTTGGAGTTCATGTCAAAATTAGCCCGGACCAAATTGAACCGAGAAGTTGTGTTTCCAGCCAGTGCTTGGATGAAGAACTTCATTTCTATTGAAAAATACTCCAGAGATATATCAAGAGAACAGCACAAGTTAATGTTGTATGACAATGCATCAACACAAGCCGCCAATTCAGAAAACTGTCAGAAAGTTTTTAAACTTATGAATTATGATATTGGCGCTTGATACAATGCGGGTTTTTTTATCATCCCCCATCCCAAACATCGTGAATTTTTCATCTGAATTTATTTAATCCCTAATTGAAAACTGAAAAAATAACAAAAAAAATGCAAGGTAAACGCATATATGTTGATGTGAAATTTTGCTTCACCTGAATGTTACTGAAACATAAAATATTATATTTGAAACAACTTAAATTACTATTTAGTCAAAAAATAAAAATATATATATTGAAGAAATAAATTCAGGCAACTTTATTTAAAAGAATGAGAAGCAACAAAGAGAAGTGTACTTCAATGAAAAGACACTCGAAGGTCAGAAAAAACCTGCTAGATCAATTAAATAAACGAATTGACAGATAAACTTATTCAAATTATATTAGGTAGCCAAAAATTTGGACCGACAAAACCAATTAAGTGCAAATGACCTGTTTCAAACAATTTTTGAATGCATAACCTAAATTTTTTAGACATAAACTATGTCTCAAGATACCTAAAACTTCAAATTTCACATTGTTTTGTTATATTACAGATTGGGTAGATAGTGATCTAGTATCTGTCTTTTAATTCTCATTTCTGGAAATTTTTGTTGGCATGGGCTATTTCCTTTTAGGAATATATTTATAATTAGATTGAGGCAAAATTGTGCTTGTCCTCTTGATTGGTCACTAGTGGGATCAAAGACAAATGAGAAGATAGAATCGCTATCGAAATTATCGTTGTATTGAATCATTTCTTATGCGTTACTACACTTGGTGCGTAACTTTCAATATGTCTTATATATTGATTCCGATTATAAATTCGTACTAGTTGCCTGTTATAAGTGATTTTTTTTGTTTAAATTTTATTGATGATGCTGTTGTAGCTTCTGATTCAGATAAATATCCTTGATCCCAGTGGAGCAGTGGGACTTGTTTGTTTTTATCGTTTAATATGTCTCGGAGGTTTTCGAGGTTTGGTATAGTTGTCGAGACGGATTCAGAAATAGTGTTTCGTTCTTTAGAGTAATTTTGGATAGATTACACGGTCTCTTCGTAATTTTCGGCCGAATAGATTCGTGCAACTTCTTAGTATAATCTTACTCTTATATTTCTTAGTCTTAATAGATCATCAATTTTAGTTATGGATCTTTATTGGTTAGATCTAATTGTTTTACAGTGATGATGGTCAAAAAATACAATCAAATATATAAAATACTATCCGAATTTTTCGCAACTCTCTATACTAATAAAAACTAAACGTAAAACTTTAGACTGACAGCAAGAAGTCTATTTTTGCTCCGCCGGAGGTGATATTAAAAACGAATTTCACTGCTCCACTGGGTGAAGCAATGAGACAAAATATACAATCAATAGAAAATCACAAAAAAATCTCCAGATAGATTAGCCTGGGTTAGCGCTGAAAGATTTTCAAAAAAGTTTTTAATTGATAAGGATAATCACCAAAAGTTTCGATTTGAAAGAGTTAAATCAAAGAGAGTTGTCAACTCATCTCGGCCAGAAAATAACAAATTTGTCCGATGAACAGACTTTCAACGTAAAATGTGACGCCGAATTTGTCGATTAAGGAATCCCCTGGTATAGTATTCTACTTCGAGGGAAATGTTTCCGGATATTAATAGTAGCATTGAAGCTGCCACCATCGGTGAGACCGGCAGCGCTGTCACTACCTCTAAACAACTCCACAGTGTTTCGAGCGATCACTTCCTCCAGTTATTTGATTTGGAATGTCACAGGCATTTGCTACAGTAGTCTCTGCTGACTACACATCCTTTAAGCTCAAATCCGCAGGTCTGGTGACTGGGGTCAGCTGGGCAAAGTGAACTGTTCTGCAACCCACTGCCTTTCTCTATTTTATATTTAAGAATTCCAATAATTCAGACTTCATTTCCTTGAATGGGGAAATTCTGTTGCCAACACGTTTTGAGAATTCGTTTTGAAATATCGCAAATTAAGAATTGAAAAAAAGATCAGAAGAAAAACATTTGCGATTCATATCTCTTCAAGGAGTCCATCCCCAGCCCATTCCCATTGACTATAGTCAAAAGGTTGAAAGGGCTATAAAAATTATTTGATTTTGGCAAAAAAAAACAGGGTGACTCTAGTCACCCTATGTTTTTTTGCCAAAATCAAACTATTTTTATAGCCCTTTCAACCTTTTGACTTGTCATTGCTCCACCTTGCTCCATCGAGGCTACTCTATATTCAGAGGAAAACGAGAGCTCGCATTAAACCCGAAGTCAAAATTAAATCTACAGGTGGAGCTGTTTTTGTTGTCCGTCAATTTGACCAGATGGGCTGAGAGCTCCCTCGAAAACCGCGATTGCAAAATAGAAGATATCTGCGGCTGCTTGCATCTCGGAATAACAAACTTTTGTGAGAACTTATCCAATTTCGTCAAATTCTGTAGCTTTATTTTTGACTTCAAGTTTAATGGAAGCTCTCGTTTTCCTCTGAATATTGAGTAGTCTTGATGGAGCAGTTGTTTCAAGTCGAGTTTGCTAATAATAATAATACTCTTACTTGACAGCGTTTCGATCTGATTCTCAAAAATTTAAGGAAAAATACGTCTGATTAACTACGTTTGAGTTCGAATAAATTGTTCGATCTGACAAATGAACTGTTGGCAAATCGATTCAAGGTTTTCAGCCCAAAATTTAAGCAAGAGTTGAGCGGTTTGAGCGGTTTTTTACACCATTACGCTCACAATCCTGGTTTAGAAGGAGCGGTTTGGGCGGTTTTTGAGCGGCTTTTTTTTAGTTGAGCGGTTTCTTATTTGAGTTTTTAGGAGAAGTAATGCACCTTGACGACTGTTTTTCGGACTCTAGATCATTCAGATTGAATTTTGGCGCATGTTTTGGTATTACAGAAGGTTAGAAATACTGAGCTTCATAGGTTTCATTGTGCGTGCCCAGAAAAGAATACATCGGAAGAGTTTTGAGGGTTCATGTTAGAATTTGAGCGGTTTTGACTGGTTTCATAGTGTTTTTTCATTTGAGCGGATTTTGAAAGCTTTTTGAGCGGTTTGAATGCAATCGTCCGAAAAATCACTCAAATCGTGAGTGGTTTTTGAGCGGGATCTTTACTACGGAAATTTACTCTGGTCGAGAATCGGCTCAACAAACGCTCAAGATTTCAACTGTTTGGGCGGTTATCCAGAGAAATTTGAGCGTTTTGAGAGTTTTTTTTTTAAATTTTCAAATCGCTCAAATCTTGCATTATACAACCGCTCAAAAAAAGCTTAATTTTTTGCGGCAGTTTTGAAAGATTTTTGAGCGGTTTCAACTAAAAAATCGATTAAACGCATCAAAATTCCCGGAGAGGGCAATGTGACTTCAAAAGCAGTTGATTTATTTCCTAGAACTTGACCCAGTAACTATAGGGTATGTATGTATGTATGTATGCATGTATTTATGTATGTAAGTATGTATGTATGCATGTATGTACGTTTGTTTGTATTTATGTAGGAAAGTGTGAAGTATGCATTTATGTGTTTATGTATGTATGTATGTATGTATGTATTTATGTAAGAATGTATGTATGTATGTATGTATGTATGTATGTATGTATGTATGTATGTATGTATGTATGTATGTATGTATGTATGTATATATGTATATATGTAAATATGAATGTTTGTATGTATGTATGTATGTATGTATGTATGTATGTATGTATGTATGTATGTATGTATGTATGTATGTATGTATGTATGTATGTATGTATGTATGTATGTATGTAGGTATGTATGTATGTATGTATGTATGTATGTATGTATGTATGTATGTATGTATGTAAGAATGCATGTATGTATGTATGTATGTATGTATGTATGTATGTATGTATGTATGTATGTATGTATGTATATACGTATATATGTAAATATGAATGTTTGTATGTATGTATGTATGTATGTATGTATGTATGTATGTATGTATGTATGTGTGTATGTATGTATGTATGTATGTATGTATGTATGTATGTATGTATGTATGTATGTATGTATGTATGTATGTATGTATGTAGGTATGTAAGTATGTATGTATGTATGTATGTATGTATGTATGTATGTATGTATGTATGTATGTATGTATGTAAGAATGCATGTATGTATGTATGTATGTATGTATGTATGTATGTATGTATGTATGTATGTATGTATGTATATACGTATATATGTAAATATGAATGTTTGTATGTATGTATGTATGTATGTATGTATGTATGTATGTATGTATGTATGTATGTATGTATGTATGTATGTATGTATGTATGTATGTATGTATGTATGTATGTATGTATGTATGTATGTATGTATGTATGTATGTATGTATGTATGTATGTGTGTATGTATGTATGTATGTATGTATGTATGTATGTATGTATGTATGTATATATGTATGTATGTAAGTATTTCTGTATGTATATTTGTATGTACGTAGGTATGTATTTATGTATGTATGTATGTATGTATGTTCTTATGTATGTTTATATGTATGTAGTATGTAAGTATGTATGTAGGTATGTAAGTATGTATGTATTTTTGTATGTATGTGGGTATGTTTGTATGTATCTATGCACGTATCTTTGTATGTTTGTATGTATGTATGTATGTAGGTATGCATATACGTATTTATGTATGTATGTATGTATTTATGTATGTATGTATGTATTCATGTATGTATGTATGTTTGTATGGATGTATTCATGTATGTATGTGTGTTTGTTTGTATGTACGTTTGTAGGTATGCATGTATGTGTGTATATATGTTTGTATGTATGTATGTATTTGTAGGTATATATGCATGTATGTATGTATAGTATGTATGTATGTATGTATGTATGTATGTATGTATGTATGTATGTATGTATGTATGTATATACGTATATATGTAAATATGAATGTTTGTATGTATGTATGTATGTATGTATGTATGTATG